>NW_024749779.1:5236759-5706635 GCF_018991925.1 Homarus americanus
GCAATCCAAACAATAATGGAACCAGGAAATAAGAGAGGATACCAAGTAAGGGAGGCCTGATTAGTCTGGTGGAAGAGGAATGGCTTATCCTGTCTGCATGGGAGTGGATTTTTTTATTTTTTACTTTTTTGTTTATCAGGACTTCCTTTCGATGGGTACGGGTACTTTGCTATTGTTGACAGCATCTTTATTATATGAGGGAAGTTTGGTCGTCAGGTTGTATTTGCTGGCATTATCCGACGACTTGATAGGAAACTGATGGTTTCTTCCTGATACTTGATGTTTTTTCTCTTCTGGAGGAGGAGATGTGTGTTGTGATACGAAAAAACGAGCATTTTTGTTCTTTTTGTGGTTTGTTATAAAAAGTTATCTCTGTTTCAACAAATAAGTTCTTTAAGTTCGTGTAATAACTCTCTCAGGCACTTGCTAACGATTAATAAAGATATTCCCACTGATCAAAGAGAGGATGAGTCCTGGTGACTTTTCGAGACAGGTGACATAGTGTCCATTCCCTGACGTGTAACTTGTAACATATCAAACATAATCAATTTACCAATTTACTGAATCGTTCAGTTAAATTATAACTTTCTGAGGAGATAAATAGCCTGTGGGAGCATCTCAAGAGACAACTGAAGTTAATAACGTTTACATGTTAATACATTATCACTCAAACGTTAAACCTGAACCATCTGCGAATCAGCCATTCATAGCCTGAATATTTGGAAATATTTTTTTTCTTTTAGAACAAACTTAAGGGGATATGGATGCGGTGGTTGAATGGGTACGTCTCCTTTATTTGTTTATCGTAAGGGTTTCTGGTTCACGCCATGGATACCCCAAGACCAGTCCACCCAACTTTGAATGGGCACCAAACATTGTAGCAGAGGAAGTGAAGGCGGTCAAGCGCAGTGTTAAAAATATTGTTTACTTTTATATCGGAAGCCTTAGCTGGCCGACAAGGCTAAATGGAACTCACATTTATTTTATGGGAACATAATTATTTCGTTTAAATATTTATAACGAGGGGTGTTACCGCTGTGTGAGTTCTCAGTAAAGTGAGTGAAAATTTTAAATGTCATACACCTCTCGTGGTGTAATATGAAGACTAAAATAGCCGGGTTTCTAAAGTGAGTTGTGTATGGCTGCGTTCCGTTTTGTGTGTTATGAGTCTATTGATAATACTGCATAATCTCTCAATAACCAGTAACTGTCTCTCCTCCACAAGTTACAGTCTCCCCACCACTGAAATACAGTCTCTCCACCGCTGAAGTTACAGTCTCTCCACCACTGATATCAACTTCCCTTGCTCCTCCCCCGTCGGGTATTCGTCAGGCTGACAGTAATTACCCTTCCTCATATTTCTTCTATTATTTACCCTAATGAAGAGTTGCCTTATCCAAGCTTACAAAATTATATTACCCAACGCTATTAATTACCCGTATCGTCTGTTTACGCCAGACCTCGCCGATAGCTAGACATTACGTTTTGTTCAGATTAGAAAGGATTTTGTTTATAAATTACAAGGATTTGTGCCATATTTCTTCATCATTAATGTTATTCTATTAAAGTAAATCACATTCCCGCATGATATTATCTGCAACCAGGAGAAAATTTGCTTGTTGAAGGAACCGCTATGGTCACGACTCCCCGTGGTGCAAGAGGGGCTGTGAAGGTCATGTTTAATTACTATAAAAACACCAGGAACGATTTATTATTGTTTATCTGATATATTCTTTCATTTATTGGCCTACTTATCGATTAGTCTGCCTCTTTAATTTCCCCATTTATCATTAATTGACTTACTTACCTAACTATTCAATTATGTTTCACATCTGATTTTATTTATCTATATAAGTTTATTTAAATTTATTTGCCTGTTTGTTTAGTTTAATTTTTCTTCGTATTTACTTATCCGCTTATTTCTATACCTACTGTACTCATAACCTATGTCCGAGATCTTTTTGACACACACACTATACATATCTTACAAAGACAAATCAGTGTCCTGTCTGTTGTGTCTGCAGACGAAACATTACTATTAAGCCATTACAGTTTACATCATATATTTGAACATCTTAAATAACCATAAACTAAACAATTAAAGCATAGATAATATTGCCCAATGCTTTACAATATAAAACTCATTTAATTTCATGCCTTGGTCGGTTCTCCCTGCATACAGATAATAATTCTGTCGAATAAATTGATTTTATATTGAGAACAAAGACCCGAGTTTCAGGATGATTTTGGTTGCGAATCACTTTATATTTTCAGTGACAGTATGCAAATTAGTTGTTGTGTTCGTTCCCGGGGAAAAAAATTAGATGGAGTTAATATTAAGCTTCTAACAGCAGGAACTCTCCCAGCGGGCAAAATAAATAATTCATATATATATTTTTTTTATGAAAGTCTGCTGTGTTTAGACTTTTTTCTGGTCTACAGTTATAATGTTTTAATATTCTTTTTTCGTGTTAGGTAAATAAAAAGGTACAGTAAAAATCATTAGATTTTCAGTAGTAGAATAAGTGAGACACATGTTAATCACAAACAAATAATATTGTCTTTCCCCAGAAGGAAGATCAATTTTTCTTTGTTTTCTTTCTTTCTTTCTTTCTTTCTTTCTTTCTTTCTTTCTTTCTTGCTTTCTTTATTTATTTATTTCGCTCATGTCTTCTAAAAAATACTTTACTACCACACCTTTTGCAAACCAATAAAATAGTCTCAGAAAAAAAAAATAGATTTGCCGCAGAAAACACCAAATAAATATAACATTTCTACTCCTGTACAGTATATGGCGATGTCAACAAAGCTCCTGTAATGAATCAATTTCATCACACTTCATGGGTATACAAAAAACAATCGACACAATCGAAAACATTACAAATTTATATATAGAGAAACAAATAGCCAATATAAATTTACAACCAGGTGAGTACATTCCTCCTCCTATAGAAAAACAAAATATTACCGCTTGTCTACTCTAAGCCTGGAATTTTTAAAACACTCGACGTAGACAAACATTAGCGTATCAAACGTCCCTGGCTTCTCTTTGTTTACTTAAGAAATAACGGTTTACTTATATGTGCTATGTTGAAGTTGTCATTAAGTTGTTTGTTTCGCTCTGTAGGTGTGTTGACATAAGGCCGACTACACCCTGGGAATATTATCGGCAAAATGACTTGAGCGTAACTCTTTGAACCCGAATAGTGTGCGTAGCTATCTTAATGGTGAAGTACTGAAAATCGTGTATTGTTTTCTTATAAAAATGCTTACGTGGCTTTCGCGAGGTAGTCTTAAACTTACGTCAATTTCAAAAAAGGAATATGATTTTTCTGAATGACACTGTGGTAGATATTGTTACGTCAGACGGTTCCTGCTAAGTTGATCAGCCTGATTATTGGCTTCTACCCAGTCACTGAGAATACAGTCAGATGTGATGGGACTTTTATGAATAAGACTGACAGTTTTCAACAGTCTGGGTGGATGGATTTCGGAGGGTGTGAAGCATCTGTCCGCAATATCATATTAACTTTGCTGTTGATGATGGATTTTTGCAAGTTACCAAGACGCTAGTGTTAGCTCTTGAGGCGCCTTAAGAGAAGGTAAAACCTCTAATATTTAAATTCTCTTTGACGAAGACCAAAACCCAAACATTATAAAAATTAGTTATGTTATTACATCGCTAAGTCAGTACATGTGTCGAGAAAAGGAAATCCTTGAGTGCACCACTAGTGAAGTTCACAGTGTTGGTATCACTATGCAGACCAGCAGACTCTTCGGGGTGACTTACATCCTGACGAATTTACTTAACTGTAACACTTGGTTACACCGTCATATAAGTAGGAGGATTTTCCAAGTCTCACTCTACATCTCGGAGACATGAACACTTAAAGAGAAAGTTGAATTATAGAACCAGAAGGTAACACAGGACAACGGGTTGTTATGTACGTGATTAAGGACCGCCAAATGATGTGATATATGCGTGAACTGGGATCTATCGGCTGATATTGATCATTTGGTTCTCTCCAAAGGGAGCAGCCGCGGGTGGAGAAGACATCAAGAGCACGATCACAAAGCTCCTAATTGCAGTAAGTTAATTATCTTTAAAGTTAGAGGAAACCTGTCTGAAAATTTCTAAAACCGCAAAGTTTGGTCCTTTTCAATATCTATCCCCTATGTATTTATCTGTACAATGCTCTTTCTATTCACCTACCTATACTTAATATCGTTTATGATATACAATAAGACTTGAATAAGGTCCGCAATTTAAAAACGCCGAATAATATTGATACTGTGGAAAAATTATCACAGTGGAAGACGACAACACTGGGAGCAAATGCTAACAAACATTAATGCTGTGTGTGTGTGTGTGTGTGTGTGTGTGTGTGTGTGTGTGTGTGTGTGTGAAACCAAAAACACGTTTATACCATAGACTAAGAGGATGTAATTAAGGGTAACACCAAAACACTCCACCATATTCAGATGTATGACCGAAACTAGAAACTTAAAGAAGTGTCAGGGAAGATATTCTACTGTACACTGTAATGGTGATGAAAGACACACAAGTCCTCAACTGTCTGTCTTAATGATACTGAAAGTTGGAGCTCTGTGAGAAGATCATATCAGAATACTAATTAACTCAGAACTTAGTTTTGATTTAACGTAAGATCTTGTCTTCACTTGTCTATCAAATAACACGAAGATCCGCGGTGATAAATATTCTGGCATCTTATATATTTTTGCTTATAAAACATCTACTCTTCGAAAAATAATTAACATCGGTGTTTAATGGTACAAAATTATGTTCGTCCTTAATATAGACAGAAGGTACGATGCTCAGCTGTACTACACACCATCCCTGATAGGAACAACATGTCAGTCTCAGGAGGAATTAATACATACAGGCGCAGTACCTACCTCCTTTGTTTTACAAGAGGGGAGACGGTGTATGAGGGAGGAATTATTTAACAAACGTAGGGAGAAATGTGAGGTAAATGACAAGGGAGGGGAAGGAAGAACATATAGACAGAGAAAGAGAAAGGGACATAAGTACGGTATACTGTATAAATTATACTATAAAAAGAAAGATGGTGAGAGAGAATTAGACGGAAACATACAGTAAACTGTTAACAATTCCTCTCTCAAATTACTAAAGTAAGATTCATCACATCAACCAACACATTTACTAAAGACAAAAAAAAGTCCCAGAAATTACGCCGGAGCAAATAATTAGCGAGATAACAGTAAGTGAGATTCAGAGTGAGACACCGTCCTTTGGCTGCCCTCCACGGCCGTCAGCGTTAGTGGGGGAACGTGACGGCAGGAAGCGGGTGCACACTTGACACACACGGAGCTTCATTCCCCATTCTCGCACATTAGCCTCATTAGCCGAGGAGATAACTCACTCTACCCTCCTCGCACCTCTTCTCTTTTACTGCTAATTTGCAGACATCGCTTTGAACTTTACCATTTCCTTTCAGAAGCTTCATTTCATATATTTTTTACCCTCACTCTCATCTCGACATGTTTCAGCACAGCGACAATGAGATGATGAATGTGTGTAGCGCACCAGACGTTAGGTGTGGATGAGAATATTTTGACACGGTGTGCAGTATATATATATCTCCCTCGTTGATAGTATACTGAGGTTTACTGAGACCAAAGAAGGGTATCGAACGGTGTGTGGGGCTGAGTGTGTGTGGGAGGTGCTGGGTGTGTGGGAGGTGCTGAGTGTGTGGGAGGTATTAAGTGTGTGGCAAGTGATGAGTGTGTGGCAGGTGCTGAGTGTATGGCAGGTGTTGAGTGTGTGGCAAGTGTTGAGTGTGTGGCAGGTGCTGAGTGTATGGCAGGTGTTGAGTGTGTGGCAAGTGTTGAGTGTGTGGCAGGTGCTGAGTGTATGGCAGGTGTTGAGTGTGTGGCAAGTGATGAGTGTGTGGCAAGTGATGAGCGTGTGGCAGGTGTTGAGCGTGTGAGAGGTGTTGAATGTGTGGTAAGTGATGAGTGTATGACAGATGCTGAGTGTGTGGCAGGTGCTGATTATGTGATAAGTGTTGAGCGTGTGGCAGGTGTTGAGCGTGTGGCAGGTCCATGGTGTTGTGAGCGCATTTAAAAATCTCTCAGCTATTACATATGCTTTAAAATTACCCATACAAGGAAAATTATAAGTAAAGAAATAAACAAAATCAGAAAACAAATAAATCACAAGAAAAGAACATTCACACACAATGTAATACACATAAAGACAACTAAAACTACTGTACAAACTTCACCATGTTCATCATAACGAAACGTGCGGATGAAAATGTCACGTTACATACTCATTAAAATTGGCTAAAGTATGTCAGACGTCTTTAGTTTCCCCCACCCAAACTCTCTATGAAGTGACGACAAGCAAAACAGAATCAAGAATAAGGATGTCATAATTTACCCATCTGTATGTGACATATAAAGGACAACAAAGATGTCTTAGTAACATGCTGCTTCTTCTGTAGAGGCATTTATACAAAAAATAGTTGTATTTTTTAAGTGAATTTTCGTGATTTTTTTTTTACAATAAATGTTATCAAGGAATATTAATTATTGTATATACAGTATCGGTAAGGATTTCTTATGACAAGGTACCATAATTCATTTAACGCGTGACAATATTTAGTAAATATCTTGTTACAACACGCAGTCAGTAAAAAAAAAATTCGGTGGAGACGCACAAGTTTTGTTGGAATTCACCCACTGCCCCCCCTCCCCCAAAACAAGGAAATGAAAAATGTCTTTGTACTGTAATTAAAATCTATACGCAGCTCACAGCTGAAGAAAAGAAATGGATTGAAAATGGATTGAGAGAACGGGCGAGACAAACTCAACAGTAGATACCATTGCCTTATATGTTTTCTTCTTTACCATAACATAACACTAGATGTTCGCTGTAACACTCGTACTACTTAACGTGTCAATCAGAACGTTAGTACTGTATGTTCACGTTAACATAATGCTATATTTTTTCTACAACAGAAGCAAATCTTACTTACTTTAGTATTAGTGGTACATGTTTACTGTAACACCAGATGGACATGTGCAGCTAGGAAGAAATTGTTTGATTGGTGGCAATTGAAGAAAATGGCTCTTCCATTACATAGGGAGATGGGGGTGCTCTGTGGTGGAGGTATATTGGCAGCGGCAATTCAGGGATGCACTTCAGTGTATTCAACACAAGCAATGTCATACGACCACAGCAAGCACGGCTGACACTGGAAGCAATAGAATCTGTTTGCATCGCTCTGTAATACTTCAAGAATTCTAACTAAAATTTAGTGTATCACAGAAATATTCACTAAACAAAATAAAATGAACAAAAAGGAAACGGCGAGAATAAATCAATCAGCCCATGGTATATATACCCCTGAGTTGCCAGCGATCGCTACTCACACAATGACAGAAATTACAAACAACCCAACTGTTACACATTCAAGGATGACCCTCAGTTGACAAAGGTCTGGCGAATTACTAAAGTTGATTTACCTAGACTAATCCA
This sequence comes from Homarus americanus, assembly GCF_018991925.1. Taxonomy (NCBI): domain Eukaryota; kingdom Metazoa; phylum Arthropoda; class Malacostraca; order Decapoda; family Nephropidae; genus Homarus; species Homarus americanus. The sequence goes on from NW_024749779.1 coordinate 5,244,288, forward strand.
AGATTGAGCTTGTCAGGAGAGAATGGAAAAAGCGTATTGACAACTGTGTTCGAAGGCGGGACTTACTGGGAGGGACCATGAGTATAAACGTCGATGGGGAAACACGTCTCTTCGTAGGAATAGCTAACCCACTCATGTTTTGCGTTCGTGGAGTATAATAAGAATCAGGTTCTAAAACAGAGTAGCAGTCAACGTGACCATGACAAAGCTCCCCCTTTCCCCAAGATTCTTATTATGCGGTAACGTTAGCTAAACATGTTCTGTACAGAAGTTTCACAAATTCTTTAAATAACTGTTACCGTTCGTCACAATTTCACAATACATACACTCGTAACAACACATCAGGATTATTACAGGCATCTGGCACAAAAGACATACAAAACAAGAACACAATGGTTACATACATGGGATAAAAGGTAGTTAAAAAACACAATCTATTATCATTGACAACATTGCATAGGGAAACAAAATACAGGTACTTAAACATAAATAGGAATAATGTAATGATAAAGAAAAACATAAACATGGGGTTACACACATAGCAAAAAAAAATTTGTTATACAATACACACTCTGGAGATACTGCTTCTCATATCAAAAGTTTCACTAAGAGATTAATCAAATGCTTACTCGACACCACTGAGATTTAACTTAGACTTCTCAAGCTAGGACGTAGATGAACAGACCCCATTCAGTCGAAGGAATGAATTGAATGACTTTAAACGAAAGAGTCGCTGTCCTACTCGCGAGAGGCAGCAACCTTCGAGGGATCCCGAACGAGCGGCAATAATCCCCAGAATACGATGCAAAACGAAACGGTCCTTATGGGAGCACAACCAAACCAAAAAACTGTTTGTACTTATGGCATTTGCCATTTAGCGAAATCTGCCATGCATCCATGCCTGACTCCACCTAAAAGTCACGAACACTGCTCCTATACACAACAACAAGTCTGATCAAGACTTAACTCACAAAACTTGAGAACTCACAACTGGTATCTTTACTCAACTGGTAACAGATACCCATCAGATGGTTGCATAACAGCCAATCCATCTTCTAATCTCTGTGTCTTTACTGCCAATTGACAATCACTCTCTGGAACAAAAAAATTCAACAACAAAATTCACAAACACCTACATACTCACAAACATTCCCATTTCACCCCATTCCACACTCACATGGGCAAACAACATACTCACTTTCCACAACTCACTGATGCAAGGCAACAACACATTCTCTCCCTTACCAGTTGTACTTCTCTATTGCAACACAAATATGCAAAACATCACTCTTCACCATGCCCATCAACAACCAATGCATTCCAGTCAAAGGTCTACAACCCTTTAAAGAAATCTCGGCAACACTGATGCCAGTCTCTCACATAACTAGCAAGAGAGGCATTCCTCACTCTTCTCTCCTTCTACTGTACACTTCCCTGTCCATCAGACCACGCACCTGATGAAGCAACTGGTGGTGAGACCCGGGTGTCATTCCTGTGAATGAACATGTCTCCACCCCCATACTTCTCAACTCTACACGTCAACTAACTGGGCACAGGTGCTAAATCAAGCAGAGATAAAACAAACATTATGGGCTTGGATGAGTGGAAGAAAAGATATTTATGGCCTGTGCTGTGGCTGAGATCAGCAAAATATTCCAAAGTTTTAGGTACTATATACTATGACAGTTATGAACACACAGTTAAGATGATTTGGAACAAAATCTTGGAAAATATCACAGTTACTGTCAATTGTTTATCAAACAGAAGATTATCCTTGTACCAAAAAGCAATTATTGTTAACTTTGAAGTTTTGTCCAAGATATGGTACCTATCCCATACATTTCTATTAAATAAAATGTACTCAGAAAATTGAATCATGTATTTTTAAATACATATGGAGTGGTATGTACCAGCCAATTAAAAGACAAACTCTGTATTTACCTGTCAAACAAGGAGGTATTGAAGTAGTTAATGTGTTTTGTAAAGCAGCTGCTATATTGCTATAACATGTACAATTTTCATAAAATTGCTTTAGACCATGAAAAGGGAAAATCTTTAAATCCATATACAAGTACTTGTACTGTATAGGGACCAGTTTTCTACTAGATATGAAACCTTCAGATAATGTTTCTTACTTGACTCCACTTTATTATAGTAAAGCAATCAATACCCTAAGAAGGATAGCAAGGTATGATAACTTCCCAACGTCAGGAATAAAGATGTATACAATATGTTATTGACATGAACTAAACCAGCAGTTGAAGAAAAGTATCCACTGTTTAAATGGCGTTTTATTTGGGAAAGTATTACATGTACATATATGGATCCTCACCAGAGAGGATTCATGTAGGTATATTCATGAAACTACCAACAAATCAGAGACTAAAAATGTTAAGCATGAAACAAGATGATAGTTGTGTAAGATGTGGTGAGGTAGAATATCCATTACATGTATTTTACTTCTGCTTCCATAACAGAGATAATTAAATGGTTTAAAAAATTCCTGAATACAGTCTGCAATGTTAACAGCAAATTATTTATGTACTTTTTAATATTTAATATTAACTGTAGTAATAATAATGATAAGAATACAATGATCATTCTAACGTCAGATTATATTTACTGTATGTGGTTAAATAGGAAGGAAAATTATAATGTTAAGGAAACTATAGCCTTTATTAAAAGCAGAATATATTATAATAAATGGATGATCAAGTGTACTTTAACAGAAAAGTCATCCAGATATTTCATGGACAAATATATTAATATGTACTATTTCTGTATATACGTAAATTGTAAAATTTTAAATAAATGAAAAAAATGTGTCTGATGATGCAAATATACAATATATAGCGCTATGTTAGTGTACTGTATATTCTTTTATTTATATTTTCTATACTGTTGTTTATCAGCCCTGGAAAAGCTAGTCACAAACTTTAAATTGGAATCCACAAACAAATACAGAATTTAACATTAAGAAAAAATAGACGATTGCCCTTTCATTGTTTCCAGGATCAAACGGCCATTCGTTGGTTACATCAGCTCATGCGACCAGTTTATGTAAATAGAATTCGGTGACTCACTGTTTCATCTTAATTGTTGGTATTTGGTATACTTTATTATACTACCTTCTTTAACTCGTGGACAACTCTATATAACCCGTTTTCTGTTAGAGGATAACTCAAAGGAAAAACTAGTTTGTATGTTTTTTGTCGACCACTGATACTATAAACAAAAATTGGTTTTCCAAGTGTATTTAGAGTTGTTTCACACTAACATAACCTTCATTTCCGCCGCAAATGAGCCGTTATATGGAGATATGAGCCCCAATTACCAACAGTTGGTTGTTCAAAGTGGGCAAAGCTTTAATGTAGAGGGAAAATGTGGGGTAAAATACTGAAAATAACAACAAACAAACCTTTGAAAACCTTACCTAACCAATAAAAATCCTAAAACTACTAAACGCTTTCCTTACTCGTGTTTTCGGTGTTTAGTATTCGATGGTGTTTTCGGCGTTCAGATAAGGGACCTATAAACTCTAAGAGCGTTTCTACACCGTTTTACAGACACCCATTTTAATCGATCCAAATATTGCTTATATCTCAGTTATTATCAATTTGCAATGGAAATACCCTAGAAAAAATTTATTCAGAATAAAACTCTTAACGAATCTATTTTCACTCTGGAGGCCAGGTTGTGCTAAATCGATTATCCAAAGATTGCACTTTATAAACTTGTGTTCGTGATTGTATTGTTAAGTATGTCCATAGTGATAACTATTTTGCTTTGGTGATGACAGTCTTAAATAAGTAGTGAAGGAATGTATACGCACCTGTACATGCAAACGTCCTGGTGGCCAAGTTCTTTCAAATTGTGACAAGCAAAAGAAATATTTCAGGGGCACTGGGAAAACTACGATCTTCATATCTGCATCTTGTAATAATAATCCTGTAAGATCATTTTTCACTATTGTGTGATCAAAAATGTACCATGAAGCAAATGACAACACAACCATTTGAGGCTTCTATCACTTAACTCGTTCACTACGCTGGTAACGCTACTGACCGGCGTTAATAGATGGCGTTCAAGTCCCTGGGCGTTTGGACTGCATTATGGGTCAAATTGAGGTTTTATGATATTTATAATTGAAAGGCAAAGGTTTTATTAAAATAATTTACAATTAAACAATTTTATGTGATATTAATACAAATATGTTATCATTGGAATATTTGTTTATACAATACATACAAATAAAAATTACAGATAACATCTCATTTGAGTTTTATTCGCATCCTCTGAGCGCAGCTAGCAAGGATTCACAAGCCTCGTTAATTATTTGGACGGGGGACGCGGCAACTTACCTTTACATAAAGTGTGAGGTAGAGTGTTGTTGGATGTCAGACATTTATTGTATCTCAAGAAAACCTTACAACAGCGCAAAGCTTTTGGATGACCCGCTATCTTTGTTATTGCTTTGTGCCGAGTGACGGTGAGTCGGTGATACAACTGAGCGTGTGAATAATGTGATTGCAACCGAGAACGGCGGAAATTTTGCCCAGTGTATTATCTCCTTAGAATCCTTAGATGGTACCAGTGCATATATGATCAAGTTTTACCTTTAATAAGTGTTAGATGAAGGATTTACATTTAAAATCACTGTAAGTTTAGTTTAACTTTGTTCTAGTGAGTATAAAAGAGACAACGTTTTAATAAAGCGTATCATATTTTCACACTAAACTGTCGTGTTTCACAGACCCAGAAAATAAATATGACTTGTAGCCCCGTGTCTGATAGTTCTACGAATTAAAGGTTATTTAGAATATATAATATGACAAATTAAATAATAATAAATGTGCAGCTGTTTCCTATTCGTGTCTTCCACGCTTTGTCGATTAAGATAAGTCTCCCTGTGCTGTGTCTGTTTTAGCTGGAATGAACTACTGAATACTGTCAACCGTATTCGGTGATCCATTCCTGCTGATAATAAACATAGTTCATCGATTATCTTAAAATCATCAAAACGGCGAAAATTTTGTGGTGTATTGAAAAATTATTTTATTTTCGCTCGATTTTGACGCCGTTGCGTAATTTGATTCCTTAAACGATTCTCAACAACTTTGAAAGTGAGTGTTTTGAAAATTTAATAAGATTTTGGCTGAGCTCTTCTGAAAATTCTGCAAAGCTTATGCTGTGTAGAAAAGAAAAGGAAATGTTTATGGAGGAAAGTAAGAGCTTTACGACAGTGCTACGTAATCAAAATGCCGTATTGAGTTAGTGTACTGTACTATTATTGTCATCTGTAACTTCCCCAGGATCCACATCTCGGAATTGGTGAGTACTGAGTAGGAATATGTATACAGTATAGTATATATATATGGACACGTACTAATGACTAACTTCTGTTGTGTACCCAAGATCGAGTGTTTATTTTTCAATAACAAATATAACCAAGTCTAGTTTAACTAAATTGGAAAATGCATTTTAATGGCCGAAAGTTGTCTTAGATATTAGACTAAATACAAAATTTTATCAATATACAGTGCAGAAAATAAGAACCGACTTGTGAGGCAGAAGTTTTCATTACCAACTTGTTTGTATTTTGCTAACACTTTATTCTCCTTACTTACTTTAACTACAGTTGCAGTCTTTTAAAGCTTATGTATCTATAAAAGAAAATTTGTTTTAGATTCGGTAAATGTCAACCAGAGAACTATAAGGTCAAGATTCATAAAAGAGTAGCCACGGAACTCTATATTGATTTTTGTATAGTATAGGAAGATGGACAAAAATTATAATACTTTAACCTAGCGTTTTCGTCGGATTTTTTTTTTCCAGGTTTGGTTCTTAAGGTTCTTTTGTTTTATCTTTTGTGTTATTGGGTTAAGTTATGTTTACACACAGGGGGGGTCTAGGAAGGCGAAACTTCCATGGCTAGGAGGTTAAGTCAGGAATCGTCTTTTTAAACCTCATGGAAATTCATTTTTGTAATCCTTCTGGAAACTTGTGTTTGTAAGCCTCCTGTAAACTCGTCTTTTTAAGCCTCCTGGATACTAGTCTTTGTAAGCCTCCTAGAAGCTCGTTTTTTGTAAGCCTCCTGGAAACTCGTGTTTGTACGCCTCCTGGAAACTCGTGTTTGTACGCCTCCTGGAAACTCGTCTTTCTAAGCCTCCTAGAGACACGTCTTTGTAAGCCTCCTGAAGACTCGTTTTTGTAGGTCTCTGGTAACTCATCGTTGTTAGCCTCCTGGTACCATAACTCATTTTTGTAAGCCTCCTGGAGACTCGTCTATATAAGTCACCTGAAGACTCGTCTTTGTAAGTCTCCTGGTACCGTAACTCATCACTAAGCCTCCTGGAAGCTAGTCTTTGTAAAGCTACCGGAAACTCGTCTTTGTAAGGCTCGCAGAAACTCGTCTTTGTTAGCCTCCCGGAAACTCGTCTTTGTAAGCCTCTTGGAAACTCATCGTTGAAAGCCTCCTGGTACCGTAACTAGTCTTTGTGAGGCTTCTGGAAACTCATCTTTGTAAGCCTCCTGGAAACTCGTCCCTCGCTCCCGGTCATTAATGTTTCAAGCTGAGGAGGATCTGGAGGATTGGGTCAGACACTTCCATCTAAGTTGGTGAAAAATTCATACAGAAGGAGGAATACCGACGGGGGGGGCGGGAGGGCAAGTCCTGCAACAGCTCTCCTGGCCAGACAAGGACATAGAGAGAGAGAGAGAGAGTGGGGAAGTGAAGAGCCTCAGATGGATGGACAGAAGGTTAGTAACAAACAAATCTAGAAGAGACAGAAAAGGAAGGAAGAAGGGTTTATGTAATAGAGGAAAAAAGAGATAGAGAGCGGAAGAAGAGGGTAAGAGCAACAGAGGAAAGGGGTAGTGGCAGAGAAGGAAATGGGGGGGGGAGGGAGGGAGGAAGGGTGGGTGAGTGTGAGTAATAAAGGGAATAAAAAGTCAGAGGTAAGGAGGGAGAATGGGGGCAACGGAAGATAAGTGAACATCAACAAAAATGTGTGTGGAATAATAAATAATAATAATAATAAACGGTTTATTAATAGAGTTGCAGCCGGTGGCTGAAAATATACAGACTTACATTTGATTTAGACATAATGATATAATATGCATTGAATACATTTACAGGGCTGTACAGTACATAAATCAGGAGTTGTTTATTATTTTAACAATAGATGGGATGGTGCTTTTCTTATATCTATCGGTGCGGGCTCTTATGTGTGTGTGTGTGTGTGTGTGTTTGTAAAGTCGAGATGAGGATTTGTTAAAGAATCAACTGGTTAGAACTAGGTATAGAGTCAATGGAGAGAGATATAGAAAAACAAAACAAAGTAGTAAAAGAAACAGAGGACGTGTTGTTTACAGATAATTAGCGGAAGAAGGCGATGACTGGAGAGACTAAGTTGCGGGAGCAGAGAGTGGTAGAGTACATGAATATTAAGCGAAACGAGGAAGAGATTATTATGAGGAATAGGTGATGGAGAAATACTGGAGTAATGGGGGTTAAACAGATTAAGAGCCTAGTGAGGTGAAATTATGTGGACATTAAGGTTAGTGAAGAACAAGTGATCGCTGGCCCTTCGTGCCTGGTGAAAGTTTGAACGCTCGTGCTTGGCTAGCGTACAGCGAATGAGGGTGCGCCAAGTCTGTAGACTTGCATGGTTAATTAGGGTGTGCCATGTCCGTAGACTTGCATCATTTTCCGTCGTAAATAAAATGGTTAATTAATGCCTTCCTAAAGAAACCATCGACATGGGACCAGGTTTGTTCCACTCTACTAATTTTTTGCGACTTTTCCACCAAGTTTGATGAAAAACGATTGTGCCGTTTCGGCTGCCCAGAAAAGACAGACAGACAGACAGAGCCACGGGTATTCCTATAGTATATTAGATGTGGGGTGGTGGTGGTGGTGGTGGTGGTGGTGGTGGTGGTGGTGACGGCGGTGGTGGTGGTGACGGCGGCGGCTGTGGTGGTGGCGGCGGTGACGGCGGCGGAGACAGCGTCAGCAGGGGCAGCTGTATGAAAAAGTTGACGAATAAAGCCATAGAAATTGGTGGATTCATATAAGTAGATGGTACAGCCATATTTATTTAAAGTCTACTATTTCCTGTCATTAGGTCCAAGAGATTCGTTTCGAGCTTGTGTATCGACAACTTCCTGCCAGTAAAGAGAAGGGAAGAAAGTGAAAGGGAGGTGTAAGTGTGTGAGGTGCAGTGATGAGGGGAGGGGGGGTAAGGGTAAAAGGTGGAATATGCAGCATATATACAGTAGTAGGTTACCAGAGAAGAACGATCACACACACTAATGAATCCGCAGGGTAATTTGGGGGGAGAACGTGAGGCTACATATGATCCCTGAGAATGCTGCTGTGTGCATCCTGTACTGGAAGCTCACCATTTTGATAGCTTGTATTTATATGACTGTATGTAGAGTGGAGTGCGGCAGCTGATGGGTACAGCCAAGGATTTTGACACTATATAAGGATAGCCCATTCCAATGGGGAGTAGACAAGATAATTACCAGGCAAGGAATAAAGGGGGGAAGACGAAAATTTCGGCAAAATCACGTTGTTCTATCTTTTTGCTGGTTTTTTTTTATAGCAGTTGCAATTGTCCTTGGTACTGTGCAGCTATTAAGTGTTCTACCAAATCCAATTCTGGAAGGAACAGAAACCTGCCTTTTTTTCGATTTCCGAACCATAAAGAGAGGCGATTCGTGCACCGACTTCTGTCAAAGTACACTGCTGACTGTTCACTACGATAGTTTTTATGAGCTCTTTATTTAATGCATTTAGAACTGATAACGTTCCTCTCTTCAGAATCGCTACTTGACATCAGAGTATCATTATAATTTAATATGGACAGAGTACTGTTGTAATACGAAAATATAGGCAGGAACTTTGAAGCTTTGGGTCGGTACAGTATTCGTTTTAGGACCACCCATAACTTTTTGGACGAAATTATGTTTTTCCTGTATATTTCGATGTGTTTTGAAAGGTTTTCATATTCATTTCTTGGGCAAATTCATGAAATCCTTACCAACCCATCCCAAACTGTGTGGTAAAAACACGCAAAGAAACGAACCAATCCAAACCTAACGAAACCTGACCTAACTTCACCTAACCTACCTTTACCTAACCTAATCTTACCTAACCTTACCTTTGTTTTGGCAATTTTGTGTCGTTTAATGAAAAAACAAATGTTTAACAATCGGGAGAGTACAACCACATAACTATATATTGATTTTTTATATAGAGAGATAGAGCAGAAAAAATAACATATATTGCTTTCGTCTCAAAATTTATATTTTTCCAGTCACAATATGTATTCATGGATATTGTCATGTATTTAAACTATGCAGGTATAAAGTTTAGCATGAATATCGGGTCCTTTGTTTAAGTTGAAAAAAAATAGTGTTTGAAACAATAAAATTCGTTAAGATTTGTTAACCAGTAAATGGTAAAAGCCTTAATTAAAGAAAAATCTTGTGAAATAATGGTTGTGTGTAAGTATGTGAACTTAACAATGTGAATAGTTCGATTCACAGTGAGGAGGGTATACCTGTATGATTTTTGAGTGGGCCGTGTAAAGATAAACGTCTTTACACACACACACACACACACACACACACACACACACACATAACGCGTAAGCGTGTCGCCACCCAGTCGAGCATACCCTGTCTTATGCTGAGCCAGCATCACAGGAAACTTCTACATTTGTAAGATCAAGTCCCTAAAGCACCGGATCGGCCCCGTATATGTCCAGATTACGTGGGTCACGTGACGGGCCACGCCTTGAAACCAAGCGAGCCATGCCAGGGTGCGCGGTTTGATTACCCAAGCCATGCCAGGGTGCGCGGTTTGATTACCCAGTCCATTACCCCGTTGTGTCGTATAATCAAGATGGAGGTCTCTCTGTATCTACATAGAGTCTTTTGTGAATATCAAATAGTTTTATAAATATATCGTTTGACTACTCCCGTGGGACGAATTTTGGCCTTATACTGATATTGACACAAAAATTGCAAGCCGTATTGTTGGCTGTTTACAAGATACACTCGACTGTTGTGTGGAACGCAACAACTGGATGTCAGACGGAGTCATCCCAGTCACTGGTGTCTTAGACCTGTGTCTACAGGACTTTTACAACTCTTTCTACAGTCCACATATAAGAACTTACACACACACACACACACACACACACACACACACACACACACACACACACACACACAAACACACACACACACACACACACATACACACACACATACACACACACACACACACACATACACACACACACACACACACACACACACACACACACACACACACACATACACACACACACACACACACATACACACACACACACACACATACACACACACACACACACACACACACACACACACACACACACACACACACACACACAAACGCTCTTTCCACCCTGGAAATGCCATCCCTCAGTGACCTCCACCACCAAGCACCGGAAAGGTTTGGCCGTGGACTACTGCACCACCCTCGCCACCTCCTGCCACCTGCAGCCCCCCATCCAACTCGCGCAGTCCGCCACTACAACAAAATTCAGCCCATAAGAGCCCGCACCGATAGATATAAGAACAGCACCATCCCATCTATTGTTAAAATAATAAACAACTCCTGATTTATGTACTGTACAGCCCTGTAAATGTATTCAATGCGTATTATATCATTATGTCTAAATCAAATGTAAGTCTGTATATTTTCAGCCACCGGCTGCAACCCTATTAATAAACCGTTTATTATTATTTATACACACAGGTCTCAAAACAGTATCGTGGCAACTCTTAACATCTGACATAATTCCAAAACCCACCTACCTAGAGGGACAGCTAGAGACACCCTTCATATGGGTTAAAACTTACTTAAACACTTGTCATAAATCTTTTATAAGTTCCTTTAAGAATACATATGTTTCCACTTCCATAAACAGGCTAAGATAGATAAGTAATTTTATGTCTTGTGTCACAGTAAAAACTATTGTATAACCGATAAAGGGTAAAGCACTGCAGAAAGGGAAAAATATTCTATTCAAAATAATTTCACCAGCAGACAAGATTTTGAACGACTTCCAAGGAGTATTGTCATAAAATCGTAATTGGTGACGTCTCACATTTGTATTCCTATTAAATATAATTAAAATCAGTACATAGATTTTTTGGTATGAAAGAACACTGAAAGATAGAGTAGTGGGGTTTGCTCCTCCTTAGCCCTTCACAGACACATCACCGTATAAATGAGTAGTTAATTTTACAACCAATACTTATACACATATTCCCTGTATAATCTCCTTGTATAATAATCATGTCTATACACTTCAAGATCACTAATTCCAGAAATATTGAAAAGTATGTCACTGCTGCTGGTTTACACATCAAATACACATTTCCCCTGCATTTCAATACTCTAATCTGCCATTCACATTTTTCCGATAATGTTGGTCTATTCTAATTACGCTAATGACCACCGAGATAATTATCCCAGTTGCACGTCTTCGCCATTATTCTGACGGCAGTAAATGAGTCGCTTCATTAGAGACAGTTTTTATCTCAACTCTCTTACACTAAATACGAAGTTGAGAATAAAGGAAGGAAGATAATCACATGAAGGGAAAAAGTCAGTAAATTTATAAATAAGTTCATAAATAAGCGAGTAAATATATAGAATTCTTAAAATATTCATATCAGTAGGATAATCCACGAGATGGGTCCGTCTTCTATTTACACACTGAGGTTTTCTACTTTAAAGCTAAGTTTTAGAAATATTTCACTTTATGTGTGTGTGTGTGTGTGTGTGTGTGTACTACTAAGTGTCGTTTGCAGGCTCCAAAATATCAGTGTACAAATGGGGTAATTTTGACTTTGAGAATTTAGTTAATGGGGAGATTTGTTCAGTAAACCAGTTCTCTGAAAGCATACTCTATTTAAGTCAAAACTGATTTAATCTGAAAAAAGTAAGATTTTGAAAGTTATTCCCACGTTATTCCAATTATGAAGAATATATATTTGAAAAGTACATTTGGTTGATTACCATTACATGGTTCAACAACAAGCTAAGTTATCACGTACAAGTATGTTTAGGTATACATAAAGAAGAATAAGTAACAATTTCTTAATATTTGTAGTGTTTTATTTGCTGTAGCTCATGTATATTTTTATGCAAATTTTAACAAATTTTGGTAACAGTGTGACATTACTAAGTCTTGATCGAGTAAGGAGTAAAAAATAAAACAAATAAAATCCTAGATAATATAAAAATATGACAAATAAACGAGAAAAGGGTATCTAAAGCCACCAGGAAAATATTACCTTAGCGATGAGGTATCAGTTGTGGGTGTTGAGCCTCTACTGCTGTGAACACGTTGGGAATGTACTGGATCTGGCAGAGAAGGAAAACGTCTTCCTGTCTAGTTAAATTATTCTCTGGCTCACTCACTCAGACGTGCATCAGTCATTATTAGTATTCATGGATCAGAATTACACAACCTAAAAATAAATACATTAATACATTTAATTAACTTTGATATTTGGATTTATGAAATGAAGAAACAAAACAGATGTTTAGGGATAATATATTCATATACTTCTTCCTGAATACAATGTAATTTTCTTATCACATCTTAAGTTTCCTCTCTTCAGCCATTTTGATTTCTCAATGTTTAACGCAAAATATCTCTTTAACTTGTTTTCCTGTTTCCCATATGAAGATAAACATCATAAGTAACGTGATTATCTTTATTTTTCTGGTTCTCGCTAAACACACACGTCCATAGTTCCCGCTTCTCCTCCCAGGGAAAAAAATTAGAGAAAAAAAAGACTAAGTCATATGTTGTCATAGCTAACAGGGAGGGGCACAAATGGCTTCTTGAGAAAATAGACCATTTAAAACTTTTCGTCTTTGTCCCAGGAAACCAGACGCAAGTTTTAGGCTAACCCCCCCTCAATTGTTTCCCTGCCGTGTTCCAGCGTCAGTAAGGCCTGGACTCGACCTATCCTAGTCCCACCGGGTCTTGTTGGACTTGTTGTTCCAGCAAGTTGAGGCAGTTCCGGGCGATGACCTCGGCGCTCCAGGCCCTTCCACCTGCTGCCGTCGGACTTAATGGCTCCTTTGTTGTTGGTGGGGAGTCGAGTGGTCCAGGTGACTCATGGTGAATTGGTTCTCATAGTCCCCTTGGCTGATGAAGGAGTGGTTCAGGTGTTCTGTGACCGATAGGAAAGTGGTTTTCGTGCCTCTTGGGTGACAGAAGAGTGGTTCTTGAGACACCTGGCTGATGAAGGAGTGGTTCTTGAGATACCTGCTTGTTATAGGAGTGGTTCTTGAGACACCTGGCTGATGAAGGAGTGGTTCTTGAGATACCTGCTTGTTATAGGAGTGGTTCTTGAGACACCTGGCTGATGGAGGAGTGGTTCTTGAGACACCTGGCTGATGGAGGAGTGGTTCTTGAGATACCTGCTTGTTATAGGAGTGGTTCATGAGACACCTGGCTGATGAGGAAGTGGTTCTTGAGACACCTGGCTGATGAAGGGGTGGTTCATGAGACACCTGGCTGATGAAGGAGTGGTTCTTGAGACACCTGGCTGATGGAGGAGTGGTTCTTGAGACACCTGGCTGATGGAGGAGTGGTTCTTGAGACACATGAGACACCTGGCTGATGAGGAAGTGGTTCTTGAGACACCTGGCTGATGAAGGGGTGGTTCATGAGACACCTGGCTGATGAAGGAGTGGTTCTTGAGACACCTGGCTGATGAAGGAGTGGTTCTTGAGACACCTGGTTGATGAAGGAGTGGTTCTTGAGACACCTGGCTGATGAGGGAGTGGTTCTTGAGACACCTGGCTGATGAAGGAGTGGTTCTTGAGACACCTGGCTGATGAAGGAGTGGTTCTTGAGACTCCTGGTTGATTGATCACTTCATTCTAGCTGTCTCCGTCTTCCCGTCGTTCCCCTGTTGTACATTATTGATTTAAACACATTCTTCCAGTTTCTCTTCTCTCCATCTTCTCAAAGCGGTGCAATAGCTCTGTGGGATAAAGCGTTCGCCTCCTGTTCCAAAGGTCATTGGTTCGCGCCCAGGGCATACCCAGTTGTGCCTGAGTACCTAACTTTGGAGATGGGAAAGTGCCGGCCACAATGCCTCCCAGTGCACCGAGAGCCTTGTGTACAGTACAGTGTGCTGAATACATATTGCTCCCATCTTGGTTTGTTTGTTTTTCCTTTATGGTCCTTTCACTTCAGTAAATATAAGAACACTTTATATTTTACGTGTTTCTTATTTTGTTTGTTTGTTTGTTTCTTATCTAGTCTACAGTATGTATTGATGTTAAATATTTTTTTTCGTTTCTTATTTGTTCTTCAATTTGATTTCTAGATCAAAGGTGTTCGCCCATAAATCATTGTCTGTTAAATTATTCCTGAGTCTCTGTGTCCGCAATGTCCCTAACAAGAATTCAGGCCTACAGGATCTCTTCAGAAATTATTGTTCCTCCCTCGACCAAGTTATCGTAAAGTAATTTTTAAGTAAGTTTAAGATCTGTTAATTATAATTTTTTAGTGGATATATAAAGTACCTGTACTTAGTTGACAACGTGAAATATCTCATGAAATAAAATGACGCTCAACAGTGTAATACAAAGGATGGGTAACAAAAACAATGTGAGGTACATTTACTGTCTTCGATTTGCGTAGAGTGGCAGAATAAACTCAATACACCTGTCCTGGGCTGTTGTTGTGGCTCTGTTCCTGTGTATAGGTGGTCTCTGGAGACTAACTAGGAGGGGTGGTGTTCGAGAGGCGTTTTTGTTTCCGCCACTTAGAGCGGCTAGTTTATTGAGCACCCCATACTCATCTTGTGGGCAGTAACGCAAAAGAATTACAGAGTAAAGTTCACAAATGGTCTGTATAACTAAGCCCCGTGGTCAGGATATTAAGACATTGGAAGTACAGAGTATTTCAAATAAATTCTTTGTTTAGGTCTGTACATAGAGGGTAACTTATTGTCAACTGCGTGAGTACAGGAGTGTGAGGCAGTATGTCTGGCCGCACGCTTTGTTATTCACATTTGCGTGAAAGGTAGTCAGGCATATTATGTGTTTGATTTTATGTACGGGAAATGAAATACCTACTTGGTGCAGCAAAGTGGATACAATCTTAATGTGTCGGCTATCTTGCCATTAGAGGGAAAGCTGGTATCAGGGGTGGTGTTCAAGAGACAGCTGGTATCAGGGGTGGTGTTCAAGAGACAGCTGATATCAGGGGTGGTGTTCAAGAGACAGCTGATATCAAGGGTGGTGTTCAAGAGACAGCTGGTATCAGGGGTGGTGTTCAAGAGACAGCTGATATCAGGGGTGGTGTTCAAGAGACAGCTGATATCAGGGGTGGTGTTCAAGAGACAGCTGGTATCAGGGTCAAGAGACAGCTGATATCAGGGGTGGTGTTCAAGAGACAGCTGATATCAGGGTGGTGTTCAAGAGACAGCTGGTATCAAGGGTGGTGTTCAAGAGACAGCTGATATCAGGGGTGGTGTTCAAGTGATATCAAGAGACAGCTGGTCAAGAGACAGCTGGTATCAAGGGTGGTGTTCAAGAGACAGCTGGTATCAGGGGTGGTGTTCAAGAGACAGCTGATATCAAGGGTGGTGTTCAAGAGACAGCTGGTATCAGGGGTGGTGTTCAAGAGACAGCTGGTATCAGGGGTGGTGTTCAAGAGACAGCTGATATCAGGGGTGGTGTTCAAGAGACAGCTGATATCAGGGGTGGTGTTCAAGAGACAGCTGATATCAGGGGTGGTGTTCAAGAGACAGCTGGTATCAAGGGTGGTGTTCGAAGTACAGTTGGGTTCAGGGGTAGTGCTCAAGGGACAGCTGGTTTCAGGGCGCCATAAACCTTAACTCTGTAATCATCATCAGATTTTTTCTCTCTGCTTTTTATGTTCCTTTATGTTCAAGTTTCATGTGTTTATTATCATTATTATTATTATTTTTTTTCTTTTTATTATTATTATTATTATTATTATTATTATTATTATTATTATTATTATTATTATTATTATTATTATTATTATTATCATCTCTACAAAATATAGGTGTATTTCGAGTAGAGGCCAAAAATTAGGAAGAAAATAAGAGACACGAAAATAGATTGACCAATTCTCATGACACCTTAAAGCGAGGATGAACACAGGACTAACAGCGGCCGTATGTCCATTTCACCCCCAACAAACACACGCTGTTGCTCGAGTGGACGCTCACACTCCCGCCATTAAAGGAGACACAGCTATGGTCTCCGGGATAATCGCTTTACCCCAGTGACTCAATGGCCACTCTCAGGGCTGAAGCGCCGCCAGTTGAGAGTCAGGGGTAGTGACGTGTAGGAGCCGGAATGCACCGGGATCACCTCAGATTGGTTATAACTGGTATACGTAAAGGTTTTAGTTAGGATATTTAGAACTGTGTGTGTCTGTATTTCTTAATGGAGAAAATGTATTCGAATTTTTCGGGGGGATGAGGAACCTAAATTAAAGAATTCAGTTGAATTTCAACATTGGTGTACGAAAATAGTTTATTTCAAGTGAGGACACAAATCCAACTTAAAGCCTGAAATCCATATCTTATAGTCAGTAAACGTGTGTGACTTTGTAGTCTTGAACACGACGTCTATATCGTCAGTGAACATAATCATGGCAATTAAACCACCGAATGGGAAATACCAGCCATAACCTCTGTCTAACATCGACGTCCAGACACCCGAGTCATCCTATAGAATAGGTTATTCTCTCAGGCGAATTCACTGGAAAACGGTGTTGAATATAAGACGTAATAGCCAAATAATGGATTAAAGTTTTTTATTTGTGAAAATTGATGTTGGGGGATGACAAGGCAAAACTATCGACAGATTGTTATTTTTTTTGTATCCCAGGGTTGTTGTCAGACCTGCCTATATTGGGTGAAACTTGTGACCACGTGATATAAATACAGTATATGGGTAAAGGAATAAACAAAACCACCTCGCAGTCTCGTTTGCATGACTGCGCTTGTAAAGAATCTGCATATTGTGAGTTTTCACAAAAAGCTAACAGTTATTTCGCTGCAGGTTCTTGACGTTGTAAACACGTGTCAGTCTCCTGAACCAACGGCGGTTTGTTTAAATATTCCGTGTTGACTGACCCACAACACTTGGTCTCGGCAACACTGTGTTCCAACACGACAATGGTCACATATATTCTTCATGTCCTGTAGTGTTCAGCTTCAGACCATAAGGCCAAAATCTAATCTCGACATTTGAAAATGATGAAGTAGGAATTGTTGAAGGATTATACTCTGAGCTTTGAACGATCTTCCCAAGTACAAGAAGTTTCCAGCGCCGTGATTTAAGTCATGCAATTTAATAAACATAAGGGTTTGGTTGTTCTCCCTTTGATGACTGCACCCAACCACTGTCACTGTGTTCACCGTCACGGCCAGGTACACGTGTATGATGTCTTGGTTCCTTGATCAAGTTACATATTCTGATTTATGTCTCAGAGCCAGAGAGTTTATATTAAGACATTTCAGCACAATTATTACAGATTTGGGCATAAACACAGACGTAGTGCTTTGTAGTTTCTTAGTTTCACACAGGTGATGTTGTCAGCACTCGCTCCACGTCTTCCAGTCTCTTTGATGTTGATTAGCGCTTCTCTGGAGTGAGTTACATTAACAGTACACTCCAGCTAGGCGTTTACAGTGAGTTAATATAGATTCTTGTTAACTTGATTTGTTAATTATGTGGTAGGTAATGTGCGTGTTCGTGTGTTAATAAGACGTATTGTATTCCATCTTTTGGTTACTATTTAAAACAAATTGGTGTAGTTGATATTCTTTTAATACGTTTCATGTACAGCAGGACAAGGCACAGCTCGATGCGTGGTTGACAGGAGATGATTGATGAAGATGGGGTGGTGAGCGCTGGCCCGCCACTTACTCCTCCCACTCGCCCATCATGAGGAGCCAATGAGAAAAACGTCAATCCGCGAGGCACATCGTGGAGGAGTGGGGGAAGCTCAACCACAGATATTTGCTAACTATATTTTTTCGACGAATTATGTAGGAAGTTTGTTTGAAATGCTCTACCGAAATCAGTATATATTTATTCTGGTTTATGTTTGTTATAGCCGTCCACTAATATATTTTCTAATTTATTTATTTATTATTAATTTATTCCTTATTAATATATTTCTTTTTAACAGACACATGGAACAAGTGTGACTTTAAAGGAAGTTCGCTAGTCCAAATAGTTTTGATGAGTAATTCAGAGGTGTCATGTACAATTTCTAGGTATCATTTACGAAGGCGAGAAATTCATTATAATGCTGATTGTTCGCTAACATTCGAATTTTAATGAACAAGTAATGGTACGCTATATCTGAACAACCATGAACAAAATAGGATCCAGAAACTTAAAAAGATAGAATAAAATTTCAAAGCACTTGGCCACTATTGTCTGAATTTCAGCTTCCTAAATAAAAGTGTGTGAGATACCGCCTAGACAAGCACAAAATCAAACAAGCAAGAAAGCAATCGCACCAACCATACTATATATCTACCTTTCGAAACTCACATTCCAGAGTACGCTCCCCGCGCGGCACCTGGAATTTGATTGGGGATAGATGGAAGTAGTGTACAATAGCATCAGTACTAAACTAACTTAAACTAACCTAACCTAAATTAAGTAAAGCAGAAAGTCTTATGTGAAAGTGTCAATTTTACCATACATGTGATAATAGAAAGAAAATATTATCCTTACTAGGTTCCGTTTCATTTTCTAAAGTTTAACTGAACGAGTGCCTTGAGAGCGCCTCACACCTTTATATCGGCAACATCTGGGCGCCCGAGGCAGTGTGTAGGCGTGTGTAGCGCTCTAAGTGGGGAGCCTGATGGTACGTTGCCTTATTCCCGTCTTTATGTCGGAGCGTCATATTTGTTGATGGTATAGGAATTGTATGTATGTGTAGTGAATTTAATAATGTAACAGTACAATAACGACTAGAAATTGTCAGTGTTAACCAAAAAGAAACATAGTAAAATGAACCTCGACTCCATTACACGTGGGTGACACACACACATCACTACGGTCATAATTAAAGAATCAGTCTTGCTGTATATGTGGGAAGTCATTAGTATGTGAATAGAACCTAAAGGAGAGAAATAACAAAACTTCAAAAGTATCGAATTTGGGGCAATTATGGCTTCCAGGAATAAGCAATGTCGAAATCATTTTGATAGAGATTAACTAAAGGGTTTTATCGTGACAGCCTGAATGCCAACAGCTCTTCAGATGACGAGTGTTGGAGGGTCGTTTAAGATATGAGACGGATATCTAGTTTCCCCTGACGAGCTGTTGATGAAGTTAATGAAGAAAGAATATGTACAGGAAATCATCAGTAAATGTTATATATGAAGCCAAGCTGAGCGAGGGAGGTCCTGTAGTGCCTCTAACATTTTGATATTGGAGTTTTTAGGGATAAGAGGAGAGGAAGGAGTGAGGACGAACGATAAATGGAAAGGTGAAGAATTGAAGTGGAGAGGGAACGAAGGTAGAACTAGGAAAAGAAGTGTTTAATGAAGGGGTAAGAGGAAGACGGGTGAAACGAGGTAACGAGAGAAGAAGCGGAATGAGGAGAGTAAAGAAATAGCAGAGAGGTACAGAAGAGTTACCCTCTATACCTCCTTCAGCCAAGCACCTACTGGAGTATTCTTCAACCTGACAGATAAATGAGTCCCCTGCACTTTTAGCATTTCTCGTAACCTTGAGGTGTGTGCAGTGTGAGGCACGTTACATGTACACATGAACACTAAATTAATCATATTGCATCCTACATAAAGGGACATACTGTTTCTTTGAAAAGGTAATATATATATATATATATATATATATATATATATATATATATATATATATATATATATATATATATATATATATATATATATATATATATATATATATATATATATATATATATATATGGTTTAGAGAGCTGCTCAAGAGTGTATTTATCTAGTGCATATTAGACCATAAGATAACTTTGTTTAACGCTCTCAATCGTGTTAATTTCCCTGTTAAACAAAAGCATTATTTCTTGCACAAATTAAGGAATCCAAACTTTTAATCACCAATTTTTTATTCCGAGTTTATTCAACACTACCTGGGATAACCAACGCTGCCCGGGATTTGATTTTCTTTTTATTTGTCTCAGTAAAATTAGCTTGAGTGGGTACAGCCACACATATTAAGTCCACGTATAGGAAGTAACCCTAAAAATTATCATCTCTCTCTCTCTCTGAGAAAGTAATACGTGTTAAAATACGTTTTGTTACAACCTATACAGAGATAAATTGTTTAAAATATGTAAAAAAAATATATTATGAATCATCAGACGTTTCCATAAAACCTAAAGGAAGTAGAATAAAAATGCGTAAATTATATATAACACTAATAGTGTCAATGACTCAGTAAGATATAAATGATAAATGCTCCCACTCCTTTCTTTCTTACCTACAAATCGGAGAGAAAAACTTTCACACTTAAACTTCAAGCGACCCCACACTGGAAGTGGTCAACTATTATTAGAAGTGTTATACTGTACTCCCCTGGACACTGACTTGTACACTCATGTCTCGTGTTTTTCTTAAGCTAAGCTACACCAACTAAAGAGAGACGTTTTACACGCCATATTACAGACAATTTATGTGTTGGTTCACAAGCAGGTTACTGAGAGCACTCCCAGTCACCTACGTATTCTTCACCTCAACATGATGTAAGACAACTGCGAACACCACCTTTAATATGCGGTAAATGGATTACTAATATAATCATAAGCAGCTTTGTCTTCGCTTTTTCAGATTTATATCGAACATGTAAGCAAGTTCAGCCCTGAGCTTGGACGCTGCTTGTTAACACTGCTGCTGCTCTGTGAGTCCATACCCAGTCATCATCCTTGTGTCTACTGTGACCTTTGTCGTGGTTGTGTGAATTGTTCGTAGTGGTGTTTATAATGCCTTGACCTACGAACTTTTCAACAATTTGTAGTTAATAAGTCTTTAAAATGGGAAAGCCTCATTTGTGACGTTCTGTGGAGAAGGGTGAGCGAGGGAGGCTCATGTGTGTCGGACAGTGAGGGAGGGAGCCCCATATGTGTCGTACAGTGAAGGAGGGAGGCTCATGTGTGTCGTACATTGAGGGAGGGTGCCCCATGTGTGTCGTACAGTGAAGAAGGGTGCCCCATATGTGCCGTACAGTGAAGGAGGGAGGCTCATGTGTGTCGTACATTGAGAGAGGGTGCCCCATGTGTATCGTACAGTGAAGGAGGGTGCCCCATATGTGTCGTACAGTGAAAGAGGGTGCCCCATATGTGTCGTACAGTGAAGGAGGGAGGCTCATGTGTGTCGCATGTGTGAGTACAGTGAGGGAGGGAGGCTCATGTGTGTGTCGTACAGTGAGGGAGGGAGGCCAGGTGTCATGTGTGTCGTACAGTGAGGGAAGGAGGCTCATGTGTGTCGTACAGTGAGGGAGGGAGGCTCATGTGTGTCGTACAGTGAGGGAGGGAGGCTCATGTGTGTCGTACAGTGAAGGAGGGAGGCTCATGTGTGCTGTACAGTGAGGGAGGGAGGCCCATGTGTGTCGTACAGTGAAGGAGGGAGGCTCATGTGTGTCGTACAGTGAGGGAAGGAGCCCCATGTGTGTCGTACAGTGAAGGAGGGAGGCTCATGTGTGTCGTACAGTGAGGGAGGAGGCTCATGTGTCGTACAGTGAGGGAGGGAGGCCATGTGTGTCGTACAGTGAGGGAAGGAGCCCCATGTGTGTCGTACAGTGAAGGAGGGAGGCTCATGTGTGTCGTGTGCCCCATGTGTGTGTCGTACAGTGAAGGAGGGAGGCTCATGTGTGTCGTACAGTGAGGGAAGGAGCCCCATGTGTCGTACAGTGAGGGAAGGAGGCTCATGTGTGTCCATGAGGAGGAGGCCCCATGTGTGTCGTACAGTGAGGGAAGGAGCCCCATGTGTGTCGTACAGTGAGGGAGGGAGGCTCATGTGTGTCGTACAGTGAGGGAAGGAGCCCCATGTGTGTCGTACAGTGAGGGAGGGAGCCCCATGTGTGTCGTACAGTGAGGGAGGGAGGCTCATGTGTGTCGTACAGTGAGGGAAGGAGCCCCATGTGTGTCGTACAGTTAGGGAAGGAGGGAGCAATAGATTAATGACAACACAGAGAGGGACGACACACAATTTGTCTCCAAGATTGTTTCACGCAACTTAGCTTCGCTGTTTTTCATCTTCTCAAGCACGAATTATAATTATAAATGTAATAAGTTAATGCACTCCTTTATGGCCGAAAACCTAAAAAAAATATTATACAACACCATCTCTTCAATTAACCATGCAAAAAATCCTGACATGTAATACATCATGAATAACTGAGTATTACATTATTACTAAAAAAAATTGGGGCCCGAAGGCGTGTTGAAATGCAACTGATGCTGTAATTTGCATTCAAATTACTTTTTTTTTAAGTTTCAGTGATTTCCGGCAATATTAGTGGCCTGTTACACGTCCATGAGAAATAGTTTGGTGACATATGCCAAGCTTTATAGTCTGCTTCGCGGAGCTGATTGTACGATATTGGAACGTGTCATTCATTCATTACTTGTACTTTATTATGTGGCGACTTAGAAGGTATGACGTGCATGTACCGGGAATACCCTCGTGACACATCATTCATAATTATGCATTACCTGTTATCTAACGCTGTGTTGTTGAGCATGTAATAAATACGCTTTCATATATTTCTTCTCGGTAATTTTTTTTTATAGAACTTTACGTGTTAAGGCATAATTTTTTAGGGATAACTTGGAAGACGTGTTATATGAAGACAATCCCTATACTTATCCGTTTTACTTTTATTTAAATTAGTAATTCTATAGAAAGTATGAGAGACATAACTTTTAACCACCATTCAGCTCAAGTTTTATGAATGAGTTGTCAAATAATATGGTTCAGTTCAAAGGTTCAATGTATCACACAACATAATATCGTCCACTGAGATCGAAAAAAAAATTGTTCGTTTCGGCTATTTTGTCGTAATTCTATTGACGATTTTCATATGAATATCGCGTTTGTCTCTTCAAATTCCTTTATGTAGCAAGGTTGGAAGATGCCACTAGACTGCTCCTTGTCGAACTTTTCTCCGTATGTGTCACCTCGGGCTGCATCTGTCACTACGAAATGAAAAACGTCACTTACGAATACGAAACGTCCAATAACTGAATGTGAAGACGCCACCACTGAAAATACGTCACTTCGAGCCGTAAACAGTGTGTGTGTGTGTGTGTGTGTGTGTGTGTGTGTGTGTGTGTGTGTTTTCCTCATGCATTTCCGCCCTTGAAGATAGGGAGGTGCGGATGACCCAGAGGCTGGTCGTACAATATTGCCTGCCCTTCCAAGAGATTTGCTAGATTGAGTTTTAGAACGCAACTGATGGTTTTGCCAAATAAATGTAACTTTTTCTTTTTATTGCTAGAACTAAATGGAAATTAATTCGTATATGTAACTAGTCACAAAAAGAACAATACATAGAAGTTATCGCTATTAAGCAATAATATTATGTACACAACTTGTTTCAAAATTGCAAGAGGTCAAACATCAAGAATATACGTTTTACACCAGTGAGGGTACACGCAAACACCTCTCAGTCTCTCCCTTCGTCTCTTACTCTATCCCTGCTTCCCTGCTTCCCTCCACCCCTCCATTTCTCCACACTTCCCTCCCTCTCTCCCTCCATGCTTCATTCCCTTCTGACTTGTTTACTACTTCCTTTCCTCATTCCCCCTCCCCTACTAGTTAAATTCCCCCCCTACCTACCATCTTCCCCTCCCCTCTACCCCAACTTGTCAACATCCTCCCCTACCTCTTACTATAGTCCCATCTCGCTCCCGTCACCTGCACACTTCCCAGTCTTTAATTTGTTGATTTGTATGTTGATTGACCATAATTTTTCCTCGAGTTTATTTAAATGATAAAAGTAGAAAACGTGGAATGTTCTGACGACGATTTTTTTTCTTTTGCCTAATTAATATTCAGAACCAACACAGCTTGTTAACGGTAAGACGTGAAGGACTTTCACAGGAAAAGATGGCTTCCCCAATGTTGTGAATCTGAATAATTTAGGCGACCTCCAGCAACAAGGTTGTTTATAGTTAGACAACTCCTATGTGTTCATTAGATTATCAACGTGTAATTATAATGTTGAATAATTAATTATCAATGGCAGCGCAGCGTGCAAGGCTACAATTTACTCGCTTGTTTATACCAGAAAAATATTATTAGTTTTTAGTTTTTGCTTTTTGTTGCTGTTTTCGATACTGGTGTACTGTAGTTAAAAGACATACAAAGACCTCAGATATGAAGTTCATCTTACGCCTTCGTTTGTTGTGTCAGAGATAAGCCGCCCTGCAAGCTACCTTGTTGCAACAGTGGTAACGTGTGTCATAACCTGCCGCGTATTTCAATATTTTTTTAGGTTAGAAATATATATATATATATATATATATATATATATATATATATATATATATATATATATATATATATATATATATATATATGCAAGTAAATCACAGTAGGTGAATTACACACAAAAGCGCTTGGGAACTTCGTGTTTTCGTTTTCTATGGTTATCAGCATATATATATATATATATATATATATATATATATATATATATATATATATATATATATATATATATATATATATATATATATATATATATATATATATATATATAGTTGTTACGAACCACCCCATCAATTGTCATGATCTACCTACCCAGCACTACGAACCACGCCATCTATTGTCATGATCTACCTACCCAGCACCACGAGCAACGCCATCTATTGTCCTGATCTACCTACCCAGCACCACGAGCAACGCCATCTAGGGACGAAACCCGAGTATGACTAGTCTTAGTTACCACTCCTGGGTTTCCCTTCTCCATATCCTGGTTGTTGCGTCACCTCCTCCAAGTCTTCTTCATCAGATCCAGATCGAGGAAAGTTCAGTTCACTCTGGGAAGTGACCACAGGATCACCTATCCTGGAAACCTACGGCACAGTGACTACCTACCGTCTTCTACAATACTCAGCCTTACTCGTCAGCCATCTCAGCTCCGCACTTAAGTATTTGTAATCTTATATTGCCTCCCCACCTCCACCTTGCTTCAAATTATTGTATGTTGTATAAATATGTATATACTGTTAATGTTTAGGTTAAGTATGGTTAAGGGTAAATTATAGAAAGCTGAATATTTTGTTAAGGAATTTATGGTACTTTTATTATACACAACAAAAACTCGCATCCTTTGTCTACCCTTTTATAGTCCGATTGTCTTTGTTTTTTTTTTTTTGTTGCCTGTTGGGATCTGGGTAGACTTTTAACTATATTCTAAATCCCCAACTCGTAACAATATATATATATATATATATATATATATATATATATATATATATATATATATATATATATATATATATATATATATATATATATGTATGTGTGTGTGTGTGTGTGTGTGTGTGTGTGTGTGTGTTTGGTGTGAGTGTCATAAAAAGTGGTATTGGTGATGGTGGCCATTAACGGGCAGACAACCTGGCACTCACCAGGTGGCAGTTGACCATAAAACACCAATATATTTCATGTCTCTGGACGCCGAAATTGTGATGAGGAAAATGTTATTTAATAAAAAATGTCATCACGTCCATCCATGAAGCACCACATGTTCAATTGGTGGAGAGAGACCAGCTGCTACCAATCAGAACTCCTCTTGCGAAGTAACCTCAGCTTAAAGAGCGTATACACGGAAAGACGTCCATATCGCTCATCGCCTCCAAGAATGCAATTATTGCATGCTCTGAAGAGACTCCCCCCCCCCCTTAACTCCACCTGAGAGACTTCCCTCTTAGCTCCCCCTGAGAGATTCCTCTCCTAACTCCTCCTGACAGACTTCCCTCCTAACTCCCCCTGAGTGACGACCCCTTCCTAACTCCACCTGAGAGACCCCATCCAATTTCCCCCGAGAGCGGAAATACATTAAAAATTAGTAACCTCATATTAAACATTTGCAGGAATTCCAGACCCTGACTGTAAATCTGGCAAGTCTCTCATAGTTTACAGGTGATGGCCGAAAAAGTGGCTTCAGAGATAAATGATAAGGGTAATAAAACAAAGTGCACTTCCACGCCACCATGAGGCGGAAAATACCATTAAGTTAATATTTATTACATAAAAAAGTTTTATGTGCCATGAATTAACAAATGATGAAATTGTTATTTAATATGAGTGGATTTTCATGTCACCTATTAATGAGAATCTAAAAATCGAATGTAAATTAGACAGAGAGGGATTCTGCTAACACGAGTCATTTGAATGTATAGCTCAAATTTAGTGATAGTTTTTCTTCGGTGATGACATCAGAATGACCTTTTGTTGACTAAATTCTATTTTCGTATTGTATTTTCTCTAAAACACGACAATAAACGATTTCACAATGATGAATTGAGAATTTCTTTAATTCTTCCCAATTCAATGCAATAAAATACACGACAATATCATGATTTCAAGATTTCAAGCATTTTTTTTACGAAAGTGAACTGTGATAACGCGTTTAATTTGCGTGGAAAATAAATGTACACAAACGCTGTAAATATTGGTATGAAAATTTCCCTGTTATCTATCATGGGCTTCATTTGTCCAGCGTTTACGACTTTTCGGCGTTTAATCCCCGTGATATATTGCAGGTAGTGTAGAATAATGGCCATTAACAAGAAAACTGCAACTATTACTCGTATACACCGTAAACCGAGTGATGGCGAAACTCTATTGCCCTATACTGAGACTGGTAACCTCAGCACTGTACAATGGTTCATATCCACCTCCATGTTACGACTGAAACTAAGCTGATTATTGTAACTTATATTCATATCTATAATATCCCTTCGTTGATGTCACAGTAATTCCTAATAACTTGCTAAAGGTTCATTTCAAAGGTTCAAAGGGGACCTGTGTGTGTGTGTAAAAGTAAAATAATAATAACAAGCTTAGCAACTTTGTAGTAAGTGCTGGAACGATGGAAAGTTTCAAAAGGAGGCTGGATATATTCATGGATGATAGAGAGTGGTTGTAACTCTCGACAGGAGCTGCCATGCACAGGCCAACCGGCCTATTGCAGACTCCTTATTTTCTTATGTTCTTATTAACGATTTATTAAGATAACATGGCAGCCCGAAGGCTGAAAATATACAATGAACAGAGATGATAAGTTACTTATGGTGGAATCGGGGAGTGTATCACTTGATTGACAAAAGCTTTCAATACAGAAACATAAGAAACAGAGTCAACATATAGATTAACTATAGAGCTGGTTTTGTAGACATTCTTGTGACTCGATGTCGCCGCCAAGCCTGGCTGTTTAGCCAGATACATCACGTGGCCCGGGTAGGTCCTCCAGCTCACACAGGGTGTTGGAGATGGTTCTTGTTCCTTATGTGATGTAGTTAGGAATGCATAGTTCCTCACCTGGGTGGAGTAGGCAGTCCTCATTTCTCTCCTGTTGTAGTTTGGGAATGTTTCTTGGGTTCTCATCTCGTGTTGGTGGTGGCAGGTGTACCGCGGGCTGGGTGTGTCACGTCAAGGGTCAGGTCAATAAGCCCAATTGTCACTAACAGTTGTTTCTCTTTTTCGAGTTAAAATTGTCACTTTTGTATATCAGTTGTGGGAGGATAAATCCAGTTGGGGAGGAGGAGATGGGGAAGGGGTTGGGCTCGACAGATTGGGCTGGCAGCTGTCTCCATTGTCAAGAGACCACGGCGCCGACTACTCACGTCCTTACCCTATGAAGGAAGTGTGTGTGTTTACGTAAAGATGTTTCTAGTGTCTACGGAACTCAAACGTAATCATACAAGACTCTAAGCGAGTTGTGGAGATACAAAGATATCTCTCAACCCAATGGACTTTTTGTAATTTTATAATCAAAGGTTCAAAGACCGCATGCCATTAATTTTCGAACCCCCATAAAACACTATGTACCGTCTTCATAACACACACACACACACGTCTTAAACAGGACTCTAAGTAGTACATCACTCTAGGTAGTACATCATTCTAGGTAGTACATCACTCTAGGTAGTACACCACTCTAGGTAGTACATCACTCTAGGTAGTACATCACTCTAGGTAGTACATCATTCTAGGTAGTACATCACTCTAGGTAGTACACCACTCTAGGTAGTACATCACTCTAGGTAGCACAGCACTCGAGGTAGTACATCACTCTAGGTAGTACATCACTCTAGGTAGCACAGCACTCGAGGTAGTACATCACTCTAGGTAGTACATCACTCTAGGTAGCACAGCACTCGAGTTAGTACACCATTCTGGGCCATCCTCTAGGTAGCAGCACTCAGGTAGTATCACTCTGGGTAGTACATCACTCTAGGTAGCACAGCACTCGAGGTAGTACATCACTCTAGGTAGCACAGCACTCAGTAGTACATCACTCTAGGTAGTACATCATTCTAGGTAGTACATCACTCTAAGTAGTACATCACTCTAGGTAGTACATCACTCTAGGTAGCACAGCACTCGAGTTAGTACATCATTCTAGGTAGTACATCACTCTAAGTAGTACATCACTCTAAGTCAGGGGTCACCAAACTTTTTTTACAGTGGGCGGGATAACTGAAAGAATGACAGCTCGGGCCGCATAATCATTCTGTTCAATACTTGCAAGCCAGAACGAAAGCTCTGGTAACGTCAGAGCGTAGGCGGAGCTACCACGAGCCGGGGAAGGACTTGGGATCCGGCCCACGGGCCGTAGTTTGGTGACCCCTGCTCTAAGTAGTACATCACTCTAAGTCAGGGGTTCTCAACCAGGGGGGAATTCAGGTTTTCAGGGGGGGGGGGAAACTGATTCGGGAGCAAGAGATATGTTCGATGAGAAATCAATCACAGAATTTTGGCCCTTGATGTGCGATTCCTACCCAAAAGTGGCAGAAAGAGCTATCCGTGCATTGCTTCCGTTTGTGTCGACATATCTTTGTGAGTCAGGCTTTTCAACTCTGTTGCAAATTAAAACGAAGCAACGTAGTAGATTAGAGGTAGAAAATGACCTGCGTTGTGCCCTTTCAAGCACTCCTCCGCGTATCCCAGAATTGGCGAAGAAAAAAACAATCACAGGTTTCTCATTGACTGTAATCTTCATCTGAATAAAATTAATTACAAATTTACAATATCCTGGTATTCTATTGAACTTTTTGTTTATTGCATTATGCTTCAGTTTGGTCTGTTAAGTAATTCATTATAAATAAAAAAAAAACTATTTTACTTTTATTCAAGTTTTATAAATCCATCAACATTTTCAATTGGCATTTAATTTGTAAAACTCCACTATAAAAATAATCCATGTAAAATTGTAAATGTATATGTACTAATGTGGAAAAAATAAAGGATTTTCACTATTATATTCATATTATTTGGAATGCACTTTTTGAGGCAGACAATCTTGGAAAGGAGGGGGGAATGACATTCTGACATATGGTGAAAGGGGTGCATGGGGCAAACAAGGTTGAGAACCACTGCCTTAGACAAACTAAAAAGTACGTACATCTACGTCTGCCTACCAACACAAACCTATAACCGCTCTAGCACACAAAGATGTACAGTAATACTAACATACAAACATACATCTGTTCCGGTCATCACTGTACTTTTGAATAATGTGCATTATACAAACGTATGGACACTGTTGGCAACAATAGTATCAGACTACTCCGGTACACCGCTGCCACACGCACTTCAATATTTGAGGCTACTACACTTCTTGACTCCTCTATTACCAACTATGACCCGTTATTGTGGAGGGATTACCTAATAAATAAATTATACATACTCACGACATGATGCAAGCCAAAGAATTTTTAACAGTGTATCAGTATATATATATATATATATATATATATATATATATATATATATATATATATATATATATATATATATATATATATATATATATATATATATATATATAATGTAGATCCACAATGAAAACGTGGATAATTTGTCCCGTGAGTTCAGTCCCTTAAATTATTAAATATAATGCTGTTTTTAAGTATGACTCAACCATTGCCAATATATTAATCAAGAATAGCCCAACTTTGAATGTAAATGGAAGTGTTTATTGTATTCCATGTAACAACTGTAATGAAAATTATGTAGGACAGACTGGGAGAGCATTACAACTCAGAATCAAACAGCACAAGTACAATATCAGAACAGCATCTGAAAGCAGTGAACTGTTCGTTCATGTTAGGAATAATAATCATCCCATGGATTGGGAAAACAGCTTAGAGGTGTACAAATCATCATGTGTCACAGAAAGACTTCTGGTTGAAGCTAGTTTGATTAGGGAATTGAATTCTATAAACCTTAGTGATGGTCAGTACAAAACTGATAATATATTGCACAAATTTATTTGTCAGTGGCCCAAGGTTAAAAATGCTTTGAAAGCCTTGGAGTTAGATGTAGGATAGATGATTAGTGGGTCCCATATTTTTGACCTGACTTAACTTGACTAGTCACGTCGCCCTTTCTCTTAAGCTCCTCTGCGTGTGTGGTGGTGTTGGTGTGCGGATTAGTGGATGACACGATTATGACCTGACCTCACGTTTAGTAAGGTCACCCTGTGTACTTAAGTTTCTCCTCGTCCATGTAATTCAGTTGCCTCTGAAGATGTCTTGAATAAAGACGAAAGCTAAGGTTCCCTGTGTGATTTTACCAATATATATATATATATATATATATATATATATATATATATATATATATATATATATATATATATATATATATATATATATATATATATGTAACCGGTCGGAATTTGCTGGACTTTAATTTCTCACTTGACTTGGGGTTTATTAAAATTTAATAGATGGTAAAGGCAGTGGAAGCGCCCCTTTGAGAAAAATCCCGAACCAGCACAAGAACACTTAAATCTACTACACAAAATGAACTGTCCGTGACCCGTGGAAGGATAGCGTCTGTGACTGGGATGAATGAGACACACTGTAAAATTTAGACACTTATATTCCCTCAAACACTACAAACACAATCAAATAATGGTACACCAATATGCGCACCTCTTAACTTAAACTTTAACCACTACTCTGGGGAATAAAAGTTATACATGACATAGAAATTATTAGAAACACAGGCAACAATAAATTTAAAGTATTAAGAAATGTTAATTGCACATATGAACAGGCCTTAAGGGCTTTCACAAAATAATATCAGTCACTTAGGAAATGGTACTAAAAAATAAGAAATTAAATACTCCACAATGAATAGGCCTTAAGGGTCTTCAACAAAATAATATTAGTCACTGAGGAATGGTAATAAAAGATAAGAAATTAAATACTCTACAATGAATAGGCCCTAAGGGCTTTCAGCAAAATAATATCACTCAACAAAATTATAGCACCCCAACAGGTGTACACTTCCTAACCTAACCTAACCACTGCTCTGGGGAACAAGGTTATACCTGAGATCAGAATTATGAAGAATTAGAGGCATTAAAAGAATCAAATCACAGTATCACTCTGGTTCCACTTAATGGCACAAACATTCAAAAAAAACACTACTATCAAAATTATTTAAGAAATATTAAACTACACACGTCAAGATAATATCAGTCTGAGGAATGGTGTTAACTACACCCGTGATAAGGAAGATAAAATGTTCCTCTAGGTATCTCCTAGAGTCCTAGACTCACAGTCTCAGTGTGTGACCATTAATATACTCAGATAGCCTCAGTGTACTCCCAGTGCGTCCATGGGCAGGAAGAGAGTGAGCCAATCAGACCTTGCGCAGTTGAGAGAAACTTTAGCTTCCCGTTAGAAACTTTAGCTTCCCGTTAGCAAGAGGGTTTCACTAGCTGCTCGGGACATGTGGGGTTGTGCACCGGAGTGGTAAGAACTGATCACCCACTGCTGATGCTGGTCCTGTGTCGTGTTAGTTGTCGGGAGCACTCGTTCACTCAAGAGATCCTTTGCTACCCCGCTAAACAGTGACAGGCCTACACTGATCGGTCCAATGGCGACAATCGCCACCCTCAATCATCAACGGCAGTCAATCTCTCGCAGTCAACTCCGGTCAACTCCAGTCAAGTGGGTTCTGACGGAAACCTTGTTATACTGCAATAGCGCAGCACAGGTGACTAGGCCACGTGACTATTTCTGATGGACGCGCGGAACGTCTTGTCTGTGTGAATGCTCTCCGGGACTGGGCCTAGCCAGCGTCGCGTCTCCCCAAGGCGCTAGCTTGGGCCTACGTGATATATTTTCCGCCTAACTAATAACTCCTTGGGACACCCGT
This sequence comes from Homarus americanus, assembly GCF_018991925.1. NCBI lineage: Eukaryota > Metazoa > Arthropoda > Malacostraca > Decapoda > Nephropidae > Homarus > Homarus americanus. Next base: position 5,276,799 of record NW_024749779.1, read on the forward strand.
AACATTATTCAGACTGCTAAACGATCTATAATAATTTCAAATTCAATAATAGTCCCTTAACTTCATGAATCGCATCATTATTAATTCGGTAAATTACATTTAATATCATATAGGCCTAGTTCCGCAGTCTCTCGCTACGAGCAGGCAGCGCTCCCTCCCCTCAGATGACCTTGAACGCTCAGTATCACTCATGGCGGGGCATTTGAAATTACTCTGAAATTTCTGGATATTACAATCGACCCCCCTAAAAAAAAGACAGCACTGTCCTCATGTGCTGAGAAAACATGCATACGACCCCCCTAAAATTTTGTTCTAAGGACTGCACCTCACCCCTTTTGCTAAATGCAGCATTCCCGTCTTCTCTTCTCTCCTTTTCTCTCCCGCTAACACTCGACCCCCCTAAAAAAAGACAGCACTGCCCTCATGTGCTGAGAGAACAACTTAGAACCCACCTTCAACTCTGTACTATTCCACTCGCAGCTAGCAACTCCATTTCTTCCTAGCCCAACTCAATCCAACCAGAACATCACGCTCCCCTTTTGCCTGGCCCTTAACTAGAGAACCAATGTCAAAATTAATACCAGCCCAAAACAAACATGCTCTCCTTTGGCCTGGCCCTTGAACTAAGAGGAACCAGTGTCAAAAAAAAATACTCAGTCCATCTCCAACATGCTCTCCTTTTGCCTGGCCCTTGAGCTAAGAGGAACCAGTGTCAAAACAATACTCAGTCCAAAACAAGCATGCTCTCCTTTTGCCTGGCCCTTGAACTAAGAGGAACCAGTGTCAAAAAAAATACTCAGTCCATCTCCAACATGCTCTCCTTTTGCCTGGCCCTTGAGCTAAGAGGAACCAGTGTCAAAACAATACTCAGTCCACGTCTCCGAACCTCATGCCGGCAGACCAACCCTCTGACAATGTACCAGTCCATCTTAGTGAGGCCCTGGACATTACAACCGTACTCTCAATCCCGCTCATGACAGCAACTCAATCCCGCTCATGACAGCAACCACTACTCAACGCACATCTCTGACCTAACCATCTCTCCAATCCCCTCTGCCCTACTCACAACTCCTCCAACTCACCCCGTACGACCTGCCTTTTCTCATTACCATGCACCCTAAACTGTAATCGGTCGGCTTCGTCTTGTCTCTCAGCTGGAGGGCTCGATCAACCTCTCTGAACTACTTACGTACCCCTATTTTTCCCACTTGGACCTCACACTTCCTTGACTGCTGGACGTGTGCCTGACATTCACCCCTTGTTTCCTCCCTGAACCGTTGAATGTGTGCCTGAGACTCCCACTTGAACCTGTTTACCTGTGCTTGATAATCCCTCTTTAGGTCTCCGAACTCCTCTCTCAGCTGCACCAAGGTCCCGCGGCCGTCTCTCTTCCTCCTCATACACATCTCTATTGTCAAGCCTAACCAACTCAGTCCGGGCACAAGGATGAGCATCAGTGCGAGTTCAATCCCTACCATTGCTAACCAACACATGATGGCGTTCATTATCCCAACCACAGTACTATCAGTCACGACATTAAAAACTACGCTCTGCTACCATTTGTAACCGGTCGGAATTTGCTGGACTTTAATTTCTCACTTGACTTGGGGTTTATTAAAATTTAATAGATGGTAAAGGCAGTGGAAGCGCCCCTTTGAGAAAAATCCCGAACCAGCACAAGAACACTTAAATCTACTACACAAAATGAACTGTCCGTGACCCGTGGAAGGATAGCGTCTGTGACTGGGATGAATGAGACACACTGTAAAATTTAGACACTTATATTCCCTCCAACACTACAAACACAATCAAATAATGGTACACCAATATGCGCACCTCTTAACTTAAACTTTAACCACTACTCTGGGGAATAAAAGTTATACATGACATAGAAATTATTAGAAACACAGGCAACAATAAATTTAAAGTATTAAGAAATGTTAATTGCACATATGAACAGGCCTTAAGGGCTTTCACAAAATAATATCAGTCACTTAGGAAATGGTACTAAAAAATAAGAAATTAAATACTCCACAATGAATAGGCCTTAAGGGTCTTCAACAAAATAATATCAGTCACTGAGGAATGGTAATAAAAGATAAGAAATTAAATACTCTACAATGAATAGGCCCTAAGGGCTTTCAGCAAAATAATATCACTCAACAAAATTATAGCACCCCAACAGGTGTACACTTCCTAACCTAACCTAACCACTGCTCTGGGGAACAAGGTTATACCTGAGATCAGAATTATGAAGAATTAGAGGCATTAAAAGAATCAAATCACAGTATCACTCTGGTTCCACTTAATGGCACAAACATTCAAAAAAACACTACTATCAAAATTATTTAAGAAATATTAAACTACACACGTCAAGATAATATCAGTCTGAGGAATGGTGTTAACTACACCCGTGATAAGGAAGATAAAATGTTCCTCTAGGTGTCTCCTAGAGTCCTAGACTCACGGTCTCAGTGTGTGACCATTAATATACTCAGATAGCCTCAGTGTACTCCCAGTGCGTCCATGGGCAGGAAGAGAGTGAGCCAATCAGACCTTGCGCAGTTGAGAGAAACTTTAGCTTCCCGTTAGCAAGAGGGTTTCACTAGCTGCTCAGGACATGTGGGGTTGTGCACCGGAGTGGTAAGAACTGATCACCCACTGCTGATGCTGGTCCCGTGTCGTGTTAGTTGTCGGGAGCACTCGTTCACTCAAGAGATCCTTTGCTACCCCGCTAAACAGTGACAGGCCTACACTGATCGGTCCAATGGCGACAATCGCCACCCTCAATCATCAACGGCAGTCAATCTCTCGCAGTCAACTCCGGTCAACTCCAGTCAAGTGGGTTCTGACGGAAACCTTGTTATACTGCAATAGCGCAGCACAGGTGACTAGGCCACGTGACTATTTCTGATGGACGCGCGGAACGTCTTGTCTGTGTGAATGCTCTCCGGGACTGGGCCTAGCCAGCGTCGTGTCTCCTCAAGGCGTTAGCTTGGTCCTACGTGATATATTTACCGCCTAACTAATAACTCCTTGGGACACCCGTAACATTATTCAGACTGCTAAACGATCTATAATAATTTCAAATTCAATAATAGTCCCTTAACTTCATGAATCGCATCATTATTAATTCGGTAAATTACATTTAATATCATATAGGCCTAGTTCCACAGTCTCTCGCTACGAGCAGGCAGCGCTCCCTCCCCTCAGATGACCTTGAACGCTCAGTATCACTCATGGCGGGGCATTTGAAATTACTCTGAAATTTCTGGATATCACATATATATATATATATATATATATATATATATATATATATTAAAGGATTGAAGAATGGCCAAGTAAGGAGATGGGATGGGGATTATGGGTAAGCAAAGGGACAGTGTTGACGGGAAGAAGAGAGTGAGACAGTTATGGGACAGGGGAGGAAGTGATAGCACCCCGTGTTATGAGAAGTTTCACCAACTGAAGCTGGTTCGACTCTCCCACAGTCTCTATAAGATATTCACTATTTTCTAATATCATGGAGTTTTTGTCTAATTTATATTGGCCGTCTAGGATTTTGTATTGATAAAAGTAATAAGCTGTGTAAAAAACGACGGTGCTGTTTAAATACATCCGGTGGTGATGGGAATTCGACCGCCTCATTATTTATTGGGTTGTGTATTCGTATGTGCTTTGCCATGGTGAGCCGTCGATCAGTAAGACCGCTGGATTCTTCTCTCCCTCTGGCTAAGGTGGGCTAAAGATTAGGGCCTGTGACTGTACATCACACTAGATCCACTTAAACTCTTGGTATCTTACCATTATTCCAGTGACTCGGGGACATTGTCTATAAGAGGATTTGTGAAACACCATGTCTTCTCTCTCTCTCTCTCTCTCTCTCTCTCTCTCTCTCTCTCTCTCTCTCTCTCTGGTATTTTTCTCATTCATCATCTTGCCTGCTACCTGACTTACGTCTCCACCCGCAGTGTTAATGAATATGGATCTTGGCCGTGTGCCTGAAAACAACAAAAACAATAACAAGAAGAACAGCAACAACGTAACAGTATTACGAATATCCCCGTGACAAAGACTGGCTAAGAGAGGCATTCTGACAAAGTCCCCCTGACCAAGACCTCCTGAAAGTATAATAACTCAAAGTCTTTCAAAGTTTTGACAAAGATTGGCAAGGATTCCCGTACATTACCAAGTGCTAACAATAAATCTCGATCGGCGCTGAAGTTATGCTGTCGACGACTTTTCCCTCCAGAGAAGAATTGTGCCGTAACTCACTTATGGTCGAGGCTGCCTCAAAGCCATGCCAGGAAAGTTGCTAACAATCTTTATTAACTTAATAGGTCTTTAATCTAGCCCCTGTGAATATAGTTTGCAGGGGAGAAATTTTAAACCACTAAATTCTTTTATCATTAATTTAGTTTGGTTGGTTGGTTGATCATTCAAGATATATGTTCATTAATTCAGTTCTTAACATTAAAGTTTACATCAGCTTATACCTTCATGCGAAAGTTTACACCAGCTTATATCTGCATGCAAAAGTTTACATCAGCTTATATCTTCATGTAAAGTTTACATACCTCATCTCTTCTTAGAAAAGTTTTAATAAATTGAAGCTTCTATATATAAGTTTGCGTCCACCCAACTCTCCACCCTAAAGCTTACATTAATTCGTCTCTTAATATAGTTTACATCATCTCAATTCTCTTTACGTTGTTTATTTATTCTAATTTTCATCAAAGAATCGGCCTAAACGTTTACTAATAAGGTTTCTCTATACAGTAATAATGACAACAAAAGATTAGAGCATAAATAATCCATTTCTTTCCAATCCAAAGTCAAACCAATCACTCGCTTCACCGTTACTTTCACTGGTTACGATTCTCTCCTCCGGCTTTAAACTCCTTCTTCAGACACCTCGTTACATAACCCAAGTTTCCTTTCGAATCTTTGTTAAAGTATAATTTTCGTGGGAAGGATCCATTCCACGCAGCAATACCTTTCCATGAATATTCTCTGGTTCTTTTTTTGTTTTTTATTATGGCGGGTACAAAAAAGTGTTATAAAAGTGGGGTGTCTTTTTTTAAGGCTGGCTTTTGAAAAACTTCTAATTTTTCAACACAGGAAATTATAAAATGAAAAGGTTTCTCTAGTGGAAATATGAGATGGATATTTGTGTTGATATTTTTAAGGTGTGGCATCGATGGAAATTGATTTAATGAAAGATAATTTTAAAGACAAAGTAAAACAGAAAGACAATCCCTGATGCGTGTCCCCGCCATTACCTCCAAAAAAGCTTTATTATAGAATCAGCCAATAAATAAAGAATTCTCTCAAATGTTTCAGTTCGATCCGTTAGTTCATTGTGTAGTTATAGGTGGAGAACTATCTGAATAACACACTAGAGGCTGGACACACAGAGAGACTGACGTTGGGAAAACTATATGTGTCTCTTATATGAAGTATGTACAGTACAGCTCTCGTCTTCAACATGTAAATAAAGACAACTTGTTTACGTTCATTACAGTATATTTGAGTTATGAGATGACAGTGTAAAGTGGTCATTATAAATTACTTATCTACTTACAGTATATCACTATAACTGCGTAATTACCAATAAATTCAATACCCAATATGATTTTTACTTGATAAAAATATTTTATAAATATGCCTCAGCTGAAGAAGTTGGGGACCTTATCAAAAAAGTAATTTAGTAAAGTCTTCAATGTAATTAAACTTTACCGAACGGTGTATAATGCGCATTGAAAAGTCAATCAAGCGTGAGATTTTTCCTTGGGGTGAGATTAAGACAAAATAATATCATATATTTGATTCACCAAAAAAAAAATACCTGTAGTGTGGCCTTTATCTTATCAGAGAGCTGTTAGTCGGTGATCATTTACTTACGCTTCTAATGAATGACCTCAGGTAGTGTATATATGCATTTGTACATTATATTGCGGCCTTTTTACGAAATTGGCACATTAACCATTAAAAAAAAAGCCAGCTGTTTGGTTATGGTTAGGTTAGGTCAGTTAGGTCCCTGGCTGTTAATGTCATTATGCAAAAAGGCCAAACATATATCTTCACAGATGGGGAAGTAATAATTGGTTAAAATACGAGTGATTGAAATACAACTTCACTAAATAATTATAAAGGATTTAAATGGACGATGAGTCAACTGAAGGAAGGTTACAAAGTATAATGAATGAGTTAAGAATTTTGTGAACAAAAGTCATGACTATACAGTAAGTTAGTAAAGGATACAATGAGAAATTATTATTATTTTGATTGAAGATAAAAACGGATTGCCAGGTAATGAATTGAAGCAAGTAGCAAAAGACAAGAAAGAAATAGAAGGCCTGAGACGTATGTACCAAAGGGAGCAAAGATAGATGAGACTCACTAAACCGATCTGTATTACATGGGTGTGAAGCATGGCGTGTGAGAACCAAAAGCAACGAACTAAATTGGGCAGAAATGACGTGCTTGAGAACAACGTGTGATGTGTAAAGAGGATCCAGAGAATAATAAATACAGAAATATGGCAGATACATAGAAGAGTAAGAAGTGTCTGGTGATAAGGACAATTTAAGAGGCTGGGGTGAAGTTAAGGATTTACCTCCCTCCAGATGGTAGGACTAAGAGGGGGGGCGGAAATCAGGAAGGGGGTGGGAGGATTGGGTGAAGGACGCCCTGAAAGTGTGGAAAATAGATATAAGTGTGTTACAGAGATCATGGTAGCTAATGATTTATAAGGGGAAAGACGCGCTGCTTGTGGGGGATGTTGTCGTGTGTGAAGCAACAAAGGTAAAACAGAATTAGGGACCCTGTTGTGGAATGTACCTCTTTAACACTGTCAGTAAGAAGGAATGACTAGCAACGAATGAAAGGAAATGTGTGTGTGGATTTGCTAATTTTCATCAAGCACCTGCATTAAGCGGGAAAAAACTTGACAGTGGGGAATATATTATACGAGTATAATCAGTTTGGTAAGCCTGTGAGTGTGTGTGTTTATATATTCTGAATGCCGTATTTTACATTTCTAAATGTGCTCTTCAAGGCTGTTTTCCTCCTGGCCGTGGCGACTAATTATTATCTTGTTCTTGTTCTTTGTGTACACCATTTTTTGAGAACACAAGGCTGCCTTTCCTTATTTGCTGAGCATAATCACGTCCACCACAACAACAAACTGAACCGCTGAAGTTTTAATTGCAAGAGCGGATAATCCTTGTCATTTTTTTCAGTGTCTCGGGATCCTTAGAAGTTCTCAGCAGCAAAGTTTTTCAATGTTGCTTCAGTAACTAGTACAACATGATAGAGCAGACAAACCCAGATATAAATGAAGAAATTATATATATATATATATATATATATATATATATATATATATATATATATATATATATATATATATATATATACGGAAAGAATATTAATATTCGGACATCAGCACCATATAGGTTATAAGTAGTTCTTAGTGTAACTTCAGCACTCTGTTGGGACATATCCGGAGTTTGAGATCGTTTTTATAAATATATTCTACATTTCAAGTTACAGGTTTTCGTAACAACTGACGGAAACATAATTGTTTCATTATCTAAGGATGATACTGAGGTCTCGTTGCCGGGCAAGAAACTGTGATATATTGGACGTAAACTTGACCACTGAACACAGTGGGGAGGGTAGCGTTACCTCAAGTTAATTGTGTCTTGTTTCATGCTGTTGTAAATACCTTAATGAACCTGTCGTTACGCAACAGCTTCATTAACGTAAAAACTAACGTCACCGTTAAATTTAAGGGGCCAATTTAATTGGTGGGCTGGGTCAACAATTTCACGCTGTCGTGCTGCATAACGGGGTGAGTTGGGCAAAAAATTGGTTATAATTACCACTTTCTCTCTCAATACCTATCTATTTACTGTTAAAACATAGAAGTTCAAGTGTGAAAGTGAGAGTCGGAAACTAAAGTTCACTCAAACAGCTTAAATTTCAAGTATCATCTTACAGTGGGAGGAAGGAGGTCAAGACGTTTAGGGAGCTTAACATTAAATGAGAGAAAAAACATAATTCATAACTGACAGAATTCTTTTCCCTTCACTATCATGAGAAAGAGGTCACGTTAACGATAGCCTAGTTTCATTAAGTCAGTAAATTGCCCAGTGCAGCTGATCTTCCCGTCTCCAAGTTGGTCGGCCCGATAAACTTGGCTGCCACACGCCTCACTATTCTTTACGTCTAATACAAACCTTTGTCTTATTATTTCCAATAGTCTGATCAAAGATATCCACCCTGTGTGATGTAAATACATCATGTCCAACAGAAATATATATGATGGTATTATTTACTTCGTCGAGATATTAATTGCAACTTGCCTCTCTGTAAACAATTCTGCCATACTCTTAACATAAGAACATAAGAAAATAAGGAGTCTGCAACAGGCCGGTTGGCCTGTGCATGGCAGCTCCTGTCGAGAGTTACCTTTGGTCTGGTTAAGGAAGTTTAGCGAGTTTGCTGCTTTCCAGCTACCTGGACCTGATATACAGTGCACTTAGTTTTGTATATTATGAAGACGGTGATCATACCCCTCTATTATCTCCATCACACACACACACACACACACACACACACACACACACACGTGCGCTCCGGAAAACAAGCATTGCCCCATCCCTAGAGTGGATGGCCTCACCTCAGTAAACGCTGTAGTGCCGGAATCATTTGGTTGACCTGACGTTTTGTGAGTGAGTTCTCGTCAACGTAAAAAGGGTAAAAAGAAATAAATAACGACTTTACAACAATGTTAAAGAATAGCATGATGTTAACACTAACCATTTACAGAAGGGCACGAGAAATAAATCGTGATAGCTAGAGACAGGATTTTGAATACCGCCCTTAGTCTGCAGTGTTGAATGCTCCCGTCTGAAAAATAGACAATATTTGTGTTGGTTTTCTACAAATGAAACAATGCACAAGATAATACACAAGCGTTTGTGATAGAGCAAACAATGAGAACATCTCAACTGCCCGTTCACCACCATTAACAATCATGTTTGCCATTAATGAATATTCTCCAGATATAAGAAAAAACACAACCCTTTCACGCTTTACGTTTCATATGACTATAAAACTTAATACATATGACTTTTTTTAAATGAAAGCATTCATAATAAAGTAATCGTTAAAGTATTGTGAATATTGCTTATTGTTACCAACGCTGTGTGCCGGGGGCTACATGTTACGGATTTTTATCGTTTATGCTTTTATCTGGCAAAGAAGATTGCGACATGCAATCAGGGAGAGAAGCACGACGGAGAGAACATCAAAGGATTAAAAAAAACAAGTGAACAAATTAAAGCAGCCGCCATGACTGCGTCAGAATATAGTGACTATAAACTCATGATGTTAACATTTAACAAACACACACACTCAAGGCTAACAACACAATCATGGACTTTGCTCGGCTCTCCAAATTGCTTTGTATTTCATTTGGGTATGTTTCAATATTGAAATGTCTTTTTGTTCTTGCATGATTGAACACACACACACACACACACACACACACATACATACATACATACATACATACATACATACATACATACATATAATAATGGTTGTCCCTCCTTTAACGAGGATGGCCGGCCCTTGGGCCACCTAGACGTGAATTTGTTCAAGGTGTAGAAGCTGTCGCCAACACAACAACCACGAGCTGAGTGACCCAATGTCAAGGAACAGTCCGAGAAGACCGGACAACTCGCCAACTGCACTGGCTAACCATTACTCCGGAACACGATCCGCAAATCGATTAACATCCAGGTTCCCAATTACTGCTAGGTAGACAAAGGCACATATATACACATACAAACACACATACGCACACACCTACACACACACACACACACACACCTACACACACACACACACACACACACACAACATTAAGAAACACAGCCAGACTCACAATACCTCAGCTCCACCTCCTTTCACCATTACATCTCCTCCACCCATGGAAATAACTCGGCCTGAAATTAATTGAATTGTGTGAGGGGGAGAGGTAACAAAGGCCCCGAGAAAGTTGTATTATTCAATTCACGTGTTTGGAGCATCTTCGATTGGGATTGTCCACGGCGACAATGGCGGCCCGAGGCTCACGAGACCTCAAGTTCCTTTCCTTAAAGAAGGGAAAAATTTGGCCCACATTTCTTGTATGAGGTATCTGGGAGGAATAATTCCCTGAGGGTCTTCTCTCCTCACACTTGCGAGTATACGATTTTTTTCTTTTCAGTGTGTCGATAGAGGAGTTTTATCTACGTTATATACTGTATATGCTTGTCGTTATTTATGATATATATTTTCAAGAGACATACGGTTGAGTTTTATTGCAGGGAATGTTGGAGGGGGGGGGGGGAGGAGGAGGATGGTTCCTCAGTGTAGAGCAAATTATACTCAAACTCAAGAATCTGAATATTTTTCATGCATCAGATTATATAATAGTGTTTTGACATGAGAAACAAATGTGAATATAAATTTATAATGTAAATCTATTCATAAGTTTCACAACAACGGGGTCCTGTACAAGTACAGGAAAAATGAAATTACTTCCTCTTAATTTTATATAAAAAGTCCAGTCATTATTCACAATGTTGAAATGAATATATACAAACTTTTCACATTAAAAAACTCCAAGATAGTGTCATCATTTTTTTTTTTTTCAGAAACAAAAAATTCAGTTTTATATTCCTGTTTATTCCACCTGAGACTATTGTTTACCTACCATGAATAGCGAGGGTCATGGACTGCGTCACTATCCTTACATTCTATTTTTTCAGGGGTTATTTCTCTTAGTCTGGCTAGTGTTTATCCAGTCGTCTCTCGTGGGGTGAAGCGCAGTGTGTGTTCCTTGTTTACATATTTGTGATACAGTGAGGAAGATATCATAGTGTATAACATTACTGTGACCCCGACTTACATTATTTCCTTCGTGTGTGATCATTCTGTGTCGTTATTTTAGAAGGTGACGACACGTACCTCATCTGCAATAGTGAAGGATCATTTATTATAAGACCTCAGATATTTATAATTCAGTAACTATAGAGTAAAGAGCCGTTGATAAGTGAAAAAATAAATAAAAAAGAAAATAAGTTATAGGTTCGTCTTTCTCAGTTCAGTGTTCATAAATATAGACAATTGAACACGAAAACAAACAATTTAAGCAGTTATCTTACATCAGTAGAGTAGCAGCTCACGTATTTCTAGCACGCTGGAGCCTCACAAAGAACCACATAAAACATTTGAATAGATAAAAGGAGTACACCATATCCTCCCCTGAGACCTATATCTTTACAAACTCCTAACTCCGTCACCACACTAAAGACAACATAAAAGGTGATATTTAAAAAAGTCTCCCACACCTCTATATGTTTAAAAAAAAATCTGGAAAATTCTTAGGAGATTGACAGCATAAATTGGAAAAACTATATAAATAAAAATTGTTAAAGGACGATTGGATATTGACAGGTTAAATGAAGGGTTTAATTAAGGTAGCTTCTTTATTTTACAGCTACGGGTATATGTTTTTTTTATATTAATGGAGAAATATTTTAACATTATCGGATGTGTTGTAGATATTTTTTTTTACATTAATAGTCAAATAATTTCGTCCTAGATGTGTAGTTTATCTGGTACACATAGCTTCTTATTTAATTACACACTGCTTCTACCCTCTAATTACCCCACACACACACACACAATACATAATATATTTCGCTATTTTTGTACGATACCCCCCCCCCCAAAAAAAAAACATTGTTGGGTATACAAGTAAACAGACCATATTAGTATTCATATCATATATATTTAATTAAGGTGCCTCAAAGTGTTGAAAAGGCGCCTAATGTCATTACTCTTCAACTATTATAATGATAAACAAGTTCATAGTCATCATATATGAGAAGTCTAGTACTGTACATATGTGTTTTATTAGAGCCAAAGTCTGCGTCTGTTTTGCTGTAGTAAATTAGCATATTTTATAGGCCTATGTTGTAATTTCCTAAGATAATTCACAACTATCGCTTATTTTGACGCTTTTAACCCTTTCACTGCCGAAATCGTAGAATTATCATTCAAACTAAGATTCTCATAACCACATAAATCACGAAAATCCCACATGGTTGAAAAAAAAAGATCCCGCTTACTGAGGCAGGCTGCAACATGTACGAGTATGCTCTTCAAATGAGGAAACATATAATTATGTCTGTTGATAAAATGATAAAATTTGGAGGGTGTAGGAGGGGGGTGGCAACAGGGGCAGACTGCACCCTTTAAAAATGGCGATATTTGTTGAGGAAAGTTGTGTATGGAGTGAGGTGCAGACGTTTCCTGCCGTCCTCTGGTAGACTCAGTGGGGCAAAATTTTTGATTAGCTATACGAGTACAAGTGAATGCTTTGGATATGCCGCTGTTGTAGATAGGTTGTGGACTTAATATGTCCTCCTTTCCCCCTTGCTATTTGTGTTGAGATATTCAATTATTTATTTCTGGGGACAGTATATTAGTAGACTAGTAAGTAACAAGTGAAAAACTGTATCTCAATAATTTATTAAGTGATTATTTATGTAATTTTCAGGAATGAAGACCTTTGGTAGCCGAGGAATGGATGTTCAAGTAATTAGTCACATTACTCGTTAGTGGACATTTGGCATTGTTTTAAATTTCTCAGTGTTTTATGTATGTATGAAAAATTTTATAAAATTTTCAGAGATTTTTAGGGATGAAAACTTCTGGTACCCGAAATATGCTGGAAGGAACAATAGACTTCAATCCTTAATGATTTCCTTTCATCTGGCAGCAGCATCAACTTTTTTTTTTTCAAGAGTTAACTTAATGGGCTTGACAATTTCTTATATCTAACACTGTTTTATGTTTTTGCAGGTGCAGACTTCAGTGCAAGGTAAGTACACACTTGTCAGCTTTACACACACACACAAAAACACACACACACACACACACACACACACACACGTCGCTGAAAAGCCCACTATAGGAGAAGATAAACACACAAACACGAGATCATTGTAAATTTCGACTTTAACCTTTTTTTCAGTTTTAGGATTTATATGGTATAACATAATTCCACAGTTATATAATGTCAGAATTTAAAATTAGGTGACGGGCACCAACAAACAAGGATTTCGTCATCAAAGGTTACATAATACTCATCATCAATGAAGTTTATTCTAAATTGAACTGTGAAAATGCATCGTATATTGAAGTTTACTGAGATATGGTTCTAAAGGTATTCCGATTGTACAAATTCTTGATAGCGATCATTTACTTACAAACTAACGTGATGGTTTTATAAATGCAAATAAATTTTAATCTGAAAGGACATAGCGGATACTGATGCCTTGAGCTAATTGATCAAAGCCTTAGAAGCCACTATGGAGGTAATTAATAAGTCTCTAACAAGTAGTGAGATGGCTAACTTCAAAGTCACCCCTAGTTTACACACCACCTTTGATCCTCTCTGTGTGTGCCAGGCCAAGACGCATCCCTGTGTCTTACTCTACCTGATGACGCAACCCTGTGTCTTACTCTATCTGATGACGCAACCCTGTGTCTTACTCTATCTGATGACGCAACCCTGTGTCTTACTCTACCTGATGACGCAACCCTGTGTCTTACTCTATCTGATGACGCAACCCTGTGTCTTATTCTACCTGATGACGCAACCCTGTGTCTTACTCTACCTGATGACGCAACCCTGTGTCTTACTCTACCTGATAACGCATTCCTGTGTCTTACTCTACCTGATGACGCAACCCTGTGTCTTACTCTACCTGATAACGCATTCCTGTGTCTTACTCTACCTGATGACGCAACCTGTGTCTTACTCTACCTGATGACGCAACCCTGTGTCTTATTCTACCTGATGACGCAACCTGTGTCTTACTCTACCTGATGACGCAACCCTGTCTTACTCTACCTGATGGCAACCCTGTCTTACTCTACCTGATGACGCAACCCTGTGTCTTACTCTACTGATGACGCAACCCTGTGTCTTATTCTACCTGATGACGCAACTCTGTTTCTTACTCTATCTGATGACGCAACCCTGTGTCTTACTCTACCTGATGACGCAACCCTGTGTCTTACTCTACCTGATGACGCAACCCTGTGTCTTACTCTACCTGATGACGCAACCCTGTGTCTTATTCTACCTGATGACGCAACCCTGTGTCTTACTCTACCTGATGACGCAACCCTGTGTCTTATTCTACCTGATGACGCAACCCTGTGTCTTACTCTACCTGATGACGCAACCCTGTGTCTTACTCTACCTGATGACGTATCCCTGTGTCTTACTCCACCTTATAATGTATGTATAATGTATAATGTGTCAGTAGTGTGGTGTCTGTGGTATGGTGTCTGTTGTGTGGTGTCAGTAGTGGGGTGCTAGTAGTGTGTGGTGGTGTCACTAGTGTGATATGATGTCACCAGAAGGGTGTGGTGTCAGTAGTGTGGTGTCAGTGGCGAGGTCTCAGTACAATTATTCATGTAAATTCCATAAGTTTCATTAAACATCCGCCTTATCACTGAGTTGTTATGTCTTAGCGCTGAGAGTTCTTCTGAAACTCTTATGAGCGTTGCCGTTACTGGGGTGCTTGGTGACTCCTTATTGGGACAGGTTACGGAACACGGGGTCAAAGGAGTCACAGGTGGTCAGAGGATTTTATGTCTATGCGCCTTTAACCAAACTCGGAAAACAACACCAGAACCACCACCCCCCCCAACGCCACCTACCATTAGAAGAACAGTATTACACTATCAACCGCACCACTTACACTATACCACACCGTCAACCACACCACTGACAGTACCTCACTACAACCACACCATCTACACTCGCCACACCATCATGACACCACCTACAGTACACCACCACAGCCCTACACTTCATAACAAACAATGGTTTAATGAAAGTAATAGTAGACACCGTTATTCACTCTATACCTACATATGTGTGTTTCTTGGATCATTAACATACAGAAATATGTCTGCCTCTGAGGATTTTTTTTTTTTTTCATGAAACTTTTTAGGGCGATTTTTTGTCCAAAACCATATTTTAAATAGTTCCCTTAGTTAAAACAGAGGTGAAATAATATAAAT
This sequence comes from Homarus americanus, assembly GCF_018991925.1. NCBI lineage: Eukaryota > Metazoa > Arthropoda > Malacostraca > Decapoda > Nephropidae > Homarus > Homarus americanus. The sequence continues at coordinate 5,291,970 of NW_024749779.1, forward strand.
TAAAGTCCCCAGAAAAAAAGTCTTTGTTAGGAAGGTAGAAAGTTATCACAAAACCTTTTTTTATTGTACTTCTACTGTGATAAAAAAATAATAATTTAACAGTTCTGGGAAAAATGAGTACAGTTGCGTACTTGTTTGGCTTTGACGCTGTGTTATAAAAGAACAGAACACTGTGTAAATAAAAAATTTTATAAATGTTACAACGTGAAGTCTTCCTGAGGTCAAATATACTATCATCCAGGGGGAATTAGTCCCTTCCTGCCATGACACATTTCTTATATTAGGATACAAGTAGTTCTCTTATATAGTGTGAGGACCATGGATGTGCAATCTCAAATATTCCAATCGTAATTCTGTTTCTCATAAGAAGATTGCCATGGAATCTTGGTGCAAATGTGATAAATTTATTTTTCCATATTTCCATCGTAGTGATTCTGTAAGATGTATTTTTATACAACCGACTAGATGAGAAAAATTATTTGTATATCTCTAATAATCTATCGGAGTCCTGCAGAATCAATAACATCGAAAACATTTATTGGATAATAATTGTACGGATTTTGTAGAAGCATAATATTACTGAGACGTATCCTGCTCCCTCGTCCCTCCGTGTGTGTTTACCCTTCATGAGCCTCGTAGTTTACTGTGCACCGTCAGACTAATTCTCTAGGGTTACTGTTTTAATCCTTACATTGTTCATGTGTCATCAGTACTATCAACTAGACAATACAGAGTCATGGAGGTGAGTAGTGGTGTGAGTCTTCAGGGTTCCAACATATCAGGAGACTATCACCCTCCTGATATAGAGGAAAGATGTGCTTTCCGAAGGCACTAAGGTACTGTTTTACTGTCGTCACTTACGACTCACGCCGCACGTGGGTGATGGTCCGTCACATTCCTTGGGAAATTCCGTTGGAAAACGAAATGCAATTCTTAATGGGAAATTCTCGGCTCTTTGTTGCCGTCACTCGGCCCCGCTTCGATTCGACCCTCCAACAAAATCCTCTATTGGTAGGTGAGCGCTGTCCCAGACACGATCAACGTGACTCTCCATAACTGTCCAGTGATGATATGAGTCGATTCTTCAAAGCTCTTCAGAAGATGCCAATCCTTGGATCATCATACATCGGCATGCACGAAACCACTTGGGTGTGTTTATCTGGTCCCCACGACTCCTTCGTGTGTAAAACCCGCCGTTAGAACAGAGAGCCTGCGACGCCTCGTTGCATCACCTGCAGTGGAGCCAGGGTCAGATTAAGGAAGGGGAGCAGCCGCCCGGGGCCCAGGCTTAGAGGGGCCCTAAGCTTACCTGTAGTACAATGTCGTGCATCTGAAATTCAAGATAATATATTAGAACTACGTTGCCTGGTCAACTAATTCAAATCAACGTCTAGATACCATGTGTGCTGACATTTTGCCGTGGCCAGCGAGAAAGATTAGAAAACACAAATACTGTACACGCATTGCACATGGGGCCGCCCGGCTAGGGGGCGCTATTACACAAGGATCAGCTGCCTGGCATACTTTCAATGTCTTTACCATAATTTAGGTACGTTATTAACTCCGATAATGCCAAGCTGTGCAGTGTTAATGTATGATATCTCACATAGTAAAATAACCTACTAATTTACGAGGTAAAGGCTGACGATTTTGGTTACAAGTTTCATCAACAAACACCTGTTCTTTATTGCTGTCATTTTCGATTCTTTTTAAATGTAATATTTTTCTCTTAATTGAAGTGGCATTGTTTATTGTTGATAGAGGGCTTCATTAAGGTACAGATATTCGTCAATATGTGTGATATACTGTACAGTTCAATAGATGTGATTTATTATAATCCTAATAAAATATTACAAGATGTATAGTGTTCTATCAGTTAACTCACCAATGAAACTTACTACAAGATGTCGGGGCACCGCCGGGGGCCCTAAGTCATTTTTAATCCGTCCTTGAGTGGAACCCAGTAGGCGTGGAGAACAACCTCCGGGACCCAGCACCTCCTCCTGTAAGGGCTAATCAACACTTCTGCTCCCACGCTCCCTCCGTCAGTCCTTTCCACACCATGAAAACAAGTACAATTGCAATTTGCCCAACTGGGAAGCATGCGCGGTTCATGCTTGCCTTCTGAAAACAAGTAGTCCGTTAAGATTCTACCACTCCGACCTCTTATCCGCCGCACTGCCCCCAGTCACTTTTTTTGTATAGAAAGAAAGGATGACAGAAGGATAGAGGTGAGGGAAGGAAGTTAAATTCTTAAATTGAAGAAATTTAGGAGGAGGCGGGGTGACCGCCTTGCTACCGGTTAGTTAAGCTAATAGTGTGTTAGGTTGCGTCCTTGGTTGGTTATTGTGGGTAGTTTTCTTAGAGCTGGTTTAAGGTTGGCTGGTCGCTCTGTCTGTCGGCACAGGCACTAGACAGCCACTAGTCGCGGCACTTGAGCTAACATCATCATCGACGCAACCGACGTCGACGGCTCCTGCTACAGCATTTCCATCACCACACCCGCCTTCCCAGGTTGCTTCTTATATCCCAGATTCTCCCTCTCCATCACTGCCCACAGCTTCATCTCCCGTCCAACCTTATGTACCGTCTCACACACCCTCTCCCTTTCCTCCCATCTTCGATCACTCGACTCCGATTTCTTTTCCGTCCTACCTTTTATAGATTCCGTCCCTTGACGCCGACGGTAACTCATCCACAACCAGCTATCGCCCTTCTCCATTGAGGCCCTCCCCCTGTAGATACCTGGGACCTGAGTGTCCCCGCATTTCACATCTTTTAGGCTGCAGACAGTGGACTTCTGACTCTCTTGATGATTAAAGTATGGCCCTTGTGACGACGGCGAGTAGACAGATGAAGTAAAGTTGTCATTCCTCCTACCCTCCACGTCATCGACGTAGGCACTACCAGCTCCTTTGACTAATTAATCAGGAGAACCCTGAAATAACAGCCTTGGTTAACAGTGAAATCTATAGACTCAATGGTTACATACCATAGCCCGACCATCACCTGAAAGCTGGCCGTAGCCACCCAGCACAACACAACTCTAATTTCTCAAATATCTATCATCTCAGTAATTATAAGACTCTCCCTCTTACAAAATCATAACCCCCACACACAACTCCACCATAATAATACACAAATGGATCCTGACTGCAGTCTTACAGTTATGCAAACCAAAATTTCTCCAAGGACGCCAATTAAAATGTTTACAAAGCGACACCACGTGACATAAAGCACGCCTTAAGGGACACTACCAACACCATCTATCTTTTCTCATATTCTCCTTTCGTAAACAAAAAATTAAGCTGTCGATTAAATGGATGCGCTGTGACCTATTAAAATATTAAAAACATAAAAACAATACGAATAATCATCCTTACATACAGTATTAATAAATGTAAACAAATAATTTATACAAAAGCATCTGTTGAACTAACAGAATATGGGAGTATCTTAAGGGATAACTAATCAATTCTCTTGGAAGGTACAGACCATAACAGTGCAGTCCAGAAAAACGTCGAATGAAAATCACAATATATTTACCCTGGAGAAGATGCGTGTTATCGAGAGACATGAGTAAAGGTGAGTCAACATCTATGATTACTGTGAGATGGATATTGACAAACCCAGACACACAGATGATGGTAGAGGGAGGAGGGAGGAAACACGAACACAGAGACAACATATCATTGAGGGTGAACGGAAGGACATAATAAACTAGACTCGTCGATATCCTCAGGCGATTCCAATTCAATTCAGTTCAGAAACAGCATTTTTCTGTTTTGGTGAAATGCAAATAAAAATATTATTTTCATCCAATTCTATATCAGACAATGAAAGCTGTCACAAGGTGTTGCTGTGAAAAGGAACAACTTGAATGACCAAATATAAAGGACTAGAAGGAGCGGAACTATAGTAGGCCCTATTGAGAATTTTCATAACCTTACCTGGGAAACACAACACTTACAGTATATAGCAGAAACTTTAAATGTTTCACCCTGTATGTTCGGAGTCTTTCTTCAGTAGTGTTGTCTGTCTTGGTCAAAATATATAATCTAAAAAAAAATATTGAGATGCTTTTTTTGACCTTCATTATATTAACCAAAACTCGGAAGTTCAAATTGATTTCGATTCTCATTTAAGAACTCTCTCTCTCGCATCAAAACCGTAGGTATTGAGTGTCTTCACTCTCTTGAAACTTTCCCGACCGCTCAACAGAATCTCAAATTTACATTTAAATTAAAGACAAAATAAGGTTTATTGCTTTAAATAGCGTGGATTATCCCACCTTCATTACCCTAAGAATGTCTTTTTTCTCTTCCACCTTCTCCCTTCCTCCATACCTTTTATTGGCAATCAACTCCCCATATGCAAATTATCCACTTTTCTTTCCATTTCTTCATGTTTGTTTTTGTACAGATTACGTCTCTTCTCTTCTTCCTTCCTCCACAACCTTTCTTGGTAATTTATTGTCGATATGCAAATTACCTTTTCAACAACATCAATGTTTTTTGTGCCTTTCTTTCTTATTTCTTTATAATGTGTCTATAATTATCTTTTCTTACGTTAAGTATGTGTTTCTTCTTCGTCCGTCTTGTGGTTTCATCTGCTCTTCACCCTATTCTCATTTATATTAAACTTTTATATCAGGGAGATTCATATTAATCCGTTCAGTTGGACTGTATGTATGTATGTATGTATGTATGTATGTATGTATGTATGTATGTATGTATGTATGTGTGTATGTATGTATGTATGTATGAACGAGTATGTGTTTGTTCGTACATATGTGTATGTATGTGAAATCATCTCGAGAAACACAAATTGATCAATGATTCTAACATGGCTACACAAGTGAGCGTTCATGTCTGACAAATCTATTAACATTATTTTCAACTGTTTTCAAATCAGTGGATGATGGACACGATTATGATGTGGTTTACCTCGACTTTAGCAAAGCCTTCGACAGGGTCCCCATGAAAAACTATTACGAAAGAGGAGGGTCATGGAATTGGAGATGTTCTAAACGAATGTAGGAAAAAATGGCACAGGAAAAAATGGCACCCGAAAAGGGCATAATCATCAGACAAGGAAAAAAATGCACATTAATTTTTATTGACATGTTTTCAGTAAAATGTTAAAACGTTTGTTACTGAAACTTACTTAGAGTTATATCAACGTCATAACATAAAACATTTATTACCTTTAACTAAAGCATTCTACCATATGTTAGTGAAAACTCGTACATAAATGAATTACAAAATAAAAAATGTCACATTGCATATTATTGTTTAAGATTTCCAACGAATGTTATAGCCAGCGCCTTACAAAAACTCTTGGACTGACTTGCGATCAGCTTGGCGGTCCTGGCAGAGGGTTCTGGGTCCTGGGTGGCTCACCACGAGATTCTTTGATAATGTTAGATGATACTACAGCATGGTCAGCTTGGATCCACTGGATGGAACGCCAGATAGTTGGCTGGCTGTGCCCAACCATCTGGTAGTGGAGGAAGTAAAAGAAAGGTTTGAAAGGAATGAGTGTTAGTTACAAGACTAGTGAGGTCATCCTAAAACTATATCTTGAGCTTGTGAGACCTCACTTGGATTACGCAGTTCAGTTCTGGTCACCGTACTCGAGATTGAATATAGAACCCCTTGAAAAAATTCAGAGGAGGATGACAAGATTAATCCTGGGCATTAGGAACTTTGAGTACAGAGACATGTTAAAGCAATCTGCCCACCCTCCACTACAAACCGCCCATCCTCCACTACAAACCGCCCATCCTCCACTACAAACCGCCCATCCTCCACTCAACCGCCCATCCTCCACTACAAACCGCCCATCCTCCACTACAAACCGCCCATCCTCCACTACAAACCTCCCATCCTCCACTACAAACCGCCCATCCTCCACTACAAACCGCCCACCCTCCACAAACCCATCCTCCACCTTACAAACCCACATCCTCTACTACAAACCGCCCATCTACTACAAACCTCCCATCCTCAGCCACAAACCGCCCACCTCCACTACAAACCACCCATCCTCCACTACAAACCTCCCATCCTCAGCTACAAACCGCCCACCCTCCACTACAAACCACCCATCCTCCCACTACAAACCTCCCATCCTCAGCTACAAACCGCCCACCCTCGACTACAAACCACCCATCCTCCACTACAAACCCACACATCCTCTACTACAAACCGCCCACCCTCCACTACAAACCACCCATCCTCCACTACAAACCTCCCATCCTCAGCCACAACCGCCCACCCTCCACTACAAACCACCCATCCTCCACTACAAACCTCCCATCCTCCACTACAAACCGCCCATCCTCCACTACAAACCACCCATCCTCCACTACACACCACCCATCCTCCACTACAAACCGCCCATCTCCACTACAAACCGCCCATCCTCCACTACAAACCACCCGTCCTCCACCACAAACTGCCCACCCTCCACTACAAACCGCCCATCCTCCACTCAAAACCGCCCATCCTCCGCTACACACCACCCATCCTCCACTACAAACCGCCCATCTTCCACTACAAACCGCCCATCCTCCACTACAAACCGCCCATCCTCCACTACAAACCGCCCACCTCCACTACAAACCGCCCATCCTCCACTACAAACCGCCCATCCTCCACTACAAACCGCCCATCCTCCACACAAACCGCCCATCCTCCACTACAAACCGCCCATCTCCTCCACTACAAACCGCCCATCCTCCACTACAAACCGCCCATCCTCCACTACAAACCGCCCATCCTCCACTACAAACCGCCCACCCTCCACTACAAACCGCCCACCCTCCACTACAAACCGCCCATCCTCCACTACAAACCGCCCATCCTCCACTACACATCACCCACCTCCACCACAAACCACCCATCCTCCACTACAAACCGCACATCCTCTACTACAAACCGCCCATTCTCCACTACAAACCTCCCATCCTCAGCCACAACCGCCCACCTCCACTACAAACCACCCATCCTCCACTACAAACCTCCCATCCTCACCACAAACCGCCCACCCTCCACTACAAACCCACCCATCCTCCACTACAAACCTCCCATCCTCAGCTACAAACCGCCCACCTCGACTACAAACCACCCATCCTCCACTACAAAACCGCCCATCCTCCACTACAAACCGCCCACCCTCCACTACAAACCACCCATCCTCCACTACAAACCTCCCATCCTCAGCCAAACCGCCCATCCTCCACTACAAACCACCCATCCCCACTACAAACCTCCCATCCTCCACTACAAACCGCCCATCCTCCACTACAAACCACCCATCCTCCACTACACACCAACCATCCTCCACTACAAACCGCCCATCCTCCACCACAAACCGCCCATCCTCCACTACAAACCACCCGTCCTCCACTACAAACCACCCACCCTCCACTACAAACCGCCCATCCTCCACTACAAACCGCCCATCCTCCGCTACACACCACCCATCCTCCACTACAAACCGCCCATCCTCCACTACAAACCGCCCATCCTCCACTACAAACCGCCCATCCTCCACTACAAACCGCCCACCCTCCACTACAAACCGCCCATCCTCCACTACAAACCGCCCATCCTCCACACAAACCACCATCCCTCCACTCACAAACCGCCCATCCTCCACTACAAACCGCCCATCCTCCACTACAAACCGCCCATCCTCCACTACAAACCGCCCATCCTCCACTACAAACCGCCCATCCTCCACTACAAACCACCCACCCTCCACTACAAACCGCCCATCCTCCACTACAAACCGCCCATCCTCCTCCACTACAAACCGCCCATCCTCCACTACACATCACCCATCCTCCACTACAAACCGCCCATCCTCTACAAACCGCCCATCCTCCACTACAAACCACCCATCCTCAGCTACAAACCGCCCATCCTCCACTACACACCGCCCATCCTCCACTACACACCACCCATCCTCCACTACAAACCGCCCATCCCTCCACTACACACCACCCATCCTCCACTACACACCACCCATCCTCCACTACACACCACCCATCCTCCACTACACACCACCCATCCTCCACTACAAACCGCCCATCCTCCACTACAAACCGCCCATCCTCCACTACACACCACCCATCCTCCACTACACACCACCCATCCTCCACTACACACCGCCCATCCTCCACTACACACCACCATCCTCCACTACACACCACCCATCCTCCACTACAAACCGCCCATCCTCCACTACAAACCGCCCATCCTCCACCACAAACCGCCCATCCTCCACTACAAACCGCCCATCCTCCACTACACACCACCCATCCCTCCACCACACCACCCATCCTCCACCACACCACCCATCCTCCACTCCTCACACACCACCCACCTCCACCACAAACCGCCCATCCTCCACTACAAAACCGCCATCTCCACTACACACCACCCATCCTCCACTACACACCACCCATCTCCACTACAAACCGCCCATCACTCACACCACCCATCCTCCACTACAAACCGCCCATCCCTCCACTACAAACCGCCCATCCCACTACACACCACCCATCCTCCACTACAAACCGCCCATCCTCCGCTACAAACCGCCCATCCTCCACTACAAACCGCCCATCCTCCACTACAAACCGCCCATCCTCCACTACAACCACCCACCTCCACTACACACCGCCCATCCTCCACTACACACCACCCATCCTCCACTACACACCACCCACCCTCCGCCACACCTCCACACCTTTCTCACCTTAACCACTCTCTTTTACCCGCCTTCACACGTCCCTGATTAATAGAAACTATTTTCGCCCCAGGGTAAAACTTTCACAATCCACTAGATCCGAACTACTTCAATCTCACTTGTTTTCCTCGTCGTCCACACAAATAAAGATTCTCCCTGCCTGCTGGGAACTTAACAATTGAAGCCACTGCCACCTGGGAGAAGAGTATCAACACACGGAACAACCTCAGCACAAGAACGACGTGTTATTAAGAAGTAATCGTAAACGCCTCCTCAAAATCTAATAATTTTCTGCGAGTCTGTCGGGAAAACTTGACATTAAGCTTTGGCTAAAAATTGTGAGGGATATATTGCTTACTATGATTATCTGCTTTTAAAAAGTGAGTCGTCTGAAGATCCATGATGGGAGATTAAATTAAGGTCACAAAACTTTCATTGGTTGTTGAGAATTGCTCAAGGAATATTAATATCTTTTCTTGAAGGATTTTTCCAAAGGGATGCAAAGATGTTTTGCATGCAAGCAATAGCTAACTTTATAACTCATAGAGATTCAATGGTCCTTGACCCCTCTACAGGAAGACTAAATTGAAATTGGAAAATATCTGATCAAAGGATTTCAAAGACGGACACAAGGACTACTGCTCACCCTACTATAAAACCTCGGGAAACATTGCAAAAAATATCACGATAACAAAGATTTAAAACGTTTTAATACTTTTTATATACTTTTATATTTATCTCACATGAACCGTACTATTAACATCTTGCCTTATATAAATTTGATGTAAAATAATTAGAAAACATTAAACTGTTGATTTTCTTTTCATTATTTGTCATTCTCACAACATCTCAAACACTTATGTCACTTATGTACCGACACATGATGGCTCCTCAGATGTGTCTGGTTCAGTAAAGGTAACTCGGTATTGCTTCTACTCTTCATGTGGTCTCGGCATCACTTGGCCTTCATAGGTGTTATATCATCCAGCCAGTATGTGCCTACGATCACATTTATAGAGATAAACATCGTTATGAAATTCTGTCCGGTCTTTGTCCCCAAGTGAGTGAGGTGAAAAATTGTGATGACGTGAATCTGATGACGCGGTGTACTGTTGTGTTTTAGAATGTCATCTGTCATGTTTACGCTAAGTTGTCCAGATACCTATAGCTAGTGGTATGGTATTAGTTATTATATTAGTATAAGAACAATTTATCGTGGCTCTAGACATTCTTTCACCCATTGTAATCAAACAAACGTAACTTTTCGCAAAACTTTATTCTACTCATATGAAAAGAACAAAACATAGTAAATGGTTACGGACGAAGCATCTGTTGTAACTAGCTTTGTGATTGGTCTGCAACAAGCCCTTTGCTAATTGGTTGAACCGTGATAATGTTATGAATGTTGGTGTAATGTTTAATACGTTCATAGACGACTCGACCCCTCAGTCACGGACACCGGAAAACAATGATCACTTGTATTCTGCTAAATGAACTATCTCTACTAACCCCTTCACTGCTGGACGCTACGATTTTATTCAGCACAGAGGAGACCCCACAAAGTTCTGGCTACAACACAAAACATGAATGATCCTGTACAAGAGTGTGGTGTTGGGGGGGGGGCCTCCACCCACCACCACCACCACCAGTCTCGTGTCCATGAATCCCAATGTTACAGCCGCGTCAGATTTACACATCAAACATTTCGGCCCAGGACTCCAGGAGGCAATCATGCTGTGATTTTATCTTGTAGTTTTACTGGTTTCATTTATTCTTATAGTGATTTCATTTTAATGTCTTTTTAATTATTAATGCTAATGTAGTAATTTTTTTCTTTATCAAAATAATCTTATTCAATTTGTATTAAATTTGGGTTTATTTGTTACTTTATATTCACTTTAACTTCAGGTACAGTTCTTTTTGACTTTGACATTAAAACTATTGTTTTATTTATTATCTTTTTGTTAACTCTTTTTATCAAGCGTAAACAGAATAACTCAGTACTAATGGAGAAGTGTACGTGTGTTGGAGACAGACAGTAAAGAAGATTGTTGGAGAGAGAGGATGATTTTTTTTTCAAATTTGTCCCATCAAGCGTGGGGGCTACTGAATTGGGTAATGGGCACTTCTTACATCTTGTGCAATGCAGAATCAGTGAAGTTCATGTTGACCTTCTTGAACTAATACGTATGATTAAAGGACGAAGTTATTAACAAATTACATGTAGTGAAGGAATGATAAGTGTACATAGGAAGGATTCCCTGTCAGGTTCATCTGTTTATGTTAAACGGGCAGGTCCTAATAATGCTAAGTACCAGTCCTGTCTCTAGGATGAGGGATATTTGATCAGAAGGATGACGTGATGGTGAAGGCTAAGGACCTGTAGGAGGAGGTATCGGGACATCGCATTTTGTAGTGAGGGAACGTTTACATATAGTGCGGACAAGTTCTATGTACTGCCAGAGGTACAGTACCTCTATCCAAGGCGGTCCTGTATACGCAATCTGTTGAGGCCGAGTCACGGGTTGATACTCCTTGTAATGGCGGTTGTCATCTCCTGTTACTACGTCTTAGTGGCATAGTGTGTGACTTCCCTGATGCTTGAGGTTCGTCCAGTGTTCATCAGAGGTGTGTATCCGAGTTATGAGGTGGTTCAGGGAGAGGGCGAGGGTAGCGTCTATATCCTCTTCGCGGGTTGTTTCTTTGGCGAGATGATCAACAGAGTCACGTACAGCATTCCTGTATGAGATGAGATCCAGAAAAACTTGACACGTATGTTAGCAGTTTGCTGTAGCCCGGTGATATCGGCGAGGGTGTCTTGGCCGGCAGGGTAGAATAGCCGGGAGGATTTGAGTCTTGCTAGGAAAGACGTACTGTCACTAATGATAAGGAGATTCTCTTGTTTAGTGCGGGTGTAGGTAACGCCCTCATAGACACCCACGAGGATAACTATACTCCCAGTGTCATGGACTCTGAACATCCTGAGCTCAGGGATTCATTCCACTACCCCAGCTCTTCCCAGTATAGGCATATGTCAACAGACCCATCACAGTAGACAAGAAGAGGGTGAGAGGTCATGAGAGAGGAGATGGCATCGTCGATTTGCTCTATCTCTTGGGTTCTCTCCTCCAGGTTGATTTTTGTACGAGTCATTTACTACTTTATCAAAGACATATAACAAAAATAAAACTAGATACTGTTAATATGATTCTACATGAGCTCCATAACATTAATTAGTCTTTATCCGAAGACAATGCCACCGATTAATTTTCACTCCATTTTAAGTTACTATTAAAGCTTTATTTTGTTATTTATACCTGACTCATTAGATGTACGGGCTGAATAAAGATTAATATTGTTGCACATTTAGTTTCTTATTGTTATCAATTTTCCAAACAATATCATCGCTGTCCATAAGTTTAGGTATTTTAATCCAGAAGTTAATTGCCCTCAGCAAAATTTCTGTGATAACTAATTTATCCTTTAAGGTGGAACTCCTCTTACTTGGTCGGTTGTCTGATTAATAGATCGAAGTTTTCATCAAATTACCCTAACGATCAATTAGTTCCACTCGCCTGTTAATCACCTGACATGGCCCATGAATGACTCAGTATGGCTCATTACACTCTGATGACAAATTACTGCAGAAACTTAAAAAAATTGCATATTTGGTCAATTTAGGTGGTTAAACGACATTTTTTAAAGAAAACAATGATCCGTATTTAAAAATATATTTAAATTCTTCCGAAATACTTACAAAACAATGCAAGGACTTCAGGTGCAAATCTCATAACTTTCATCAACACTAACTTTTCAAATAAATTACTTTTACAAGCAAACTTTTGCTCAAGAATAATAATATATAAATTGCAAACGCAGGCACAAAACTTAGTACACAAAACAAATTGTCACAAAAAAGGCTAAAAAATTATGCAGTGACTGCCTATCAGTGTGTCACTGGTGGTCCAAGACTCGTGTCTTCAGTGCGGTAGACTCTACCGGGTAGAGAACCTCCACGGGTGATGGTGGAAGAGTAGGCATCTATCCAGAGAGCTGCGTCTCTCTTAAATTAGTGTATAGATTACAGGCTTACAGACCTTACTTGTTGAAGCACAGTAATATATTATAACATCAGTATCAACACTTCAGTGTAAGCACTGCCTCCTTCACACCAAACTTTATTTTATACAGTATGTCATATCTATTCTTGATGTTTACTTTTTAATGAAATTCTAGTGAATCAATCTTAAAATCTACCGTCTAAGACTTCGAGATCTGAAAACTAATGAACAAGTTCATTACCCGCTTAATGATAAAGGCATCAGGAGAAAAGCTATGTGGTTTCTGACTCACTTCTGTTGACGCCAACAACACCTTTTGTTGAAATATTCAGAGTTTCAGAAGGCAGAAGTTGAAAAACTCCATAGATAAATTGACGTGGAAACAGACAGTGACTAAAATCATACACACAGGTCTTCTCTAAAAGACGAACCTGACATAAGATAGTGTGTGTGTGTGTGTGTGTGTGTGTGTGTGCTCAATACTTTACTCTGCGAGTCAGGCAGAGGAAAAATAACCGTTTTAACAAAAATCTAAATCAAATATAATTCACTCAAAGATCAAATGGGATTGTTCCAGTCACGAAAGTAATCCAGAGGAGATAAACTATAACAGAAAGAAATAAACACAAGCACACATGACGCACACAAGCACACACTCTCACTCATCGCAAAAGCAATGATAAATGAACATTCCAAAAGCCTCAGTATTAATGATGTATTGTCTTTCTATATAAAATGTAAACGGAATGCACTGCAGGGACTACAATGTCCAGCAGCGCATGGCATATTAACGTCATTTAATGTGTGGGAATTAATGGAGCGGAGAACGACAGGACCTGCACTAATATCCCAAACTGTCACCACAACTCACCGTTATCGGTCCAGCTGAAGGGCTAATGGTGACACATTGCCTGTCAACATGACTGTGTCCCAGAGTGATATTTAATACTCACCAGACAAACACATTGATAGAGGGGCACTACGTCTGTGCTCTCTGGATATATGTGGAATTATATTACAGGTGAACACTACAAGGGCATCTGTAGGCTTTTTTCCACCTGAGATTTAAACAATGACTATAAGGAACATACTGATAGTGATGTAACGATGGGAATCTGGAGGGGAGTTGTGTCACGGGTAAACAGTACAGGAAAAGAAGCACAGTGTTTAAAAAAATATATAAACATTCATTGTAAATGGGTTAGCTACGTCACGGGTTCACAAGGGAGACATCACGTTGTCCCCATAAATTTCAAGGATTTCGATTCGCCTGAAGTGGGAGACAGCGGCTGAGTGTACTTTTTTGTTTATGGTGTGAGATGAGACTAATAGGTAGGTGACTGAAATTACAGAAAACATGTGACATAACCTTGAGGTACGGATGTTTCTCTTCCATGTGCTGAAGTAAAGCGAAGGCGTCTCATTTATCTTGTTGAAAATAAAAGCATTATTCGATCCCCAGAACAAAATGTTAGAACTGCAGCACAAAGGTAACATTTATTATCACCACGTGGAATTCAACCTCAATTATGAATGACTTTTACATCTGTGGCTCAAGAGAAGATTACTACTGTATACACTTTGTTTTATTTGTAGGTAATGGCTATTATTTTCCTTTTACTGCACCTATTTCCCTGTATCGTGTTGGTAGGAGGCAACAGCTCATAATTAAACCTTTTCTTCATAAGTTGACAGTTCAGAACAAATCTTTCGTCCATATCATCTTTGTAAATGGTTGAGTAATATTACATAATACAGATCGTTTGCTACATATTTTTATCTTCTAATAAGTCTCTACATCCACGAATCAGTAATAATTGTGGTCTTCAAATTATATTCCACTGTCTAGTAAGAAGCTTCATTAGTCCCCAACTCAAGGGAATCTTTCACTGTCATGTCGGGAACAAAAGTCAACCTCTCCCGTCCCCTACCGTCCCGTTCCGTCCCGTCAGGCGAGTATGACTGCCCATTAGCAAGACGTAAACTTTATAAAGGGTTAAGAGGGGGACGTGTTAGAGACCATCACTCAGGCCGTCGTCAGTAGCTGGCCAGAATAATAGTCTATCCGGCTCGTCGTCACCAGTTTTAATCGTCTTCATCAGGCCCGTTAATGGCGACGTTTAAGTTTCAACGGGATATTTAATTCGCTCTTTTTCTGTTTTCTATATGTGTTAGTATATACACCAGATATATCGTATCCCAGCCTGTAGTCCCGTGTCTCCCTCAAAATATTGCCTAAGCAACGTGCCGAGACTGTTATTTCGATTGTCTCTCACGCACTCAACTTCATTTTCAGCCGTTGATGTTATAATGTTATTACAACTAAGGTCTGTAAGCGCCTATCAGGGTTAGTAATTACATTAACTCATCAACCTTTAAGAGGTATAACACTGTCTTTTCAGGCCCGCTTCGTTATCACTATTTCTTGCTAGCTTGTAACAGTCCTCGGACTGACATTTCTCCCAAGTCATTTTGTGGTTGGTTGGAATTATTTTTTTTTTTTATATGGTCAGTGTACGGGATACCTCTGTCAAGTGGATTGAGGGTCAAGAGGGCACCACATTTTTCCATAATATTTTTGTCTCACAAAATCCCACCTAAGTTAAGGGAACAAAACTCACAAATAGGAAATTAACTTTTTTAGCGCGGAGAACGCATGTCGGAGAACAGGAAGAGTAATTAAACTGTCAAGATTTGGGATAAAAGTGTTTGGACAACATAGAGGGTGATGGCTATGGGAAAGGGTGCTGTACTGTATCTGTGTATTATTATGGAACTAAAATGATCTAAGACTCCAGTTGAATATTTTATAGTAGTGTAATGTGTTTATATTTTACATGAAGCTCTTTCAAGCATTATCATTTCAGGACAGGGATGTATGATGTAAAAAAATATTAAGTGTTAGATTAATTCCACAGTAAAAAAAGTACCGCACGCAATGGTGTTGATGATATTATGCCGGTCCTGTGGGACGTAACTATGGCCCTACCATAGGTAGGTGGAAACCTCGACCACACAAGGACACATACCAACCCTGCCGCCACATCAGGTGATGTATGGATCTTTGCGGAAGTCAGCAGACCCCCCCCCCCTGCGCGATACTTTTTTTTACTGTGTGTACAGTAACTTTTTTTATAATATCATTTATTAGTTGATTATAATAGACCAGATCTAATCCAGAATATATAACAGTCTACAACATACACTTTACCCGTAAGTCTATAGAGTTTACTATAGTTACAGTAGAGCTGAGATTGATTTTTGAACCAGTCTTAGCACTATATAACTCTCATATATTACATCCACTCTTGCTCACAGTTACAGTCATCCCGGCATGTGAGTCGTAAATACTCTTGTTAAGACAGAAAACACAACCATAAATTATCGCAGCTTATCTTTTATTTATTTTTACTTTATCTACTTATTTTTGCCCAGTTTATTATAGAACCCACGTTAAATATACCTAAAATTAACAGTGTTTAGTGTTCTTAAGGTGTGTCATGTACTGTAAGTGTAGAATATGTGAACTCTGTCAATCCTCTCCCTCCCCTCCACACACACACACACACACACACACACACACACACACACAAACAAAACCAGATGTGTGAAAAGTATTATAAACGTAGACAAATGTGAGGGAAAAGATGGGGTAGGAGTCAAAAGAGATAATGATATGAGAGAGGCTCAGTAAAAGTGGAGACCCCCTGAGACAGATGAGATCAGAAATCCCGAAGAAACGAAACAATTGAATGTAGCAAAACGGAGCTGAAAAGGAAATGTACAGGACTAAGGTCAATACCACGAAACACAACGACAGCACGAGCAATCAATAACGCCAGACGTTCCCTTCCAACCCCTCCAGCAACACGTTTATACGGAGGCTACAACAAATGAACGCTCACACTCCTCCTGCCTCCTGTTGAGTCTTTTATGGCGGGAACAACAGCGCCGAGATGAATGATGGTGGTGAGATCGTGCATTAATCTCAGTATTTAAGAGCCGAGAGTCAACACAGTCTGAGGTAGAAGTCGAAGGTTCAGATACGCAAAGCTTCTTAGTGTTTTCCCCGGCGGCAGGTGTAACAGATCATACCTGAACACCTGAACTAAAGCAAAAGATCTGTGTGGCTTTGGCGAAAATTTTGGCCGATGTCTTTGTATTGTATTTGGGAATGGCCAGTCAGATGTGTCTGACTTCTGGTGTGACTGACTAGCAACAGTAATAATTTACCCTCTGACTGGGGTGGCAATTTGAACGTAATTTCCGGCATTTCCTGGTGAGTTACTTGGATAATTACTGTAATTTCTAACATTATAAACAAGAATTACATGTATCATATTTTGGTAATAACAGCATTCAGAGGCAATTTTCGCCTCGTAACTTTCGTGCGGTCATTAAGATGGTTAGGCGGGTAGAAAACATTATTATGATGACTATAATAATTCACTACTTGCTATCTTGGTGGTAATACCAGAATGTTGGACTTGGTATTTTGGCGATCTAATATAATAGGGACTTAACCAATATCATTGATACGCGAGTTATTACAGCAGATACGAGGACATTGTCGGTATGTTGATTTTACTCTCACAATGATGTCTTGAGCATACTGACTTAACTGTCATACTGACGCTAATCACATTGGCATACCCTGATCACAGTAAGGCTTATGACATACTGACCTCTTTCTCACCTGGTCGTTCACGATACGTTATTTATACTATCATGGTGACATTAGTACCATGTTGATATCAAGGTGATGTCCCTACCGTGTTAAAATCATTATCATGTTGAGGTCCGTGTCTTGATAAATTCCCTCTCAGCTGCTTTTAAATACTGTCGTCACAATTACGTTTGATTATTTTTCAGATTGGTGCCTTTTAATGTGGTGAAGTCACTGAATGACATGACTTCACCAGCAAAGAGGATCCATAGCCTGATGGCAGTACTGTGGTAAACACTGGCTTGACTGACCTGCTGTGTGTGTTCATGTGAATATTATTTAGTCAAGTTGTCAGTATGTAATTAAACCTCGCGTACCTGGCGGTGTAAACATGTCCAAATGCTGCAATCATATGTTCTAAAACCACAATTTTTTTTATATCATCATTAACTATAGAGAGGGATGAATATAGCTCAGGCTGGGGCCAGCAATAGCCCAATTACCCCAAGCTGTGGTCATCAGTAGTTCAGACCGGAGACATCAACTGCTCCGACTAGATTGTAGACATACAGAGCCGAGGCTAGACTGAAGTATCAACAGCCTATACTGAGATTATCAATAGCCCAGACACAAACAGAACATCAGTAGCCCAGGCTGAATGAAAGTCATCAATAGCTCGTACCAGCAGTCTTAGGGTGGAAGCTACTCAACAGACTATAGGCTGGGGTGGTGGGGGAGGGCTACTCAATAGACCAGGTTGGAGTCGATCGCCAATAGCAACAAAGATAAGAAAGTAATGTTAATATGTAGGAATGAATCCTACAGTTGTTCAGACAGGGTTGAGCCATCAACAGTTCGAACAAAAATAGATCATCAACACTCCAATCTAGATAGGTACCACTAAGCACCCCAGAGAGGAATGTAGTAACATCAATAACCCAGATTGGGATTAACATACAGGCTAGAATCAGAGGAACCAATCACCATCGACTGGAAACAAACAGTGATAATCCAAATTGGGCGAAGATCAACATATACCCAGAATGGAACAAGCCAGAGAGGATTTGGAGTATCAATAGGCAAGACTGTAAGGGAGCCATCAATGGGCCAGACTGGAATTGAGCATGAATGGGGTCAGGGAGAGGGGTGGCGTCTTCCTGCAGGAGAGAGAGAGAGAGAGAGTATATGGCCACTGCAGGGGGAGGACTGATTGCCAATTTGTCATGTGATTGCCACTCTCCATCACCCGTAATGGAGGGATATTGACTACACGGTGGATGTTGGGATCAAATTCATTACGGGTCTAAATACTCATTCACGCTAACAAATACACCTCTCACAATACTAATACCTCCCGTTAAAGACCACGAGTTGGGGGCTGACCAGCTAGTTAGTCAAAATAGATGGAACTCGAAGGTTTATTATGTATTATTCTGCTTGTTGGTGGCTGGTGAGTGAGCTGGTGGTCGAGGAGTGGAAAGACAAATATTGATTAGGTGAAACGTCAGGTAAACTCGCACAGTACTGGAGACTGGAGGTCAATCAATCAGAATACCGTCCTCGTGTCTGAGGGTTGGCGACCACAATCCTCCACTCTAAACATTCTCGGCTGTTTTTACCAATTCTCCAAGATTTTGTATCTCTCTGGGGGACCCAGTTTTTAATTTCATTCATCCATCCCAGTTTCTGCTTTCCCCTGGCCTCCCAACCCTCAATTTTGCCCATTAATGTTTCTGTTATTATCCCGTGATCCCCAATTATATTACCAAAGTATATCATTTTTATTTTTATGTAAATTGTAGGCATTTCTCTTGAGGTCTTTGCTAACCTTAATACTTCTTCAATTTTTTTCCTGTCAGCGCCAATACACACACACACACACACACACACACACACACACACTTGTTGAAGCTTCTGAACATTTGAAAGAGACGAAACGAAGTTGTAGCATTTTGAAAAATATTCTTGATTCACCAATACATGTTGGCGTCAAAACATGTTATGGAATTTCGCCATTAACCTCCTGTTATTAAATTTCCTCCCTAGACGGACGAAAACAAGCCAAGAGAAAAGTAGCCTGTGAGTTGAACCTCTCGGCCCACGTCTGTCAGGGTCATCAACTTTATTTTTACCCACGACTTCCCATTATATGATTTTCAAAAGTTATCGCCCAGCTTCACTACGCTAACGAGCTTTAAACTAATTACAACCTGGACTATGAGGCGAAGATTTTAGATAAGTGGTGGGCGCAAATGGTCTTGTTCATGTGGATACTGGACAGGCAGGCAACTAAATGGGTGTGCAAGACTACATACAAGTCAGTGTATTGCATATGCCTGTATAGTTCTCTCTCTCTCTTCTTCTCTAACTGGGTGTCTCTCTGTATGGCTGACTTTGTGTGTGTCTCATACAAAATAGCAGAGTACATGGTACTAATAACACGTCAGTTCTCTCTCTCATCTCTCGGTGTTTGAAGTCGTGTTCAGATGGACTCTTGTGCCTCTGACACAGATTCTAAACAACAGTGAAATATATTTTGTATCAGGAAGGTATATTACTATTAAGATTAGATTTGTTTTCAATAAAATAATTTTTTTTTTAAGACGAACTTCTGTGGAAACAATGAAAATACTTTTCACTAAAAATTCAAAATTGTGTTATTGTAAAAAAAAAATAAATGAATAAATAAATTAAAAATCTTAATGTCTGTCTTGATATCACGAACTCCCCTTATCTAAAAGTTCCTGAAGTTGAACCTTCAGTGAGTCCGAGATGTTGACATGTACAAATAAACAGGAAATTTTGAAGATGTTTATCTTAGTAAACTGTCTCTACTAACCCCTTCACTACGGGGACGCCACTTTTAATATTGTATTTGGCCAACACCAGACGATTTAATTCAGCACCAAAAGCGACACCGTACGCAAGTGGTAAACACGGTTTTCCTGTTCTTTAACAAGCGTGTGTGTGTGTGTGTGTGTGTGTGTGTGTGTGTGTGTGTGTAATTTTAGCTTGTTCAGGCCAGTACTGGATTTTCGTTCACTGAAGTCAGAATTATAAAGACAGGGACAACAAATTTTCACTACTTCAGATAACCTACCAGAAGCGTAGAAGGATTTGTCACCTTGTTTGAACAATCTAGGGATATTGGCAGACGTTATCCTGACATAGGCACAGTAGGCCCAGATATTCCCTGATGACTGCATGAGTGTTGACAAAAACACAAAACAAGTATCAGCTGTTCAGTATGTTAGCCACTTGCTAGAGGTTCATGTAAACCATCTTTTGTGAATCCACAAAACGCTGGTCATAACCCTCCCAGCGCACAAAACTGTTTGGGATTTTTTGGTTGCCGGAAATTGTTAATATTTCCATTGATTATGGGATGTAATGATGGTTCCAGGTCTCTCTAACGCGGCAGTGTATTCCAGCAATAGTATTCTAGTGTTCCGAAATAGTACAACAACTCTGAGGAGACAAGAACTCCAGTCTATTAACAAAACCCACCTGGGACATACTTTGCTGGAGCAGATCGTGGTGATAAAAATTCTCAACAATACGGACACTCATTTTTGTTTCTCTAATAGAATTCCAGATCGCGGACTGTACAGTAAGAAGGCGGAGGTTCAGTTACAGACGCTCCTCGTGCTGAATATTAAGGAGTCAGATCAGTTTGTTCCCACCCTCGACGCCCTTCACACACTACTGACTACTGACCATCCCCCACAAGTCAACACCATTAGTGGGTCGAGGAAGATTCTTAAGAGATATATGTTGTAGTCTTCATCTTTCTCCCCATAAAAGTGCTCTGTGTATACTGTTCATTCATGTGTTAGATAAACAAGAAATCATCACAAAGCCTAGGATAGAAGAAGTCTTTTATGAATTATATCTTGAATCAGGTAAAGCTGTGAGTCATCTATCTCGGAAGAAGTTTTAATCCCAGGTAACTGATACGTGAAATTCTTTCTGGTTATACTTCATTAAGCCTTGTTCCTGAAAATTCTAACCTCATAAGGAAGTATTTTTACTTCCAGATCTTATTTTTTTTTCTAGACACAAGAGAATTAAATTACGGTGATGTATAGATTTTCAAGTTTAAAAGTGTCTGCCAACCGTCTTGTGCCTCTTACACAACCCTGAGACAAAGAGACAAATTACTGTTTCTTGTGGGTGAAATAGACGGATTTACCATTTAACCTTCTGTCTCTACTCGCTCCATCACCTGTCGCCCGCACATCACCAGGAGAGATGGGACGTGTACGGGTGAATATTAACCACCCAGTCTATTTAAATTATCCCAATCATCTTTCTCTGCCTCTCGCTCAGTTATATCTCATTCTCCTCCCCGACGTAGGTATATCTCCTTCTCTCTGTATCTCTCTCATCTCAGTTGAAGTTCCTATCTCTATGAGTTTTCTTCTGCAAGGTGTGGCTCTCTCTCTCTCTCTCTTCCTCTTCATCTCGCCTCCTCTCACTGTGTCAGCTTATTGTTGAGAGCGTTAGCAAGGCATGTCACTCCTCCCTGTTTCCTTACCCTTGATAACTAATCCTTGTGGCTTATGGTCTCCAGGGAGGTGTGTGTGTGTGTGTGTGTGTGTGTGTGTAGAAGGATATAATGAGCTCGTTCATTGATTTATGCTGAGATGCGCCTAACAAGTGAAAGTGTAGTAACAACTGTGTTTTGTTTCAGAGTTTTGACACTAGAGAAAATTTGCATAATGTAAACAGTTTGTAAGCCTCTAAGAGCAGCCAAGATGTCAGCTACTTACTCCTGAACTCTTTACATTATACAAGTTTTCTTTTGAGAGTCAGGTCTTTGAGAGAAAACAATTAGTTTCAGTCACATCATAAAGGGAATGTCTCTCATCCCCACCAGATGTACAGTATGATGATGGTGTCACCAGATGTATGATGATGGTGTCACCAGATATACGATGATGTTGCCACCAGTTGTACGATAATGGTGCCACCAGTTGTACGATAATGGCGCCACCAGGTGTACTTGGTGCCACCAGTTGTACGATGTTGGCGCCACCAGGTGTACGATGATGGCGCCACCAGATGTACGATGATGGCGCCACCAGATGTACGATGATAGCGCTACCAGATGTACGATGATAGCGCTACCAGATGTACGATGATGGCGCCACCAGGTGTACGATGATGGTGCCACCAGTTGTACGATGATGGTGCCACCAGTTGTACGATGATGGCGCCACCAGGTGTACTTGGTGCCACCAGATGTACGATGATAGCGCTACCAGATGTACGATGATGGCGCCACCAGATGTACGATGATGGCGCCACCAGATGTACGATGATAGCGCTACCAGATGTACGATGATAGCGCTACCAGATGTACGATGATGGCGCCACCAGGTGTACGATGATGGCGCCAACATTACGCTACCACACAATATAAACACCGCCACATATTGCTTCGGAAAATATTCACACTAATAACATAACTTCCCCACACTGTTAATTTGTAAACATTACTGTTAATTTTGTCACATAATAAACGATGAGAATTCTATTTATTAGGATACATATTTTGTAATTATTACGAATGCTAATTTTTCATACATCACGAAAGGCGACTTTCCAAATGGCACTGTAACTCACTCGTTGTTCAAAATGCTGTAATATGTACTGAAATTTATGGTTCCGAATGAACATTTGTCAAGGAACTGAGCAATGTTTTAGTTATATTGTTGTGAACAGTTGGAGTAATGAGAGGGATGTGTTGGACGGGATGAGATGTGTGGCGGAGAGAGAGAGAGAGATGTGTGGCAGAGAGAGAGAGAAAGGTGTAGGGAGGTGAGAGAGATGTGTGGCAGAGAGGTGAGAGAGATGTGTGGCAGAGAGAGAGAGAAAGGTGTGGGGAGGTGAGAGAGATGTGTGGCAGAGAGGTGAGAGAGAGATGTGTGGCAGAGAGGTGAGAGAGATGTGTAACAGAGAGGTAAGAAACATATGTGGCAGGCAAGCAGGCAGGTGAGAAAGGTATGTGGCAGGCAGGCAGGTGAGAAAGGTATGTGGCAGGCAGGCAGGTGAGAAAGGTATGTGGCAGGCAGGCAGGTGAGAAAGGTATGTGGCAGGCAGGTAGGCAGGTGAGAAAGGTATGTGGCAGGCAGGCAGGCAGATGAGAAAGGTATGTGGCAGGCAGGCAGGTGAGAAAGGTATGTGGCAGGCAGGCAGGCAGGTGAGAAAGGTATGTGAGAAAGGCAGGCAGGCAGGCAGGTGAGAAAGGTATGTGGGCAGGCAGGTGAGAAAGGCATGTGGCAGGCAGGCAGGTGAGAAAGGTATGTGGCAGGCAGGTAAGCAGGTGAGAAAGGTATGTGGCAGGCAGGCAGGCAGGTGAGGAAGGTATGTGGCAGGCAGGCAGGCAGGTGAGAAAGGTGTAAAGCAAGATAAGCAGAGGTGTGAGAAAAGGTGAAATAAATAAGAGAATTATGTACTGTCATCAACAGCAATTTGTTGGGGTCATCTAGATAAGTATAATCCTCGTCTTTTTTCCTTCACTCTCTCAGGCATTCCTCCTCCTTGTCACACGCCTCTCTTACCTCTCACGTCTTGCCTTCCATTCCCACACACCTCTCTCACCTTTCTCCCAAACACCGCCTTCCACCATTCGTTACCTTACAGAACATATTCCTAGGCTATGATATGGAATTTAATATTCTACCATAAAACTCGAGAAAAAAAAACCTGGCTTTCATTTCTGGAATTATATAAATGTGTAAGTAGATATATAAATATATAATACACGTCTCCATTGTACCCAAGGTTGAACAGTCCCCTTCACAAGTGCGTTTACAGGGGCCCGTCATATAAACATTCCACAAATCTTCAACTTTGAGATATTTGCTTTAATACTATTTTAACTTGATTCCGTAGTATGTTTACCTGATAACCCCCTGTAAACGCACTAGTGAACAGGACTGTACATCCTTCCATTGCGCTTTCCCCGGTAGCATTTTATTTCATTGGAGTAATTTCTTCTTTTTTTTTAACTAGTGATAATCGAAAATTATTTTCTGGTTCAATATCTGAGAACGGTCCTGAGTATGGTGGGGGAAAGGGGAAGTACAGTACTGTAGCCATGAATGACGTTTCTCCAAGCTTCTTCCTTCTATTCATCAAGGACCTTCTCCTGTATGGTATTGCTCTTACATCTGGACAGGTTCAGCTTCATTTACCTACTTTCCAGTGTTGGGTCTAAACCAATTCACCTTATTAACTCTCCCCTACTTCAAAGGTTAACTCACTCTCCTTTCGCCGCAAAGTTGGCTCCCGCTCTCTATTCTACAGATCTTACCGGGAGTGATATAACGTTCAGCTATGTTGGAGTTTAACCTTCGTGAAAATATAGCTAATGTAAAACCGATTCTCAAAAAGGGGGACATACCAGTAACCTCAAACTACTGTCCAAACAGTTTAACATCAATTGCAGGAAAACTGTTAGAAGCAAACTCTTTACTAATTTAATTCGAAATCTCATCGAAAAATATAAGTACATATGGTAACTCAGTAAGGCTTTACGAGATGGCGCTCGTGTCTGTCAGATTAATATCATTCTTATGTAACGTTTATGAATGTAGACACAAGGAACGACTGTGATGCTATGTATCTTGACTTTACCTCGATGTTGGTCTGTGATGTCTACACGACAAGACTTTCATGGAGTTTGACTAAGAGAGACAGACAATTTAATAATCCTAAAAACTTTTCACTTAAACAACACTGAGGGAACAATGATGAAGAAATTTCTAGAAAGAGCGACTTGTTATAACTCAAGATATACCGCAAAGTTTATATAAGTCTGTTACTAGAAACCTGACTGTGTGAGCGCTCAGACATACTTTATGTACTTAGTTAATTGAGTCTTCCAGGAATGGCACTGTAAACGACTCCTGGATATTTTCAAATAAAACACCAAAATCAACAAAGATTGATATTAATGGGATTATCTCTTTTAGTACTTCATTCCTCTTACTTCTTTCCCACAAAAAGTAAACAAGAGTCTTGATGAATTAATCATTAGTGTTTGATGTTCTCAGTCGCCGCTGAAAATTGGTAAACATAATAGCGGACTCGTCTAACTGTTTTAGAGGAGGGTGTATTAAAAGGTTCCCTCTCATTACTCTGGTGCTGAGTGTCTTTACTGCCTTCTGCCTCCAGTTGGTAGGGAGACTGCTTACACACACACACACACACACACACACACACACACACACACACAGTTTAGCACATTCTTCAAACAATAAACAGTATGTATAAAAAACACAGAAACATACGGATTAGTTTTGGTACAAGAGGTCTAGAAAAAGTGAGTTTCCTCTTGATTGACGTTCCCAAAATACTGTCTCTCAGGAGTCATCATGGGGCTACTGTCAGAGGTCATTATGGGGCTACTGTCAGGGGTCATTATGGGGCTACTGTCAGTAGTATCTTGGGGCTACTGTCAGGAGTACCATAGGGCTACTTTGTCAAACTTACAATAAACATCGCTCGGTCACAAAAATATTAAACTTACGAGGTGTTTGAATCGCCTGAGGTTATCGACGAATTTAGTTTATACGTCCTATCGTTCACCCTCAATGATATGTTGTTTCTCTGTGTTCGTGTTTCCTCCCTCACTCCCTCTACCATCATCTGCGTGTCTGGGGTTTTGTCAATATCCATCTCACAGTAATCATTGGTGTTGATTCACCTTTACTCATGTCTCGATAACACGCATCTTCTCCAGGGTAAAAATATTGGGATTTTTTTTTTCGATTTTTTGGACACTAATGATAAAATCGAAGCTTCTTTCTGTTACTCGTGTGTTCAGAGTCATGGAATCTTTCTCTAGATTGAGTAACAGCCTTTTTTTTTTACCTCTGGTCATTATAGGTCGTTTAGATGACTGTATTGATAGTTTACAAGCGGTGTTATTTACATTATCACCTGTCATTGACAATTGATGGAAATTCATACTCCGACAGGGATTTTGTAATACAGTTTGGTTCATTAACGCCAGAATTAATCCGCTATATGCAAAGGCGGATTACTCAATAGTCTATACGAGCTTGATCCTAAGGCCTGGGTATAGCAGGGATGGGTTAGCATGTGTATGATGTAGAAACGTATGTAGACAGACCTCAGACTCAGGACCAGAATAGGGATACCATTAATCAGTTAATCATTGGTTTTTATTCACGCGTTCATTAATTATTATTTTTTTAGAAAATTATGAAATATTTGATCTCTTCCACTTGTTCGCTCTTAAGGTAGTCTAAATCTACCGTAAACTCTTTAAGGGAGCATAAATGTATCGTAACCTCTTTAAGGGAGGCTTAATCTATCGTAATCCCTTTATGAAAAGATCACTCTATCGTAACTCCTTCAGGATAAAAAATCATCCTTCGAACATTTAAGAATCCACTTCCAGGCTTCACAACTTTTATCTAACATTGGTAGTGTGAGGAGGAGGAGACAGCCCCCACCCCAGCGCCGCCTCTGGGTTACAATATATACATCTGAGCCTCATAAAGCTGTCTTCACTTTCTATATTTTTACCTGATTTCCTTTAAACAAATTCATATTGTTTTTATTGTGTTCTGAATCGTGTAACAGATCGTCATGCATCAAATATTGAAGAATTGCTCTCATGTTTTACTGGGATCGTCTGTTCACTTTCCCCGGCAATATTGCAATAAAAAGAATTTTGTGAAATATCATCAATTTCAGCTGCCAAGAACTTTCTACGTTTTTAATATTTTACTTTATTTTAGTTTTTGTAAATTAATTTTCATTACCATTTTGCTTCAGCCAACATTTTTAAAACCGAGGATCTCTTAATTCTAGAAAAGAGTCTGGGGTAAAAATTCGTCCGTTAAACGTTTAATATTAAAATATAATAATTTACGTCTTAAGCATAAAGAGATAAATGTGTTTCTATGTGCGAATAAACAAGTAACTTACACGTGTCGATATACTCTCCTACAGACTGAATATTGGCGTTCGTCATAAACACTGCAGACTCTTTGGCCTTGAACCTCGTGGATGAGAAGGTAAATGCACATCCTACCTCCTCCTACACCTCACCCTCCGTCAGAGAATTTTACTTGGCTTTCCGTGGCGAGTTTGACGTGTGATCTAATCGAAGCTTCAAGTTATCGTCTACAATCTGGGGCTATGAGTCGGGGCTTGAGAGAAAGACCTTGCTTGAGTGTTAAGAGGGAGGAGGTTGCCGGTGAGTGTCATGGTAGAGTGATGGTGGTGGTGTGGAATAGTTATTATGTGAGTAAGGTGAGAAAACAGACCTGAACGAGGGTGAAATAGAGAGAGAGAGAGAGAGAGAGAGAGAGAGAGAGAGAGAGAGAGAGAGAGAGAGAGCTGTAATTGTAAGGTAAGTGAACTTTTGAAAAGTAATTGTGGTTAAAATTGTAACTGAAACTTGGGAAAAGTAATTGTAATTGTAATTGTAATTGTTCCTAAAAAATATTAATCAATCCAACTCAGCTTATAGCCGAGGCTCCCATGCCCGGTGTCTCTCACGTGAAGGGCACTTTAATGTCTTCTTCACAGCAACTGAGTCGCCTTTTATAAGTTAATATCCAGGACACGTAAATGGATCTCGCCGTTCCTCCGACTTCCCGCCTCCCTGGCTTATAACGCCAACCCAAGATGGTTAACTGCGTGTGAAGCATACTTGAACTTTTTTTCCTTTAAAGACATTTTGTGTTGGATATCCTGAAGTGTATATTTCATAAATGTATTTCGTATCTGTTTCTGGTCTGATAACCGGATATTTATTTACTTTTTTAAAGTATGGAAAAAAATGCCTGGTGTTGATTCTTCTCTCGGCAATCATTTACAACAGTGTTTTATTTCATTTTTTACATTTTAGCAAGAAAAAGATGCGTTTAAGAGAAGTAATCATTGGAAGAAGTTAAAAGTTTACAGCCAGTTTACCAGCCAACCATTGAACCAGCCAGCCAGCCAGTCAGCCGTTAAGAACAAATGCAATACCCATCCCTGTAATATAAATAGACCATTTATGTGCTGGCCATATACACTGCAATAGTACTCTAGGTTTATTTCTCCAATTGTAAACTTTTCAAAAGTGTACAATACGCACGAAATAACTGCTAACCCCAAACCAACTGAACTGAAGCCAAATGTGACGAGTAACAACCGTTAAGTAGAATGTATTGCGATATTGCAAACGACTTTTATACTTGCTTGCTACGTGTTCTTGGTAAGTAAAACGGTGTTTTCCTTAGAAACAAGGTTAATAAACCCTTCAGTGAATTCTACTCACAAATGTCATCAAAAATTATATTCGGCAGCACTCAAAACTATTAAAAATTCTTCAAAACACAAGATTTATTTCCCACACACCTACAACCATCAGTAGTTTAACAGGTAAGTGTGTCAGCTGTAAAATAGAAAGACACTTAAAGACACATTTATGAGCTAGGTCGTTACGTCCACAGAGGCCAATTAATCACCCAACCACTTACCTCACTGTAGTACTCGTAACCAGGACTACCAACATGACCACCCATTTCACACTCTGACATCTCAGTTTTCGGTAAGACCAACCCTTCAGGGAACCTCTCGACCAATATCAACTAAAGCCCACCGTTAGTGATATGGCCCCGTTTGAACTGGTTTTTTTCTTTTCTTCTCATTTGAAGGTTTGTGTACCCTCGTCTTTATTTTTTTGCATATTTATCTTAGTTTGTGATCTCCATTTTTTTGTATTTCGTATCTTCTTCTATCAATCAGTTAATTGGTTCTTATTTTTACCGTCACTCTGTATTTATTGGTGTATTTTTTGTAACTAAAGTTTTCTCTCTTTTTATGTTGTTCTTATTAATATATAACTTTATATTTGTCTCCGCTCTGCTCTAAGGATGAAATAAGTGATGTTTTGAAATGTTAGCTGAAGGTAATAAACTACTCAACACCCAATATGTTTGTGGTTCCTTATTTATTTATTTATTTTTTATTTTTTTTTGTATTTTTTTTTTTTTTTATGAGGGGGCTTCATCTTTGTGGGAGGGGCTGACTACTGAGGCTAACGCTCCAAACTTCCACCTTGGGGACACTTCTGGGGTACATGCACATCTCCATGGTCATCTATATCTTTAACACTAAAACTATGCATAGCGAACAGGCAGACAAACATACACGGTACTGTACCAATAAAATTCTATGGTAAATAAAATTAGAAATGGGAATACTACATAAATCATAACGCCAAAATTTCACTGTTGGTGATGATAAATTACAGAAAAACAAGAGCACTGTATTAATTATTTTGACCGTAACTTACTGTATTCTATTTTCTATCAAAATTAAAGGTCTAAATTAGATGGAAACTCCTTCCGACCTTAGTACTGTACCAGGGCCTGCCTCAAAATAATGGCTTCACTCTTAACTCAAAACAAACGTCCCAAACTCCCTCAGGTGGTGCAGGTGGCAGGGACCGTACGACCCTCCTCCACCCTAATGAGCTGGGTAAGCGGTCTGGCACTCATGACCTCACGAAATGCCAAGAAAGGAAGAAAAGAATTTCACTAGTTCAGAATCAATGATTTCCTATAAACCTTTTCCTACATCCTTTCTGGACACTATTTTTTTTTCAGCCATATAATTTTTGCTTTGAATCGGGAAATGCAGGTGAAAGGTTAATGCGACTCATACCTCCTCTCTTACCACGAAGGGAAACTTAAACTAAATCTTTACAAACGATCAAATACCTGCCTTTGGAGGTGGAAAAGTGGGCCAGCAGGTTGGTAATGGTTGAGGCTGTGTCATAGCCTCGCTTAAACCAACAGCTGGTGCGGCAATATACAGTTGATACGTCAGTTTACAGCTGGAATTTCAACATAGTTGGTATGTCAGTATACAGTTAGTGTCTCAAAATACATTAAGTTTGTCAGCATCTTGCTGGTGTGTGACACCTCTGCATCACACTAGCTCCCTTACCATCATAACAATGAAATATAAAGAGTTGGTAACAAATAAAGACAAAGTATAAACACATACACATAAGTCTACTCTATCATCAACACTTATCTTTATAAGAGTCCTGTTTATTTACTCTCACAAACATGGATGAACTAACCCAACCCTACTTTCCCCTTCTCCTGTTTGTCATACATTCTCTCTTCTCCCTTTTTTCTCCTACGTATTTCATCTGTTTATTTTTAAAGATACATACTTATTTCCGATTGCTCCTTTGTAACGGGTTCAGGTGAGCTTCGTGTAAACATTATACGCGTTTCCTTTTCTCATTGTTTGAGTGTGCCGCCAAGAGGGTATGTCAGCCCCACACAGCTACAGTGGTAACTTTGCTTCCTTGGAAATGTGAGGCGAATTTAGCATCTCTAGGTCACAATGTCAGTTTGTTGCTGTATTTTGTGTCCCATCTTGGTCTTCCATCAAATGAGAGTCTTATCTTCATCCTTTATCCTTCAGAGAGATGAAATTTTAACTGATGCGTTATACCGTTATATGCTTCGCTTGTCCTCACACAATCTGTTCTACCCCTTTAAAGTTATACCTCCTTTAAAAGTTGTCCAGTGATCCGGGCATGTTTTAGTTAACTGGGTCAAGAGTAAAGGTCAAAGACTAAGGGACGAGGATCTACACTGTACAAATGGTTTTGTTTTATATTTTTCGACACTGCTGGTGACGTATGCCGCAGCATTTATACAGTAATGTAAGGTTCCGCTGAAAAGTCTTCCATCATCTCTGTAATACGTTTTCAGTTATTTTAATATTCTTTCAACCTAATTTTCGGTGTGCTAATGCGTTTTAAGCATTTTTATTCCGCGAAATTTGTAATTCTTGCGAACCACTTTTTTTCAATGACTTTCTTTTCTTCCGTCCTCAGCCATAGTTCGGCTCCGGACTTTAGCTATTAAACGTTTGGAAAAACTTTTCGCCACCAATTACGCTTTTTCTAAAGTAACTTTCTGGGCTCCAGATTTTTCATGGGACCTCTACTGCGGCTGCTAGACCTTAATTACTATTTCCTCCCCTACTGAAGTCCAGAAAACACACACACACACACACACACTCATGTTAGGTTTAATGTTATGTATTTGGAAACTGGATCGCGTTTCGTTCCGTTCTCGTTGATTAATTATACTTAACGCCACGTACCCTACCCCTTGTGTACGGGTTCCCCTCTAAGCTGAATAAAATCGTCTGGCCTAAAACAAATCAAATATTAAAAGCGGCGTCCCCGTAGTGAAGGGGTTAAGCTACTCCTATAATAACTGGATGATCAATACCAGTAAGTACTTATCAATCACCATCGTTAAGGCGACATATAGGAATAAAATAAATTAAGCCTTGATATAACAAAGTCTTGGATCGCCACGCTTATCTTAACCTCATCTGTTAAATTCATTGTCGTCTCCTTCATAAAATGCTTGTCTTCGTTGTTGTTCTAATCAACAGGTAGGAAAGTGATTGACAGAATATGAGATCTCTATGTGTAAGGAAGTAACATTGCACAAACATATTACCTCTGTTGCTCCTTTACGTCATATTGGCGAGAGACGTCATACTGCCAGCTGTGTTAAGGAGGATAGTCTGAGGCAACTGGTCCTGGAATACATATCACTGTAGTGCCCAGGCCCTATCTTCAACCCCCGAGTCCTGCCCTCAATCCTCGAGTCCTGCCCTCAATCTCCGAGTCCTGCCCTCAACCCCCGAGTCCTGCCCTCAATCCTCGAGTCCTGCCCTCAATCTCCGAGTCCTGCCCTCAACCCCCCTGCGCCTCAATCCTCGAGTCATGCCCTCAATTTGAGTCCTGCCTCAACCCCTGAGTCCTGCCTCAATCCTCGGAGTCATGCCCTCAATCTCCGAGTCCTGCCCTCAACCCCTGAAAACTCCCCAGCCTAACCCCGAGTCTTGCCCTCAATCTCCTGAGTCCTGCCCTCAATCTCCGAGTCCTGCCCTCAACCCCGAGTCCTGCCCTTAACCCCGAGTGGCCTCAATCTCCGAGTCCTGCCCTCAACCCCCGAGTCCTGCCCAACCCCGAGTCCTGCCCCACCCGAGTCCTGCCTCAACCCGAGTCCTCCAACCCCGAGTCCTGCCTCCCTGAGTCCTGCCTCAACCCCACCCTAACCCCGAGTCCTGCCCTCAATCTCCGAGTCCTGCCCTCAACCCCCGAGTCCTGCCCTCAACCCCCGAGTCCTGCCCTTAACCATACAATCTCGTATATCTCTGCCTTATTATTAGCTAACAGTGAGTGACTGCCAGATGAGGGAGACCGACCTAATGTAACTCTTGACATTTACAGAATAATAGTCACCAGTGTGTGAATCAGGTACCAGCGTGTAACTTGACCTGTGTACTATACCACTACTAACACAAGTCATGGGCAATAATTTATACTTGTAAATATTGAGAAAGAAATAATCGTTCCAGTTTTATATGGGAAGATAACCGAGTCTCTGTATTCTACCTTCCCAATACTTAGACAAAAAACATCTTCATCAAGTCTGTCATACACGACACCTTCCACGTGTTCATACCTTCTCAGTGTGACTCTGTCCCACGTTGTTTCTTTTCAAGGACTTCCCCTAAAAGCTTCTTAATTGTCAGGTTCTCTCACACGTATCTATATTCATTCTTCTGGAAGTTCATGCCTTCATACACACACACACACACACACACACACACACACCGAATCATGCTCGGCGCAGAATACTCCGGCTACACCAACGTTCTCTCCACCCTGGAAATGCCATCCATTAGTGACCTCCACCACCAAGCACTGGAAAGATTTGGCAGTGGATTACTGCACCACCCTCGTCATCGCCACCTCCTGCCCCCCCCCCAACTCGCGCAGTCCGCCACTACAACAAAATTCAGCCCATAAGAGCCCGCACCGATAGATATAAGAACAGCACCATCCCATCTATTGTTAAAATAATAAACAACTCCTGATTTATGTACTGTACAGCCCTGTAAATGTATTCAATGTGTATTATATCATTATGTCTAAATCAAATGTAAGTCTGTATATTTTCAGCCACCGGCTGCAACTCTATGAATAAACCGTTTATTATTATTATCATTATTATTACACACACACAGAAGCTAATATAGAAGCTCCTGTATGTTATTCTCTTCTCACTCACGGTGCTCGGGACACAAGCTTTTCTTCCTTGTATTTAGCTGGTCGTAATGTCTTTCTCAGAGACAACCTTGTTAAATTTTGACCTCAGTTATTCTCATTAATCAGTCTATCACTGCTCTTTCCTCACCATTCACTCGAACTCCACACTGAAACTGTCCAACTCCAACGAACACTAAAACTTTCCTCTTATACTTTCACTTTCAACATGTCACTCCTGCACACTTCCTCACAACCATACACCGATTTACTCTAACATAATGAACTGACAGACACTCATGATAAGAGTAACATATAGAAGTTAATTAAAAAATAAGATGGCTAATGTATGTGGACTAAATTTGTCAGGGGAATATCACCGTCAGCTTATCCGGAGATACAGGTGAAGAAGGATCCACGTTTCATCCGTCTACTCTACAATGTATCTCATTCCCAGCACAAAGCGGCAGTGTAAATAGGACCAGGACAAGAGTCAGCCACGAGGATATTAAGAGAACCGATGATACTGATTGAAAGACGTCACGGAGGAGCTGTGCGTCATGTGAAGGTAGTAGTGGTAGCCGTCATATATTGGTTTAGTGAAGCTGATGGGTGTAGTGAAGCTGATGGGTGTAGTGAAGTGAGGAGACTGCTGGTGAAGGAACACGACGGTAAAGAGCTACTGTATGTACTGCAAAAATGTTCAAGCAACATTTGTACTCAGAAACCTACACCTCCAAAAGACATTCAGTAACACCCAGAGAAAAAGAAAAGAAAAAAGTGATACGTGCTTCTGTTGGTCCTACGGGGATTACGTGTACTTAATGCCAGTAGACAGTGAAGGGTAATTCCCGCACCTCATCGGGTAATTCCCCACGCACCTGCACTAAGCCAGGCTCTGTCAGGATAAATCCCTCACTGTGCCGGTGTGTTTACTGATGAACTTGATGAATTTTATTTAGATAGAAGGAAAAGATGTATACTTATGTTTCTGTGAATGTGTGTCTGTCATAAATAACACTTACAAATTACCTTAGCATCATATAGTAACGATGTTTATGGAATATATTCACTGAAGGTGGTATGCGGTAAGGAGACTGACACAAGCACAAGCGGAAGATTGGTTGGGGAGATGATGACAACTAATAATACAATGGGGAAAAATTACTTTAAAATACGTACAGATCAGTTAGACTTATATCGTAGCAGGAGAAGATACAGATGGCGGAAGAAGCGACAGTCTTGCAGGAGGGAATATATCATAATAGTGCGAGGTGCGTTAACCTATACTAGGGAAGATCAGCAATAAGACCAAGTGTTAAAATAATAAACTAATCTAAATACTGTTACTACTGATAAAAAATATAATAATATAATAATAATAATAATAATAATAATAATAATAATAATAATAATAATAATAATAATAATAATAATAATGATAATAATAATAATAATAATATAATAATAATAATAATAATAATAATAATAATAATAATAATAATAATAATAATAATAATAATAATAATAATAATGTAATAATAATAATAATAATAATAATAATACAGGTAAGTTAAACAGTGAAATGGGTTAATTAATGACACAGGTAGCTGGGTGAACCGAGGCCTAAAACTAATAGAAATTAATCCTGTCGATGATTAAAGACAATTGTGTTCAAAGAGAAACTGAATAGAACGCTTGTAAAAGATGACTCAGTCGAGGGAATATTTATGATCATTAATTCAAACTTCAAAGAATATGTTTATTAATAGTGTTTTCAGCCACCGTGTGCTAATGACCTATGTGTATGTATTGCTGTAAGTTTCCTCTTTGAGTACGAATGTTGTGCGCGTGTGGGTTTTTGCATGTTTGTGTATGTGTGTTTTCTGACGTGTATGCATAGGCGTGGACTGTGTAGCATAATCATCCATGCTCTGTATGTGCATGTTGTTGCGGCGTTTATATCAACATTGTGTGTGTGTGTGTGTGTAAGTACGGTGTATGGTATATGTGATTGTCCAGTTGGGATCTTCTTCTCCTGTAGGAGATCTTTCACACACACACACACACACACACACACACACACACACACACACACACACACACACACACACACACACACACACACACACCAGCTAAAACTTACCTAATTTACTTACCTTCCTATAACGACCACGGCGAGGAAGGTGGGCGGTATTGTTCTTGCGTCCACTGCTTCTGCTGGTACACCGTCTTCTACCGTCTGTGTGAAGACGAATCACCTTATACTATGACCTGACGAAGTAATCTGGGTCAACATCTTTATCACATTGGTCTGTGTTCCGTCTACTTCCAGAGTTTTGAATTCCTTTAGGCTGCCTATATTTTTCTTGATGGTTTCATGTGATTAATTTCTCGCTTAATTATGTTTCAGCCTATGAGGTGTACGGTACATCCTCCTATACAGCTTGGCATGTTACCCAGTGTCTCCTGTGGGAACATGATGCGAAGTATGTATTTAGGTAGAGTATCTGCTATCTGTGTGTGTTTCATCCTTCAAATTCAGGTTGTTTTCGCTCCTTAATATTTACATCTGGTATATGTAAAAGGGCTGAGGATCTTTCTTAATATTTAGGACGAGTTTCCTCTTCCAGGGTCTCATTGCTTGAGTCTCTACCTCTATAAGACTCTCTTGTTCACTAAACATTCCTCTTATTCGATTGTGCTCCAACAGTTTTTCCACAGGTGTTATTTTCTTTAAGTCTCTCCTACCCAACTGGCTTTGTTTCCGCGCTTCCTTGACTCCCGGGGTACACACATTCTTTTATCGCTGCCTCAAGTAGTTCTGTTAAGCTCCTGTTACGAACCACGCCATCTATTGTCATGATCTACCTACCCAGCACTACGAACCACGCCATCTATTGTCATGATCTACCTACCCAGCACCACGAGCAACGCCATCTAGGGACGAAACCCGAGTATGACTAGTCTTAGTTACCACTCCCGGGTTTCCCTTCTCCATATCCTGGTTGTTGCGTCACCTCCTCCAAGTCTTCCTCATCAGCTCCAGATCGAGGAGAGTTCAGTTCACTCTGGGAAGTGACCACACTAGGATCACCTATCCTGGAAACCTACAGCACAGTGACTACCTACCATCTTCTTCAATACTCAGCCTTACTCGTCAGCCATCTCAGCACTGCACTTGAGTATTTTGTAATCTTATATTGCCTCCCACCTCCACTTGCTTCTGTTTGTTGTATGTTGTATAAATATGTATATACTGTTAAGCCAATGTTGCGTATGTTTAGGTTAAGTATGGTTAAGGGTAAATTATAGAAAGCTGAATATTTTGTTAAGGAATTTATGGTACTTTATTATACACAACAAAAACTCGCATCCTTTGTCTACCCTTTTATAGTCCGATTGTCTTTGTCATGACTCGTCTGTGTCTTGATTCTCTGCTTCATTATTCCTTTATACTGGTAGCATCTCCACATTTCATTCTCCACATTTTTCCTCTCCTTCGGTGATAGCATCCGTGAAGAAGTTATAATATTCACCCTCTGATAATATCTCCGACCATCAAAGGTTGTGGTCGCTGGCAGGAATATTTTTTCCCCGACGTAGACCTCCTCCACATTGCATCTTCATTTATCAAGATTAAATTTGAAATGTTCTCACTATGATTAGAAAGCGAGATGTTTCACGAGAAGTTTAAATGTTGGTGCATAATGAAGTGATAGTCGAGACCCTTCGTAACTTTAGCCTTTATGGACCACCTGAAGGTTACCTCCCAGATGGGTTCTAAAAATTGAGGTGAGCGTTAGACTCAAGTGTATGATGTACTCAGGTATACGAGCTCAAAGACTTAAGTTGTTGAAGCTAAGTTGTGTGAGAAATTAATCTCATGTGATATGAAAGGCTGGTGAGGCAAGATTCACCCAGTCTATTGTCTCGTGATGAAAGTCGCCCATGATGAGCGTTGTACCTCAGATGTTGCCTGGACGACTCTTAGAATTTGTGGGGGGAAAATATTGTAACCATTACAAAATAATGTAATTGATTCCCAGATTAAATCGTTTCTTCAGAACTACCAAATTTTGATGCTTAAACTCGTCATTGTATCATTTATCTAAGCATGATATTGATCACTTTAAACTAGTCGAAGGAACTAAACAAAAAAATCGGTTTCATGACCAGCCAAAGTAGCGTTCAGCCTCACTAGTCACATCCTGCTACTGAGAGTTGGGTTTGCTTGATGTCTGTACCATGAGTGAAGCTGGTCGGCAGTATCTATTTAGTGAGTCTCCACGGCCACGAGGAACTTACTTGTCCCCAGAAGATTACTGTGAAGACAAAACTTTTATGTAATTTTCTGAAAAGTGCTGCATGGTCGGACTGGCATTCTTCAGCTTAGCATTCCAATTTTTTTCTCACAAATAGTAATATGTGTGTGCGTTATATTAATTGTATAGCATAACTGTAACACATCAATAGCCACCAAAGTTACCAGTCTATAAATTCTTATCTCGGGTTCAGTCCAGTCTACTAAATAAAATCTCCGCTTGTCTTGTTTCTCCGATGATAAATGTCTTAGCGCGCCCCACATAAATAAACGAATAGTTCGCATTATCCTTGATTTATAAGCGATCAGTTCTATTTTAATCAAATCATTCTCTGCGATAATTTAGTATCTCCTCCATGGCTACCATCACGGGCCAAACTTGCCTCCAAACTTTTGCATGTGTCATTAGGACGATAACTTTTCCTATACAGAGCTGCTAATAGCCAACGTCTCCCCCAGTTAGAAAGTTGAAGCGTTAAGTGCGTGGGTTTATGAATCATGAGGAAGGTAGCTGGCCATCCTAACTCTTCATGATGACTACTTATGACACTTCTAGTTGACGTAATTCTATATGAATACTAAAAGAATAGCATATCTCCGTATTATTCATTACTAACTTAGTTGTGTGCGATCCGAGTAGTAGTATTTATAAGTCACGCACCGTAGGAAAATTATTGTTCTTCTCTTCTTTTTTCAAATGAGGGAATTATAACATATCAAGGGAGATTAGAAGACAAGGACAACGACTGGCTACCAAGGTCTCCGGTCCTCACACCTCTTGAATTCCTCCTCTGGCTTTGCCTAAAATCTGTCGTCTCCCAAGATCTTCCAATTGTTATACACGAGAAAATAGTTATATGTATACTCTTTGTGACGTTAATACAGTGTTTGTGTTAGCGTGAATATTATTATTAGGGAACGTACTCATGGCTCATTATTCTTATTATTACTTATTATTACTTTCTTTAGCTTTATCTTCATCAGCATTATATTCTTGTATTTGTTATCATTATGATCATCTGCACCATCAGTATTTTGTTGTTATTATTATTATTTTCATTATTAGTTTGTTGTTAATTTCTTTACGATAACTAAAACTCGCTTTTTCGCTGCCTTTATATAATAGCTTACTTATCATATATTTTCAACGCTATTACTTCAGAATATCAATATACATTAAGTGTTAACAATCATGGTAGACTTAATGAGGAAAACTTTAAACTTCTCCATCACATAAAACTACATCATCTGCACTCCTGGGGATATATTCCACCTGAACATACGTACACTGCTCTCTACAGAATGTTAAATACAATACACAGTATACTGACTGGCCTGGCCTGTAATTTCCTACGTTAGACCTGTCGCCTCTCTTGTAGATAGGTGTTACTCATCTAGTACAGTATTGGTGCTAGTGGAGAGATTAATAAGATGTGTTATTGGTGTCTTTAATATAGTGGCACCATCCCTCAAAAACCTGGCTGTACTCTTGTGGGATCCAGTTTATCTAACTCATTAGGAATCCATCAAAGTTTGTGCCAATTCGTTGTTTTCTAGCACACGTTTTCCCTATAGTTTTAATATAAAACTCCTGAGAGAATTATTGGAGCTGAAAGTTCACTACAATCTGTTTTATCTTGCTGTACAGAGAGAGATTATACAAACAGTGTGTAGTCAGGACTGGTATTGACAGAGCTCACTAGCCCAGAGTCGTATGCCTTTAGGATACTTCATGCAATATTGGATACTGTCCTTATAAAAACAACAGGCTGCTGCTTCCATTATTATCGTTAGTTGAAGGGAATGTGTAGGTATGTATTGATTTTTGTGCATATTCTCTCTAATTTATGATCAAAGAGGGAAAGTTTGAGAGAGAGACAGACAGAGGTAAAGTGGAACTAAAAATCAGGACAAATTGGAGTCTCTCACAATATGAAATATCTGACAGGTATTCAGACGGCTAGTTCAACTTTTATATAAATGTCTGTGTGTTCGTTAGTGTGTCTATACTGCACTGATCTAACGAAGAAAGGCAACGACAACAACAACAACACCCGGCTGAAGGAATAATAATTGGAGTTAGATTTTTCATACACCTGTTTACACCTGCCAGTTCAGTATGGTGGTGACGTAAGTCCGGTAAAGCTAACAAGTACACATGTAAAAAAGTCTTGCGCAATTTGCCAAGAAAAAAAAGGGCGAACCATTCAGCTTAAAAATCCAATTATGGAATGACGACAGTTTTTTTTTCGAAAGTCCTGATGAGGCGAGTGTTGGGGTGCCAGTGTTGGGGTGCAAGTGTTGGGGTGCCAGTATTGGGGTGCCAGTATTGGGGTGCCAGTATTGGAGTGCCAGTATTGGGGTGCCAGTATTGGGGTGCCAGTATTGGGCAAGCAAGTTGGGGGTGCCAGTGTTGGGGTGCCAGTGTTAGTGCCTGTGTTGGGGTGCCAGTGTTGGGGTGCCATGTTGGGGTGCCAGGTGCTAGTGTTAGGGTGTCAGTGTTGGGGTGCCTGTGTTAGTGCCAGTGTTGGGGTGCCAGTGCCAGTGTGTTGGGGGTGCCTGTGTTAGTGCCAGTGTTGGGGTGCCTGTGTTGGGGTGCCAGCCGTCAGTGTTGGGGTGCGTTGATGGGTGCCTGTGTTGGGGGTAGCCAGTGTTGGGGCGCCAATGTTGGGGTGCCTGTGTTTGTTGGGGGTGCCTGTGTTGGGGCGCCAATGTTAGTGCCTGTGTTGGGTAGTAGTGTTGGGGTGCCAGTGTTGGGGTGCTAGTTGTTGGGGTGCCAGTGTTGGGGTGCCAGTGTTGGGGTGTCAGAAGCACGTCATCGATACTTCACCAAAAGGAATCCAACTCATTTTCTTTATAGTCACTCTCTCAGGTACTCCTCCCCGCTTGTTCTATCAATACGACAGTGGCTCAGACAACAGGAACGTCGTGAACATCTTATTCATCCCGGTAGACGCGAAATCTCATTACCTGGAGGCTTCAAACCGACCCACATCAGTCAATCCGGCTCCCGAAAGTTAAATTAATTAAGGTGATCAAGGTGATAGAATGCATCAAAATGAATGAACCACTCAGAGAAGACCGAGCTTCAGGTTACCTAAGGTGTGGTGTAACAGAGGCAGCGACACACACAACACTCAGCCAACCGTAATTTAAAGAAACTGGAAATAATAACTGTCGGGTATATACTGGCATATATGAATGGCATTATGGAATTACAGTTACCTCACATTAATCTGAATTCACTGTAACGAGATACAGCAACAATATATTAATTCAGTTATATAATGTAGCTGTGTCAGGATATTCAGTCTAATATACAATTTAAAAGAAAATGGAAAAGTTGAATTGGAGATACACAGAGTACAAGACCGGACAGCGGGAGGTTGTGAAACGCAGAAGCCACATAAAGGTTCATGAGCTTTAATATAGCGAGACGCGGCAGGACAGATTATAGAATTCCACGTCGTTATTCAGTCATGGCAGAAGGGAAATGTAATAATGGAGTCGTAATTCTGATCCTGATAGAGGGATCTAATGGAGGGATCGCCTCAGTGTAATCTGGGTTTAACACCTGATCCGAGAGAGACGTGACTTGGGCCACACACTGAGCACTACCTGGCGGGGAAACAGGAAAAACTAAGAAAAATCTGTACTAAATATTTAAACAAAGGCAAAGAAACGTATCAATTAACCTTAAACGTATTAGAATATATTAAAATAAGTTAAGACACAGGGAAACAGAGGCAAAGGTTAATCATTATTTGTCTTACACGTAATGTAAGTGAATAAGGAGGTGTTATTCCTAGGATGATGTTTGACGTAAATTATAGCAATATTTAAGAACATTGTGAATCCTGAAGTCAGCCAAATGATTCTGAAGTGACTAAATTCAGAATTACAGAAAAACAACATGTCAATAAACTCGAAAAATCAAAGCACTAACAGATGAACAAACAAACCAAGCACTGGACCCCACACGAGTTCAGTCAGTAACATCTCTGCCTTTACTCCCAGAGAACCTGTTAAGAAAGAGAACAGGTCTGCAG
The DNA here is from genome assembly GCF_018991925.1 of Homarus americanus. NCBI lineage: Eukaryota > Metazoa > Arthropoda > Malacostraca > Decapoda > Nephropidae > Homarus > Homarus americanus. The sequence goes on from NW_024749779.1 coordinate 5,333,965, forward strand.
GTCTTACAGGTCTGCAGGTCTTACAGGTCTATACCGGTGTGTAAAATTTCAGAGCTTAAGTTCCCACCAGTCCAGAAATAATTGACACACAAAGAAGACAACAATAACAACAAGCACATACATACATACATACATACATACATACATACATACATACATACACACCCAAACGAACATGCATAGAGATCTTTCCGCAAGAAATAATGAATAAATAGACACTAATAATAAATAAATAAATAACCATAAACAACAAGAATGATAATGTGAGGTGAAGACAATGATGACCACAAGAGCCTCACCATGGGCTGGCTCCTGATCACTGCCCAGGATATGTCTCAGCCAAGATGATGAACTTAACACTAAATACTTCTCAAATTACGTAGCATATCGGGGGGTAGTATACATAAAAGACGAGATAAAGTGAGTTATATTTACTGTATATAGTTGGGAGAAGTTTTAAATAGAGCATATAAGACGGTGATGAGCATTGGGGTCTCCAGAAAGTTAATGTCAAGTTTTGGACGAGGAAAGTCATCTTGCTGAGAAATTGGGACTCCAGTTGCAAATGGAGTTGGGAAATGGACTTCATGATCGACTGAATATTTCATCCACTTGGAAGAGAGTTTACTGTATATAACCCAATTCAAGACTTCCAAAGGTGAGATAATTCCAAACATCCTTATGCATTATATTGGAGAACACAACTTAATAAGATAACCAAATGTTTGTATAAAGACAAGACTAATATTAACTGTTTGTTGTCTTGAAATATTACAAATAGAAATCTTGTCTCTGAATATCTAATGAGAAATATAAACGAAAGCAAGGAATAAAGATATGATCACACACACACACACACACACACACACACACACACACACGCGCGCGCGCGCACACACACATATCGATGGAAACATCACTTGGAAAAGGGTATTGTGATAATTCCTAGTTACACCGAGGCTGGGACAGAGATAAACATCTTGACACTTTGCTTGCATATACTGTATTAGATTGAATAAAAGATTTTCAATCACTAAGTTAAAAGTGGAATATTTGCCGAAATTCGCCTCAGCTAAAAACGTAAACAGATACAACAAGTGAAGCCTTGTGACTTTGAGGGATGATACAGCAACTCATGATTTAGTTTGTTGACACATAGGAACACATCACGGTAGATACATGTTAGTAGACTGTGTGTTTGTGGTAAGATTCATGTTGTGACTCGGGGTATCAATGAGTGGCTTTATCGAGGTTTAGTTCAGTTTAGAGCTAATTTTTCCACGTTAATGCTTAGTAACTTAAGTAAGTTAGATATTTAGGCATTTTTTTACATCCTGAATAGAGTAAAAAGCCACATACGAAAATTAAAGAAAATCTAGCTCATAGAAGACACAGTCACGTGTGATGAAAACAAATGTTGAAAACTTCTTGGTTCTCTCTCTCTCTCTCTCTCTCTCTCTCTCTCTCTCTCTCTCTCTCTCTCTCTCTCTCTCTCTCCAACTAAACTGTATTTTTTTCGGTCGATCTCATTTCGCTTCGAATTCATTATTTTCCCTGTTGTTGTCGGTGTCTTGATTATCGGTCCTCCCCTGATTATATCGGTCTCTCTTTCTCTGTCTCTTTCTTTCTCTCTAGCGCTCAGTCCATTTAAAACACCTTTATTCTTCAACCTCTGTCTCATCCTGACATCCACTCTCAACATGTCTTAACTCTGCTCTTCTTACCATAGCCCCAATCTCCTCTGCCCCTCGCCTGCGGCATCCACTCAACCTCTCCAGGCGAGACCTTCAATTTTTTTTTACAACTTTTTTTCGGGGTTCCCTGTTGCCACGAGACTCCCTCATCTAATTTTTGGACACTTTCTTCCTGGGCGAGGGAGTGTGGTCGTTGTTGTGGGATTAGATGTGGCAACCCTCGTGGTGCTCCGGGTTAATCTGGCTGGATCACTCTGCTCCAGTTAGGCGAAGGGAGAAAGGAAGGCAGAGAACGAATGAGATGAGAGAAATAGAGATGTAAAGAAAGAATGTGGAAATGGAGAGAGAGAGAGAGAGAGAGAGAGAGAGAGAGAGCTGGGGAAGGGGGGTAAAGGTAGGCAGAGAAAGAGTGTGGGGAATAAAGATGCAAATGAAGGAGGAACAAAGATAGACAGAGAGGTATAGAGAAATGAAGGAATAGGGAGACTGAGACAGGCAGTTCGATACACACACACACACACACACACACACACACACACACACTTATGCTACTTGTATATTATTTGTAAATCAAGAGACCCATTCCCCAATTATGTACAGTAACTGTATATTTTCAGCCTTCTGGCTGCCATGCTCTTTCAGTAAACCCCTAATTATTTTATTATTATTACATGGCTACAGACGACACAGCGGAACCAACAAATTGTAACAAGTTGTTTTTTCGTTTTATAAAGAATATTCTGCCACAAATAAGGAACTGCAAAAATAGCTAGTACTGGCTGGAATTCCTTTAAAAAGTAGTACCGCTTCTGCTTTCGCTACTTTTCCTCAAAAGTAACGGCGCTAGTTACTTGCCTAAAAACGTGTATACATATATATATATATATATATATATATATATATATATATATATATATATATATATATATATATATATATATACCCGCACCCACGTGTATGGGGTGTGGGGCCGACTTGCGTCGATCCTCAGGTAGTATTAACGTCATTCCTTCAGTATTGATGATATAGGGTGAGGGAATAAGGGTGGGGACAAAAAGCTCGACTCGCCGAACACTTAATTGCAGGAGGCAGGTGTGAAACCATTTTCCCAATTCCCACCCAATTACTGACCAGTTAAATTAATGGAAATTAAACTAGCGGGTTTATCCGCACCTGCCTCATAACAACTCAGTCTGTATCATTATTTTCTCTAAAGTGTTTCTGTCTTAACACAATCTCTCTAAATCTCGTACGTGAAGAAGCTCGAGCCTTCACTTAACGCTTACCCAGAACAGAGGCAAAATAGTTCATTGTCTTACAAACCTGATTAAAGATATATATATATATATATATATATATATATAGAGAGAGAGAGAGAGTGTGTGTGGTGGCTCCAGAATTTCAAAAAACACAAGACAACCGTGAGTCAACACAATAGGCTAGAGGATAGAACCAAGAGTTACCAAGGGGGGTGGAGTCCGTTTTGTTCTCAAGAGTCCCAGGGCAGTGCGCTCAACGGAAAATCTTAATCTTATTCAGAGGATATGTAAAACTTGACGAAGGAGCATTTGAGAAGGTTCTATATAATTTTAGTCTTGGGATATTAAGTTTCCCAGGAAACTGGCTCGAGAACCCAGGAGAAAACTGCTGAGAGCGTGTAACATTTCATATATCCGAGAGAGAGGCGTCTTCATCTTCCTCACAGTTTCACATATACGTACACTTAAGTACTAGGAGCCTCAGTCAGCCTCTGCATGAGGTGACACTATGTTAGAATGACCAGACTGACACATCTCAGTAGTGTGGTGAACAGAGGTTAAACTATACTTTGCTCATAGTCCCTTTGCTGTAGTCTAGAATCAATAAATAAGATGTTTCGCATTGATAACAGCAGGGCGCTAGTGTTCCTTCTCCTTTACCTCAGTGACCATAACACTTGAGCATAGATATTGACATGAAGTAAATTTTAATCTCCTGAGGTATCAAGCAATGACTCAAAATGATAAGACGTCACTGGAATTATTTCTATGTCAACTGGGTACTGCTACATTACACTAATAAGAAATTTGTTCAGTGACTGTCTCGAGAGTGAATTTCTGCTCACAGGATTATTTCTGGAAGAGAATCATCCTGAGTACAGAAGACCAAGGGCTTAAAGATAAACCATCTGCTGTACGAGAAAGACCGGGCGATAAGACGAATACCAAGAATGAGCAGCAAGTGTGGTGGTGTTGGTGGATGTCGGAAGAACTTATTTGTACTTCTACCTGCACACACACACACACACACACACACACACACACACACACACACACACACACACACACACACACACATACATACACACACATGCATGCGCGCGCGCGAAGATGTTGAGAGATAATAATACTGATTTGGAGATATTATCGTGTCACCAAGAGCTCGGCCGCCCTTGGGTGTCTCTGGAAGCGACTAATGAATCGCTCACGCCCTTTACATCCGCCTCATTATCAACGACCGGAACACAAAAACATGTACTCCAGCCCCCAGGCACGCAGGCGTCTCTCCTCCAACACGGAATATTCTGTGTGTCCTCGTTTTAAGTTGACAAAATATTTTAATACATCTTTAATTTACACTGTGAGGACGATGAGTGAAGAAGCATCTCGACCTTTACCCAAGTCGTCGCTGCAAGCTAAAAGAACTTATATCGCCTTGGATACCAAGCTCTGCTCTCCCCTTGGTGGCTCTAGAGAAGTTTCAGTACCCGGAGTATGTTCGGAACAAATAGACAGATCATTATTTGAGCTCACTCACGCAAAAAGTGGCGGAGACGGCTGACTGGTCCTTCCAAGAGGAAAGAGCTCCTCTGACTAGATAATTACTGTCTTCAAAGGTAAGTGGCGCCGCCTGTAGGTGGGTAGTGTTGTGTGGAGGAGAGGAATGTTGCCTGAAGGAGGGGAGTGTTGTGTGGAGGAGAGGAATGTTGCCTGAAGGAGGGGAGTGTTGCCTGAAGGTGGGTAGTGTTGTGTGGAGGAGAGGGGTGTTGCCTGAAGGAGGGGAGTGTTACCTGAAGGATGGGAGTGTTGCCTGAAGGTGGGTAGTGTTTTGTGGAGGAGAGGAATGTTGCCTGAAGGAGGGGATTATGTCCTGTAGGTGGGTAGTGTTGTGTGGAGGAGAGGGGTGTTGCCTGAAGGAGGGGAGTGTTACCTGAAGGATGGGAGTGTTGCCTGAAGGTGGGTAGTGTTTTGTGGAGGAGAGGAATGTTGCCTGAAGGAGGGGAGTGTTGCCTGGAGGAGGCGAGTGTTGCCTGAAGGTGGGTAGTGTTTTGTGGAGGAGAGGAATGTTGCCTGAAGGAGGGGAGTGTTACCTGAAGGATGGGAGTGTTACCTGAAGGATGGGAGTGTTGCCTGAAGGTGGGTAGTGTTTTGTGGAGGAGAGGAATGTTGCCTGAAGGAGGGGATTATGTCCTGTAGGTGGGTAGTGTTGTGTGGAGGAGAGGGGTGTTGCCTGAAGGAGGGGAGTGTTGCCAAGGGAATCAAATGTTGTCAGGAGATAAGTAGTGTTGTCTGATGGTGAATACTGTTGTCAAAGTGTATTTAGTGTTGCCAGGAGATAGTTTGTGTTGTCAAAGGATAGATAGTGTTTCCATGAGATAATTTATGTTGTTAAAGGATAGATTGTGTTGTCAGAGGATAGGTAGTATTGTTAGGAAATAGTTCATTTTGTCTAGGGATGAATAGTGTTGCTAGGAGTTGAGTAGTGTTTCTTGTAACATATAAAAAGTCCTTGCCATAAACTAAGAGTATTTGAAACAGGATGATTTGACCTGATGGAGGTTACAAGACATGAAAAACGCTTTGAGTCAGGGAGCTTCATTGAGTACTAGTTTAGATATGAGAGAGTTTTGGTCGGCAGGGGTTCTGTAAAATGGAATTCTAACATAATAGAGCATGTGACTCCCCCAACTGATTGATGGCACAAGGCGGTGGTACTGTTGCGTGTAACTCGTTAGAACACTGACTGTGGAAGCAACAATATAGAGAACGATGAGATATCCATGTCAATGTTCATAGCATAGGTATAGTAGCAGACTGCCAGTAGGCCATCCAAGAGCTCACACTATTTACATAAATTGTTGCCAACTGTTCGTCAGTGAAGTAAGGGTTCACTCTAAACATGAGTCTAAGCTTCAGTGAAACAGTCTTTCGTGGTAAGACTTGAAGTGAGGGTGATACCTAAAATCTCAATGCAGTATCATATATCAGTGTTATGTATTTTGGTTTAGTAGTGTTGAAGGAGACTGGGTTTGATGTATCCTACTCAGCTGTGTATAAGATGTATTCATATGGAGATGAGGAAGTCTCGACTCAAAATATAATTTTATCTCGTAAACTGGGCCAAACGGGGAGGATCTACGGAGGGTTAAGTAATATGCAAAGGAGTGAATATAGGTGGTTGGCACTGGAAAACCATCATCGTGTAATAATAAAATAGCTGATGCTGGTCGGATCCTTGGGGTAAAAGAGTAGAATTTAAAGGGACTCGGGAGGAATAGCCATAGGAGGGAGATTTTGCAATTAATGATCTATGCCAAACTCTATGAAATGCCACCAGCTACTGTTGGGGAGAAATTAAATTTCAGGAGTCAGTATCCCTGAAACTGGCTTAGTTGCGCCATTCCTATTATTATTATTATTATTATTATTATTATTATTATTATTATTATTATTATTATTATTATTATTATTATTATTATTATTATTATTTTAAGATGTTTAGCCCACCCAAGCACAGGTTACCGACCCACATCGGGGCGGGGGGGGCGGGGGGGGGAGGGAGGGGGGAAATAAGTTAAACCAAAAATAGATACAGCAATGGAAAAATAAACAAATCAAGAGTAAGAGACACAATTCTGTCCCAGCAATTGTGTGTAAATGAAGCAGAATGTCAGATCAACAACCTGGGACTTGGTCAAAATAGATGCCAAATGGCAGCAGGGTCTACCATTTGGCAACACATTATGCTTCTAATATCTTCCCAGGCTGTAGTACCTCCCCGTTTGGTAGCTGCCTTCTACCTAATATATATATATATATATATATATATATATATATATATATATATATATATATATATATATATATATATATATATATATATATATATATATATATATATGAAGGTTTTTATTTACTAACAAAGTATGAATGACACCAGCCGAGTAATGATTATTCATATTTCACTTCATATTATTTCAGTGCAAATGTGGTTCATTATAACTGTACCAGTGCTGCAGTCCCTCGGGGCTTAGGTGTAATTGGGCAGCTCACTTGTCCATTAAAATAAAAACGAGATTCTGTACACAGTATAAATTTTTGTGTGTAAAACATTAACCAATGAGGCAAAAAGTTCATGCTGCTACGTACTCAAGGGGTTAAGTCATCGTACTCAAGGGGTTAAGTCATCGTATACAAGGTAATTCATCGTACTTGAGTGGTTAATAGGTTGATAACCTTCTTGTGCTAAGTACATATTAGGTCTTGGGGCTGACATGATGATTTCTATAAAGTATTCGCTTAAATTTTCGTAGACATTTATTACAGAATTCGCACCATAATAGACAGTCTTTATCATTTGCTGATGAAAGTGTTGAGGAAGAATTAGTGGATCTTCTTGGCTAATCTTGAACTGAATCACAGAGGCACAGTAAATTAGAAGACAATATCCGTCATTAAGAACGTTTGAAAGGCACTCGACAACTGGACGAGTAAAATATCACATTTTCGATTCTTTTGACATAAATGTAGTTTGGTGAAATTTACTTTTGAGTTTACATCTTTACATATGACTGAAGATAAGTGATTTTAGTAAGTGTAAACATGTAATGTATATTATAATCTAGTGATCTGTATGATTACAAATTTAATCTATATAATTTGTACTTATGTTTTATGCCTTTAATTTCCTGTCAATTTATATTAATTATTTATGTAGAATCACTCCTGCACTTACAGGCTATAAATAAAACCAAAAAGATTCACAGATCACATGTTATATTTTTTATATGAATATAGATCACTAATTTACTAATAGCTGATTTAGTATTTACTCTTGATCCAGTGTGTAGGCCACAGTGTGTAGGCCACAGTGTGTAGGCCACAGTGTGTAGGCCACAGTGTGTAGGCCACAGTGTGTAGGTCCCATTGTGTAGGCTCTAATGTGTAGGCTCCAGTATGTAGGCTCCAGTGTGTAGGCTCCAGTATGTAGGCTCCAGTGTGTAGGCTCCAGTATGTAAGCTCCAGTGTGTAGGCCCCAGTGTGTAGGCCACAGTGTGTAGGCCACAGTGTGAAGGCCACAGTGTGTAGGCCACAGTGTGTAGGCCACAGTGTGTAGGTCCCATTGTGTAGGCTCTAATGTGTAGGCTCCAGTATGTAGGCTCCAGTGTGTAGGCTCCAGTATGTAGGCTCCAGTGTGTAGGCCCCAGTGTGTAGGCCACAGTGTGTAGGCCACAGTGTGTAGGCCACAGTGTGTAGGCCACAGTAAGGTCCCATTGTGTAGGCTCTAATGTGTAGGCTCCAGTATGTAGGCTCCAGTGTGTAGGCTCCAGTATGTAGGCTCCAGTGTGTAGGCTCCAGTATGTAGGCTCCAGTATGTAGGCTCCAGTGTGGCAGTTAACCTGGTCGACGTTTGTGTGGCTGTCTACATCAGTCTCATCGTACATACACCCAAGGCGCCACATTCACCATCCTCATTATCATGTTCACCGTTTACCGTAGCGTCATCTTCACTATCAGTAACCCTCACCATCGTCATCACCAGCACCAGGTCATCTTCAACCTTATTCATGACCAACACCATCTTCACTATTTCCATTCTCACCATCCCCATTCTAGCCATACTCATCACCAGCACCATCTTCACCATTCTCGTCACCAACACTCTCTTCATCACCTTCATCACCAACACTATTCACCATCCTCATCACCAGCGCCATCTTCACTATCCTCATCACCATCAACACCACCACTACCACTACCAGTACCAGCCCACTCCTTCCCAGAAAATGCATTACCTTGGCTGTTGAGTATTGCAGACCCTCTATTGAGACGAAGCGGAGCGCGGGTCCACACTCATTACTCACCACTATAATGGTCTGCAAACTTACACTCATCTTACCACCCCCAATATATAAAATTGCGGATACTTCAAGAGCCAACCGTGACGTTCTCGGTCGACAGGTGTAGGTAAGGAGAACTTAACACACGGGTAATTACTCCATCATTAAGGACCCTATGTGTGGATCTCTCTGTGTGTTGACGTTTTAGTGATGAAAAAAAAATCAGCTTTTGTGTTTTTAGTGTTTAAAATAAGAATAAGAGTCTATAAATGTTATTGAAGTCTATTGCATTGAATGTTTATGTTTTCATGAATTTTAACTTATGAAAATAAACTCGAACTGAATGGAATCTTGACTAAACTGCTTCGGTATTTATTCTGCTTTAAAATATTTGTTAAATTATCCCACTTTAATAGTAAAAGCCTATTTTGATCTCCAACAACGTAATTATTTTCCAAATAAGCTACAATTTCGCCAAGCTTTATTAGATAAAAGGAGACAAAGTTCGACCCCTCACCCCCCCATTATCATTACCCTAATATACCTGAATATATAAACTAGTGTCTGTTTATATGAATGTTCGGTCTGCGTGGCTATAATTTGGAGGATAGAAAGATGAAATTTGACCTGGTGATGAGCTTTGAATCATAAATTAATCATTTTGGGTTGGAAGATGCACCACTTAAACTGAATAGTTCCTCTGTGTCCAGTGACCACCTTTGTGAAATTGAACCTCCAGTGTGGCGATGGCCTGGCTCTCCTCCAACCACCAGACCTGAGGGACACTATTCTTCACTTGTATCACCAGAGGAAAACTATTATAGCTTTAGAGTTACAAAAATATAGAAATAAAAATCTATATACCGTATCCAGAAGGCAATTTATCTCTCCAGTGTTGTAAAGTGGATCATTCACACATTAGGTCTTTTTAGTGTTATAGTTTTCAGACAATATACATTTTTAAGTAATCGAACTGCCAGACAATAGTTGTGTTAAGTACTAGAGTTTTCAAGAAGTAAAATATTCAAGCAAATAAAATCAAATATTGGGTTACCTAAACAACAAGTATGACCTATTGAGTGTGGTGAGGGGAAGGAAGGAGGGAAGATCTAGGAGTATGAAGGGTGTATAATCAGTTCACAAGGCAATGGGCGGGAACTAGAGGGAGCTAATATATCCCATCTGTCCAGTTTCTGTTAGTTAGTGTTCCAACATATCATCAGCAGTAACACCCGAAATATTGTTACTAATTATCCTCTAAATGTTCTCACTATTCATTTCACTTGTGTGTGTCTGAAAGAAAAATTTTAATTGTGACTTTATTTACCTTTTCTTTATAAACGATGATCTGTTCTAGTGGCATGATAGGGAAACATGTCTTCTTCCCCACAGAGACGTGATAGGTTGGTACTCATGTTCTTCTTTTGTTTCCATACATGTTTAGTGCTGAAACATGATGAAGAGGCGGAAGGTAAATACATAACTAAACCATGAAGGAAAAAAAATCCTCAGATAATTTAGTCATGATATTGCTGAACAAATTATTAGTGAGGAAATAATTATCCAGTTTATAGACTAATGTTTGGTAATAAAATTAAAATAAATATACTGAATGAAACACGGTATGGTCTTATTACCTGACAGTACATTACAATAGTGGATCATTTGAAAGTGTGAATGTAAAAGGTATCTCATGTTTTCCACCTCCAGAGAGAACTAAGACGTATTATGAGTTAATTGAATTATTTGCAACACTCACCTCACTGGTTTTAACCTTTCGACTAACTCGACTTGACCTGACCTAACTCACTCGTTGCGCTAACCTAACTTGATAAAGCTTTTACCTCCCAGGCTAACTTGATCTATACTAATGCAACTTAACCTACCTTACCACCTAGCCTAAAATAACCTAACCTTCCTACGAACATAATCTAACCTTAACCTAACTACCTAACTAAACCTAATATTAACCTAACTAGTCATATTAACTTTAAACGTTAATTTCAGTCACTTTTTTTCCGCTGGGGTTGCTGTTGACACTCTACATAAATTCGATAAAATTATTGTCTCAAAATGTCTGAATCTAATTAAGGCAAAATATATCTTCAGGATCAGTATATAGTATAGCTAAGCAGTTATGTGCCGCACGAGACACCTTAGCCGTGTGGCAGCCTGGATAAGCTCTCAGATTGTCTTGACTTCAATGTGTTAATTAATATTCGCCTTGAGGATAAACAGGTCGTCAGTCTCCACCTAGCGTGTGACCTGACACGTCCGCCGCCCAGCCAAGGTGTGTGTGAGGGAGCAGGTAAACAGGCTGTCAGACCCCGAGAATAAAACCACTCAACAGTAACTTGGTCTGACCTGAGACTCTGTAACACAGGCAACTTCTCTTGATTTCTACCTCAGCTAAACTTGATCTCTTGTACTGTTCAATCTAATTTTGACTCTATCTAATCAGTGGCTCGACTCGTTCTGTCATAATGTAATTTTGGAATGTTTCTTGTGTATGTTGCATAAAAAAATATAAAATAATTTTTATGGTTGTTTTATAAATGTTTTCACTACAGGTCCAGAGTGTGGTGAGTTAGTGCATGAGTTTGGTGCATTTAGCTAACTGTGTTTTAGTGAAGCCAGCCTTGATTAGTGCAAAAGAAATGTAAAGATAATACTACAGTGAAACCTTTATTTAACGGACTATATGGAGAGGAGAGTCCGTTATACTGGGGTCCGTTAGATGTGAAACCTCCACCCAACGAAAGTAAAGATAAAAAGCTCCTGAAACATAATATACATTATTTAAAATCTCTGAACTTTTGTACTCTTAAGATTTTTTTTCTGCTTGCATCGGGAGATAATTTGAATAAATACTCAGCAAGCGTTAGTTTTCCTGAACTGTTTCACTGTAATGTATTTAGGTACATTGGGAGAATGAAGTAACTTCCCGGGGTTTTGATGAATACATCACAGAACGGTTGAGCCATTCGACACACATGTGTGGAGCTCATAAACAGTTGCCAGGCCTGTGGAAAGGGGGTCACCAATGACACCATTTACTGTGTTGGGTAGTCAGGTTTCATTATACTTCGGCCAAAGCTGGGAAGATACTTCATTCTCTCACTGCACTGCACTTTCAGGGCCGTCCGTAAGTCTTAGTTTGTACACTTGAGAGTAACTTTAAAAACAGAAAGTACTACAGGAGTTTCTGTTAAGTCTATATAAAGGATGCTGTCTCCAACGCTTCTGGGGAATGAAATTTGTACTCGCACTTAACTCAGTTATTTTTTCATGCAATAATTTCATTCATCACCAAAATGATTTAGCCGTTTAATTCTCTGGTTTCTACTATCACTCATCAACTATTCTTTATCCTGAATCGTATCCTTGTTTCCCGGGACAAATCTTTTTTTATTCGGCATCATATTTTTTTATTATATACCTTATGTCAGCATGAAACTTTCTGAATTTAGCCTAAGCTATCGACATAAAATAAATTTATCTCTACGCGTTCCTGATTCAGTGAAGAAAAAAATAGTTTCGTGAACAGACTTAGGGTAAAGTGAAAAAATTGGTTTAGTTTAGGGGAACTTCTACTCACTACATAAACCTTCCACATGTTATCATTCCACATTAAGGGTTCCCACATCTCCCAGGCTGGGCACACTTTACATACTACAAGCGATACTCCAGCCAAAGTATATCGGAACCATTCAAAGAGCTGTGTCTTATAATACAAAGCATCACCATCTCTCCTCGGGTAATGCCACACTAATATATCGTCTCATCTTTAACAATAAATAAGTATTCTATAACTTCACCAATCCCACCATTTGGGATATTATTCGTTCTGATCTCAGTGTTGTAATGACATCCAGATAACAGGTAAATCCCTTCAGCTGTGTCTGCTAAAAATTCAACCGTGTCCTTCCTTCACGTCAAACTTCCCCCCCCCCCCTGTCTAACCTTAACTACCGTGTCCACGCTCTCAGTTAGTATCATGCATATCTTTCCTGTCATCCTTGTGTAATAATAAAGGAATCATAAAGTTAAATAATAATCTTTCGCCAGTACCTTCACCCAGTTAATCACGTCGTCTACATTGTGTCTTTTAGTTCGTACAAGGTATGTCAAACTTCATTTCAGTCCAGTAATATTTCCCCAGTTTTCCCCAACTTTCACTATATTCCCTGCTTCTTGGAGTCTGGAGTCGTTCAGATAAAATAACTTTCTCCAAGGAAATATATATTTATTTTCAGCTTTTAACTATAAGGCTTATAACGTTCACTTTTGTCATCTCCAAACTTCTGAATTCTGTCAGCGAAAAAAAAAAACTTCCCCGACATCCTGAGAAAAAAAAGTTAATATCTCGATAAGTGTCTCGATATTTCCCTAACAAACCTCCTCTCTCTCTCTCTCTCTCTCTCTCTCTCTCACCAAGATAACCTTGCAGAATCTTTCAGTGTTGTTCTACTCATCTCACAGGTCTGATCAGGGTTATCTTGCATTTGAAGCGAAAACAGAACTCTGCCAAACAATATAATATGAAGCACTTTTGATGACTTAGCAGACTACTATTAACGAAGTATTGCGTCACAGATGTCTGGCGTCGTTATTGTTATTTTTGCTTGTTAGTTTACCTTCCTCTACCGGTACTCTACTGCAATGGATCCCTTGGCTGAACCAATACGTAACGAACACGAGGCACCGACACAGTATTGCTCCCACCTTTATTTATGTAGCTGGGTTGGGCTTCACATTTAAACGCTCGCCCTCCCTAAATTTGCATTGTGGAATATCATTTGAAAATACTTTTGAAAAATAAAACTAAAAAAAATGAACGGAAACGAAAACACACGAGGCAAAGTTGATATATTTTTTTTAATCCACAAAATATTCCATCAGCCAGCTGTAACAGGGACGCTACATGGTGTTAGCGTCATACAAACCTTTAAATTGTTCCATTTTTCTATTTCTCCTTTACCTAAAGAGGTTTTAGTAATTAACTTCGAATATGTTATGCTCATTTTTTTATCCTCGGCCAGTAGTAGTCGGAGGTGTTGTCGTCACTCATGTCGTTGTGGTCTGTTATTTGTATGTTACTCAGGTGTTGCTGTTGTTGTTAGTGGTGGTGGTAAATTAAATTTCCGTGCACTGGTTAATACTGCATAACCTCGCCTTTAGGGAGAGGAAGTTCCCTCTTAATTTTTAATTTACTGGATTAAGGGTTAAGAGCATCGTTGTGTAGTCAGTTGAGGGTTTGTCTGTTTAGTTCCGTAAGAGAGAAGCACCACGACAATGGAAGGTGAATATGGAAATACCCACAAAACCTTCCAAAGTTAATATACAGTGCGTGTACCTCCTTCACCATTGTACTATATTATGTTGTATATAGTTGGTTTACAATATATTCCTCTTTATATAAATATTTAAACAAACGTTGCTTTGAGTTATGCCTCCATGTGTATGCATGTTAATATAATTCTCTGCTCTACTGTACAATCACATCCACTCCTTGTTCTTGATAGCCCTGCCTAAGTGGCTGACTCTGCAACTTTAGCCATTAGTGTTCAGCAGCTCTATCACTGTTTCAGAGAAGAAGCATCGCTCCTTGTTTGTGTTTTTGTTTTTCGAGTTCAGGTTTCACCATTTACATTCAAGTCACCCTGTCGTGTTTTGTTTGAAGACTGGCATCTGGGTCAGCCTGGATGTTCAGTGTGTCTTATCTCTGGAATAGATTTTAGTCACGTTCAAACCATCTCAATAGACCATCTCATAATGAAAATGTACTAACTCCCCTCCCGCGGTGTAGGGATATGAGCCTCCGTCTATGATCCACTGGACCCTGGACAATAGGCACCTTCAGATTGTTAAGATAAACACAAAGGTAAATCTCAACATAAGGACAATATGCCTCAGTAAGGAACGCCAGAATTTGAGATAAACAATAAAATATAAATTCCACGTTTTAGGTTAAAATCGATAGTTTGTTTATTTATTATGGTGACATTAAGTGCTACCTATTGAAAAATATATCATTGTGAATATTAGATTGGCATTAACAGGGTTCTTTTTAAATATGATACTAATTACATTAAAGAAGAAAGTAATTATTGAACAAAATAATTAATCTAATAAAAGAAAAATGTGTAAATTAATTAGAAATAATAACAATAAAAATACAAGAATACAGTAGTTCACAGTATTTAACCAAAATTTAGAGATAAATGAACAACTTCAATTTTTTATCATAACTTTAATAACTTTCTTTCAGGCTTGGTGACATAAATGAAAAATAAAATATCATCCCTTATTCAGCATGGGCTTGAGGGGATATATCACAATACCTAAAACTTATTCAATTTGATTCTGAAAAAAAAAATATTGAATATAACATGTGCAGTCAACAACAAAAATTTCAGCACTGGGTTTGACAGCCTTCGCAACTAGAAAGCAGTGCTACCGACTCATGAGTGTTGTTCAGATTTCTTGGTCCAGTGTTCCTTTTATATTGTATAACACGGTAAAGGTATACCTAAATTAAGGTAGTAGGTAGTAGACAGCTATCAAACAAGGAGGTACTACCGCCTGGGAAGATATTGGCAGCATAATGTGTTGTCTAATGCTAGACCCTGCTGCCATATGGCATCACGAAAATTGTGACCAAGTCCCAGGTTGCTCATTTGACTTTCTGCCTCATTTACACACAATTGCAGGGTCCCAATTGTTTCTCTTACTATTGACAACAGAACATACACACTGTCGTTTCTCACTCTTGATTTATTTATTTTTAATTTTTGTATTTATTTATGGTCTTTATTATTATTATTATTATTATTATTATTATTATTATAATTATTATTTTATTTTCATTTTATATTATTACTGTAATTTGTTTTTCTTAAATATTATTATTATTATTATTATTATTATTATTTATATTTTCGCCCCCAGGCCCCAATGTGGGTCAGTGACCTGTGCCCGGGTGGGCTAATCCCCGTAAAAGAACAAAAACAGTGGCATGTATTGGTTAATAATCTAGAGCTCTTCACGAAACACAAAAATATATATAGTGTATCCCTAACAACCGTATGGGATCACATCATAACCTTACTTGGTAAACAAAAATATTCCTCATATTACTTATATACTGTAAGTACTGAACCTTTATTACTTGAGTATGTTTTAGACTAGATACATTTTTACTCTTAATTTAAATATAATTTTAGAGAAGCACTTTTGTCAGTTTACTTGTACTTCAATTGAATAAAAAGATTTAGTACTTTTTCACACACACACACACACACACACACACACACATGTTTTTTCTAGGGGTGTTTTCTACGCTCTGCTCACTGGTGATTACCGTTTCTTTGCAAAAGTTTCGTTTTTGAGTTATGTCCCATTTCTTCTCCTTCAATATCAATACTCCACAAAGAAAAATGGGCTTTGAAGAAAAGGGAAAAATATTGTGTTAAAACACGTAAAACGTGTTATTGTTTAGGATCATATAGGGATATCATATACTAAGTGTTAACTTTTTTTTTTAGGATTCCAGTTTATACATGTGGGTCGAGGATTGGGTGTGTTTATATATATACTATATATATATATATATATATATATATATATATATATATATATATATATATATATATATATATATATATATATATATTAAAACACTGTAGTATATTTATCACTGATCGGCTTAGCCTATTATTGAGAAAGAAATTATTACATTAGTTATGCCAAAAGTATCATTTTCTTATACTAAAAATATTTCTAAAGAAAACTTTATATTTAAAGGTAACTTAAAAAATATAATATACTGCTATTGCATGAAAATTATACAAAGATATTTACCATAATTACCTAATGTCCACCCACTAGAGATGACCATGCCGAGGAAAGGCCTATATAGGATCCCTCCATTGTTGTTGATAATTTTGTCAAAGGCTATGTGAAGAAGTATTTCCTTATATTCGTTCTCCATAATAACTTGGCGAGCTTATAGTTATGTCCCCTCGTGTTGGAGGTGCGTGACATCACAAAGAAATGTCCTGGGTTCATGTTTTCCATCCCTTTCAGGATTTTGGGTATTTCCATGATATCTGCTCTATTGTGCCTTGTCTGAAGGGCTGTTAGTCCTTCGGCCATCAGTCTACTTGGATAATCGAGATGATATAGAATTATCTTACTTTTTACTTTTACTTATCTCTTCACTGATCGGCTTGTTAGCCGCTTGGGCGATCGGTCACGTCTCTTTTCATTTATATTCTTCACCAAAAGATCGGCTCGCTAGCCGCCCGGGCGATCGGTCACGTCTCTGTCACGCACTGTTGGCAAATACTGGGCATGCACCGGCTCCTGAATGTACCTGAACCCGCTCCAGTGTTGGTCAAGTCTTCTCTTGAAAGAGCTCACACTCGGTGCCGTCACAACACTCTCTGGTAGATTGTTCCAAGAGTTTACAACCCTCACTCCGAAAAAGTTTGCCCTCACGGTTTTCTGGACTTGCGGCTTCTTCAATCTTGAGCTGTGACCCCTTGTGGGGCGAGCGTCCGCCAGCTCCAAGTAAGGACACTCAACTGAGTAGTGCCCCCTGAGATGCTTATACACCTCAACTAGGTCCCCCCTTGCCCGTCTGTAGTATAAGCTAGGCAAGTTCAGGCGCTCCAATCTCTCAGGGTAGCTGAGGTGCCGAAGTGCAGGCACCAGTTTGGTGGCCCTCCTTTGAACATTTTCAACCAACTGACAGTCCCTAGCATATCTCGGGGACCAGATGGGGTGACAGTACTCCAGATGGGGAAGCACTTCACTCCTGAAGATCGTCACGAGGGACGGACCGTCTAGATATCTGAACGACCTTCTTATAAGACCCAATAATTTATTTGCCTGATTTACCTTCTTCTCACAATGGCCCGAGAACTTCAGCTCATTGTCAACATACACACCTAGGTCCTTCTCACACACAGTCTCAACTAGTGCATTTTCTTCATCCCGTTGGGACATATGATACGCCTCCTTACCGTTGGTACGCCCCAGGTGCATCCTCTTACACTTCGTGACATTGAATCTCAGCAGCCATTTCTTCGACCATTCCTGGAGCCCACAGAGGTCCTTCTGCAGCTCTTCACAGTCCGCTTGGTTCTTAATTTCCCGAAATAACTTGCCATCATCGGCAAACATTTGTATGGAGGAGTGTACAACGTCAGGCATGTCATTTATGAAACAAACAAACTACAGCGGGCCCAATACACTACCCTGCGGTACCCCAACTTGGTCGCTGTGTGTTTCACTTTTTCTAGGGAAGTTCGGTTCGTCTGGAGGTAAAGTTTCCAAGTCTGTATATAGTTATCCAGACTGGGACGAACGTGAGATGAGTACAGTTCAGGGAGTATTTTTCTGTCTTTGTATTCGTACGCTTTTTAATTATTCCCAAATCTCGGTTTACTTTTCTCACTGCTGCCCCATTTGTTGCCCCGTCTTCAGTGAATGATCTATCACAACGCCAAGATCTTTCTCCTTATTGACTGTTTCCATGAAAGTGTTATTATTAGAATAGTTGAGATTAGGGTTGTTGTATCCTACATGTAGGGTCTTGCATTCCTCATTGTTAAAGGGCATTTGCCAGTCTCGAGACCATTTAAACAGCTCATGCAGGTCTTCAGGTCTTTCTGCATTGTTGTAATATCGTCCTGACTTGCTACCTTCCCAAATATCTTTATGTCGTCCAGAAATTTGACAAATATGGCTCGATGTGTTTTTATCTAAGTCGTTTATGTAGCTCGCGAACAAGGTGGTCCAATATATCAGACCACGAAAAATTGAAACACCTCAAAAGTCAACTTGTCCAGGAAACAACTACTTGTGATCTGTGCTTTAAGCTGTTTCCTGTGGCAAGAATAAGCATTAGATTTGTATTTCAACATGACCCGGGTATGTGGCCATTTCCCTGATCTTAGCGAGCATACTGGCTGGCGGCACTCAGTATACACATCGAAACACTAGTATTAGAAATCGCTTGAAGGTTGAGTTTAGAGGATATCCACTGAGACTGACCATAGCTTTCTTGCCTCCGAGCACACCTAAATTACGTCTCCCTGGTGATTGTTAAAAAGGAACTGACTTGTGGGGTCATAATATGGAAAAAGAGCAATGAGACTTTAAAAAAAAGTCTCAGACATTATGTAATTAAAACACAGACCAGTGCTTAATTTGTAAAATAAGAAGTGGTGGAAGTCTAGTGAGGCAGAGATGGAATCTGTGAAGCAGCCGACAAAGCCTACGGAACAGGCAAGGCACTTCTATTGCCAATGCCTGTCGGGACACATTGTGAAGAAATTATATACATAGGACTGATGGTAGTATTTATTGATAGCTCTGTGATTATATTTACAATTTACTCATGAAAAATAAAAGTGCCGGAACGCCGTTGCGGTTCATTTCGGCACAGATAAAGCACCAACATAGACGTCTGCGGCAATGAATTGCGATTCCTTTCATAGCCTAAAGTACATGGGGCTGCTGTATGTTAAGGCAGAACTGCCAGGTGAATGCAGTATTCCTATGAATTTAGTTTAATCTGTTTATTGTTTTTATCTACATATGTTGTTACAATTACAGTAGGTTGTATCTAAACCACCCTGCTTATATATTAGGCATGAGTATACACAGAGTTGAGATTCCTTACTAGACAACTCACTCACATGAATAACTGAGAATTAATCAGTGTGGGAGGACGAGATACCCTGTAGGTGGTTGAAGATCCACCCGAAACACCCAATACTCGCCACCACCGGGAACATCACCTGAGACGCTCTGTTGAGTCTCTTGGCTGTACTCGTCCTTTGTTTCTGGGGAGTAAACGTATTAATCATCACGTTACTTCCTGTGGGGAGGGTGCGGGACTCTGCAGGTATTACCTTCGTTAAGTTTCTCGAGCCAGCTGTAATAGAGTCACCTTGGGTTTTTTCTCGCATGCGCTGGTTCTCGATGATAACCAGAATGACTATGATGAAGAAGTCTGTGGTGATGAGGGTGACGTACCAGATGTCAATAAGTTTGAGGTAAGCGGTCTTAGGGATGGATTGGCTGGTCTGGGTGAAGAGAGAAGCTAAGACAAGCAGTGAGGTCAGGGACACCATGATGCGATCCTGCAACAAAGTGAAGAGTATAATAGTTCCTCACGTTCACTGACTGTATGTAGGTGTTAAGACCTCTCATTAATGAAAGAAACACAGTGTCATGTGCAGGGAAACTTGCACATTCCTTCCACATGATTTTTATTCGTGCAAAGTTAATAACAAATATTATCATTAAGGGAGAGATGACGACGTGCCTTACCGAGAAGTCCTCCATGTCGAAGTAGAAGGTGAGGTAACAGATGAAAGCCATGAGTAGGCTGGGGATGACAGCGTTGCCGATGTAATAACCGTACTGGTTCTTAAACACCAAACGTAACTGTGTATAGAGGAGGAGTTATAAACTACAAGTAATTACACACGTTTTTTACCTGGTGTCAGTTGGTGAGCAGCACTCTGCAGGTAACAAGATCACACATGTTCATAGTCTAAATCATTAGATCAGTATCATCTTGCAGAACTAGGACCTGAACTCTTAATCCATCAGTTATAAATATAGTCAATACTTGGTAGATAATAACAGAGACGGACTAACAGGTGAACTAATATGTATACTGTATAATTCTTATAAATCCGAAATGTGTAACTCTGCAGAAATTATCGTTATTGATTCTAGACGTTTTCATTTTTCCTCAGGCGCCATGAGGAGTTATGGCAAGTAGTCGAGCCTAATGATCAAATTAATTATTTTCATCGTCTATATCTACAAATACTAAGTAAAACCTATCTTAAATTTAATGAGAAGTTACTGATATTCTTCAAAATAAATGACACAGGCTTGGAGAGGTAACTGCGTAGATTATTATTTTTTTTTTGTAATTAAAGTCAGGATTTCATAGCCAGGTGTCATACTTATGGTACAAACCCTGGACATCTTACTACAGTTATGGTACAGTCAGCCAACTCACAAAGATCCAACAAAGATAAGGTAGGACAAAAGATCTGGTAAACGGTGTATTAACCTCGCTTCCAAACGCACAGTATACCCGTACCTTTCACTAAAACGAGCCCCCCCCTTACCTTTATATTATCACCAGATCGGTCTTCCTACCCTATACTTGTTGGGTCTGTAAAAGTGTATACAGTGAAGGTGATATTGCCTTACCTGCAGGGCGGATGACTCTTGATCGTAGATGGCGAGTGTCTCGTTAACTAGTTGGTACTCCAATAGTCTCCTTACTCCCGAGAACGACACCCCCTCCTGTACCACACACATGGACTTACACCTGTCTCCCCTCACACCTGCCACCCATCAAAACCTGCTTCCACACAACTGTCTCCCATAACACCTTCCTCACACCTGTCTCCCATAACACCTTCCACACACCTGTCCGTATAACACCATCTCCCACACACCTGTCTCCCATAACACCTTCCACACAACTGTCTCCCATAACACCTTCTCTCACACACCTGTCCGTATAACACCTTCTCCCACACAACTGTCTCCCATAACACCTTCTCCCACACACCTGTCCTGTATAACACCATCTCCCACACACCTGTCTCCCATAACACCACACACCTGTCTCCCCATAACACCTTCTCTCACACACCTGTCCGTATAACACACCATCTCCCACACACCTGTCTCCCATAACACCTTCTCACACACCTGTCCGTCCACCACCTGTATCCACACAACTGTCTCCCATAACACCATCTCCCACACACCTGTCTCCCCAACACCTTCTCTCACACACCTGTCCATATAACACCATCTCCCCACACACTGTCCCCATAACACCTTCCACACAACTGTCTCCCATAACACCTTCTCTCACACACCTGTCCGTATAACACCATCTCCCACACACCTGTCTCCCATAACACCTTCTCCCACACGCATGTTCCACAACACTTTCTATCATATACCTGTCTCCCATAACACCTTCCACACAACTGTCTCCCATAACACCTTCTCTCACACACCTGTCCGTATAACACCATCTCCCACACACCTGTCTCCCATAACACCTTCTCCCACACGCATGTCTCCAATAACACTTTCTATCATATACCTGTCTCCCATAACACCTTCCACACAACTGTCTCCCATAACACCTTCTCTCACACACCTGTCCGTATAACACCATCTCCCACACACCTGTCTCCCATAACACCTTCTCCCACACGCATGTATCCAATAATTTTCTCACACACCTGTCTCCCATAAGACCTTCCACACACCTGCCTTACTATACAAAGTTATATTCAATAACTCGTAAGACAAGAGCGAGGGAAGACAGACGATGCTCTATTAAAACAAATCACTAAGACTTTTCATAAGAGAGAGAAGTTACTGCAGTTTTTCTAAATTGACAAAAAGTACTGAAAAAGTTTAAAAATTATATGAAAATGTATCTATTATTTTCTACTTACGTGTTATCACTTTCACATGAACTCTTTTTTGCTGTGAATGAAGCAAAGGTAAAATATCTATTGTTGTAAAAATAAACATATCGGAAAACGTGGTATTTGGCCAGAATTTTAGTTCATTACAGTTTTAATATCTACAGTAGAAAGAATATTTAAGCTGTTTCTTCCAGTTTGGTCAATGTTGACAAAATAAAAATATGTTGTTAGTTTATGTTTTATTAAGACAACCTTTACCTTCTCATTAATAATATTAATCACATTACAGTTCTTTTCATATCTTTGGCATTAAACGTATGGGTAGGTTTGGCAAACACTGACTTGGAAAAAATATGAAAGGAAGAATTCTGCAACTTGACCAGTATCTACCTGTAGGAGGAGGATGTTGCCCACAGACTGGTCAGGGACGGAGAACATGAGAGAACACATCTGGGTGTCGAAGGGGTAGGCCTGGAGCTGGAACTGACACATGGCTGTCACTGTGTACTGGTGCACCAACATCACCCAGTTCCCGGCGCCACTGTACAGCTCGTCTGGTTCACCCAACAAGTCGCAACACCCGAAAAGTAAGAAAAAAGTAAAATATAATGGAATTATCAGTGAGCACGCGCGCGTGTGTGTGTGTGTGTAATAATAATAATAATAATAATAATAAATGGTTTATTAATAGAGTTGCAGCCGGTGGCTGAAAATATACAGACTTACATTTGATTTAGACATAATGATATAATATGCATTGAATACATTTACAGGGCTGTACAGTACATATATCAGGAGTTGTTTATTATTTTAACAATAGATGGGATGGTGCTGTTCTTATATCTATCGGTGCAGGCTCTTATGGGCTGAATTTTGTTGTAGTGGCGGACTGCGCGAGTTGGGTGGGGGGCTGTAGGTGGCAGGAGGTGGTGACGAGGGTGGTGCAGTAGTCCACTGCCAAACCTTTCCAGTGCTTGGTGGCGGAGGTCACTGAGGGATGGCATTTCCAGGGTGGAGAGAGCGTTGGTGTAGCTGGAGTATTCTACGCCGAGTATGATTCTGCAGGCCCTTTTCTGTACCTTCTCTAGCTGACGTTGTTGGGTGGAGTTGAGAGAAGACGACCAGGCTGGTGGCATACGTTAGTGTGTGTGTGTGTGTGTGTGTGTGTGTGTGTGTGTGTGTGTACTATAATCTAGCTAAATATAAGATTCAATGTCTCGAAATGTAAGAGGATGCACCTGGGTCATACCAACAGTAAGGAGGCGTATCACTTGTCCCAACGGGACGAAGAAACAGCATCAGTAGAGACCGAATGTGAAAAGGACCTGGGTGTGTATGTTGACAACGAATTGAAGTTCCTGGGGGCCATTGTGAGAAGGTGGATCAAGCAACTAAACTTGGTCCCCGAGATATGCTAGGGACTGTCAGTTGATTGAAAATGTCCAAAGGAGGGCCACCAGACTGGTGCCTGGACTACGGCACCTCAGTTACCCAGGGAAATTAGAACACTTGCAGCTGTCTAGCTTGTATTTAATTATAGACGGACAAGGATGATCTTATTGAAGTTTATAAACACCTCAGAAGGCACTATTCAGTCGAGTGTCCATACTGGAGCTGGCGGACGCCCGCCCTACAAGGGGTCCCAGATCAAGGTTGAAGAAGCCACAAGAAAACTCTGAGGACAAACTTCTTCCGGGTGAGAATTGTAAACTTTAGGAACAATCTGCCAGAGTGTTGTGACGTCACCGAGTGTGAGCTTTTTCAAGACCAAACTTAACCAACACTGGCGCAGGTACAGATACATTCAGGAGCCAGTACATGCCCAGTAAATTGCGGGCAGTGCGTAACAGAGACGTGACCGACCGCCCAAGCAGCTAAAGAGTCGATCAGTGGTGAAGAGGATAAAAGAAAAGAAAAGATAAAAGCGTCTTTGTAAGCCTCCTCAAGCCACACCTCCTGGCGTCATCAATCTTGAGCTGTGTTGTTATGCTCTATGTGAGGTGGGTTGACAGACACACATCAGGGGATTACAGTGAGAGAGATACTATAATGTACGTCATATGCCCGCTATTACTAATCAATTTTGGTACAAGAAATGCTATTGGCACAACTGGGAATTGGGGAAGCACACCTAGCTGTTCCTGATTACCAGATAGCACTGAAAAGGGAGTTAAGATTGACAAGAAAGGAAAAGAGTTGGGTCCGACAGTAATATATTCTGCACCCTTGGCTCTGAAACCACCAGCAACGATCACTGCGACAGAAGCCATGATGAGTGTTATCAGATTTTTTGGTCCGGTGTGTCATGTTGTATAACCCCGTAAAGGTGCAGAATAATCTTTTAGCGAGTACCTTTGCCTGGCTATATATTGTGTGCACAAAAACTAGCAGAAAAAAAATCGTCGATGAGGGGAGGAGGGGCGTACCTTCAGAATAGTGGACGTCGTTGTCTGGGAGTGGCTCGGAGTCCCGCTTCACCACTAACTTCACCCCCCTCATATGTATGTCGGTGGGGCTGTTTGATCCGTCACTCACCAGGATTTCCGGCTCCCATAGCCTCTCGTTCAACTGTAACATGTACCACAAAACTCAGTTGAACAATTTTGCTATTTCTGTAATATAATATTGAGGAGATTGTGATTTAGTCTCCCCACTGACTCTTACTGTTTTTGTTGTATGTTACACTTCACAAATAAAAAACATTTACTCCTGTGGTTACTTCATGACACATGTCCTTGAACCTGCTTGCTTATGTGATAATTAATGCTCGAATCTCATTATAGGAATGTAAAGTGTAACCGGCAAATTCTACTTTATTCTAATTTGGTTCCCACCAGAAAGTCACCGAACCTTGTAAAAAAAAATTACCTTAGCCACGTTGATAAAACCTCCTGGCCGAAGATTCCTTAAGATGAGCCTCGCATCTTTCCATTTGATGTTCTGAATTATATCAATCGCTAAATTAAATCCAACTAAGTCAAAATTTCTGATTGATGTAATTTCGAGAGAAACCTGAAGAGTCATGAGCGGTGCATTTACTGCAGGTGGAGCAAGTTCTGGGGAATATCCTTCAGGGAAGGTGATGACCTCACAGTTGAGTTCATCTGTGTTATCAGGACAGTCCACCTGTTGGTCACAGCGCTTAGTCTTGTTGATACAAGTACCGTCACTACAGGTAAAGTCATCCCGACCGCATGATGTAAACAGCAGTTGTACCTGTAAGTGTATAGACGTACAGTAGGTCAGTCCAACGGTATACACCACACGCGTATATTTGGTTGTAGATTGAAATTCTGATACCTTGGTAATGTTACCCCGAAAACAGAGAGAGAGAGAGCGAGAGGGAGAGAGAGAGTACACCTTATATAATCAACATTTATTGAGATGAAGCTTATGAGGCCGAGTTGAAATTAATGAAAATTTAAATTAAAACATTTCTACATTAATAGAGAAAAGCGCCACTTTTTTCTCAAGTACAAAATGTGTCTTAACTGACAAAATAGTGAAAACAAAATACTGTACAGAACAAAAGCTTGTACATTGGCAACTTTTAATAGTCGGAAATACCGACTGGATGAAGTACGAAACTGTAAGGAAGGTTCACATAAATCATGATGCATTAATTTATTAAAATGTTGACATAAGTCGATTAAATACGGGATTTACGTCTACCCTAGATTAGATCAGCACTGTGTCATTCTTCTATTTGTTATTTTTCTAGTAGAGGAAAGGTAATACTAAGAAATGGCATTAGTTAGGATTTCCTAAAATATGAAGAATTACAATAACACTGGACATTATTATCTAGATAACAGTTACATATTTTAGGTAAATAACCTGCAGATAAATAGTATAAAGAAGGTAATTCTAA
The DNA here is from genome assembly GCF_018991925.1 of Homarus americanus. NCBI lineage: Eukaryota > Metazoa > Arthropoda > Malacostraca > Decapoda > Nephropidae > Homarus > Homarus americanus. The sequence goes on from NW_024749779.1 coordinate 5,360,128, forward strand.
CATACCTGTTTCTGAGCACAAGTATCATCTCGCACCTCCCAGGTGTTGAGGCCGAATGGGTAGTCTCCAAGCTTCTTAATGGCCATTAACGCCTTCACCTTCTTCTCCAGGCGGCTCTTGATTACCCACGTGTCGTTTTCCCAAATAATTCTGCTCAAGAAGAAACCCTCAAACACTGGCTTCCAGCTGTAATAGTCATGCGGAGAGAAGTAACGGTCAAATTTCGACAGCTTGCAGAGCCCACGTAAGTGCAGTTTGGGCGTCGTTGTGAAGTTGCATATTGGGCACTGGCGGATGTCACACGGCGATGCAGCCCATAGGTGCTTGACGTTAATGGCAGCTGCACTAACGCACCTGTACTCTTCTGTTGGGTTGGCCCACGACACGATAAATTTGTCCCAAGTTAGAGGTTTTCCGTCTGATATTTTAATCCACCATCCACTTGATAAATTAGCCCTCAGTCCATACCAGAACGTCGTGCCCCAACTGTTTGCACAATAGTTGTTAAAATCTTCAAACTTATCATATATGGCAGCGTTCTCCTCTTCACCGGTGGGGACAGCGACGCCCCCAGTAAAATAGCTGCACATGGTCACTGATTGGTCAAAGGTAATTTTCTCAGGCAAGATCATAACCAGATCTGGAGACGAGGAGCAGAGGTCGTCCAGGCTTATATCATCGAGTTTAATATCACCACTTAATTGCAGGTTCGTCATGTTGGTATCAAAATAGTATAGTGGGGAGACCAAGTCGCCTCTGGGCATGCATGCAACATAGTCTCTCAGGTGTTCAGTAGGTAGAGCAACATCGTAGAACCTGAAGTCTGCCAGGTCACCGTGCATGGCCTCACTGAAGAGGAGATCAGATGCTGGGTTGTAGTTTTGTCCCAGCAGGAACCTCCCACCCCCTCTCACCTTGGTCAGCTTTTCACGTGTGACGCTTGGGCGACGAATTAACGCCTCGTGCACCTAATGAAAAAGAAATTAATGAAAGTGCAACAGTAAATGCTTGTATCTCTCTCCTGAAAAACAGAAAATGTAAAGGTAATGACGATGAAACTATTTGCTGGTCGAACAACAAATGAGACATTATTATTAGACTAGCTGAGTGCAATTTCCATAATGCTTCATACCTGTGGGGGGGGGAGTTATACAGTATCGTACCTACAATTATGTTCTATTAGTACTATTAACGCCTTTGTGTACATTATATTTATTTATTGAGTTCCTTGTCGATTATCTTCACGGTGAGTTCCTTATTATAAATGCATGTACGTAAAAATACCCTCAACTTTCGCACGGGATAATTTAACTAAAGCCAATTATCCTGTTACTACTCGTCATTCATTTGTTTTGTCCGTATCCACCACACCACCACACTACGTCTCTATGATTACCAAACGTACCACACCACAACAACACTAACCACACCGTCGAAGATCATGTACTGGGTGTCTTTGGTCATGTCAGCTGAGACACACAGGTGATGCCAGGTGTAGAGGCGCAGAGGTACCTTCATCTCCATAAAGCCTTGGTATTTACAACACTCGAGTCGTAATGCTGATTGAGGCCAGTCGATACCTGCAACACAACACCTGTGAAAGTTTTCTGTTTCTCACTTCTACATTTTACATAAAGTAACACGAACTATATACATTTCACCAACCAATCAAATGATATTACAGGGAAGAGACACTCATTGGAATATTTTTTTTTAAGCTTTGTATTTTGCTCTTATAAATATATATATATATATACACTTAGCTGTGAAGATTTGTTCAGCAGTTCTAGTGTGTGTAAGAGTTAAACCACAAATCCAGTGGAAGATTACTTTGCCACGTGAGATCAGACGTTAATGTTATATCTCATATTTTCACGGCAAAAAGTCGTGATGTACACAAGCAGCTTTTCAAAATCTTATTAAAAGAGTGTCTGACACTTTAGGGAGGATAATGACGTCACATTAGGTGGGGTGTACTTTACTGCAGGAAGTTGGAGTGTACTAACCCAGCATAATCTCCTGGTAGTGTTCTCCGGTGGTGTAGCTGAACAAGGTGTTGAGGCGAGCCAGGTGAAACAGCCGCACCCGCAGACACACACTCCACTGTGAGGTAAACGAACTGGGATCAGACACGTGAGTCAAACGAGGATCACTCGAGTCACCTGAGTCACTGGGGTCAAGCTGAGGTCTCGGAGCTACATAGGGGTCTCTTGAGGCTGTATAACGGCTGGGTTAAACAGTTTTATAAGACTGTACAATGAGTGGGTCAAACAAAGCTCTCTGGGGTCATAAAGAATTAGTCAGTCACACAGGATCTGGTCAAGTTTAATTGGATCCCGTCACACATAGGAATAACTGCCTGTGACACTGTTGATCGACTTGCCAAAGAAGCGACACAAGAAGAAGATATTGAAGCCACCCTCGCCCTCTCCCTGAATCATCTCAAATCTTGCATACACGCCACACAACGAGAAGCATTCGACGAAAATTGGATACACCTGAAACAACGGGGTAGCGTCACACTATGCCACTATGACGCTGTAACCGGTGACGACAACCGCCACTACAAAGAGTATCAATCTCTGACTAGATCTCAACAGATTATGTACATGAGACTGTGCCTAGGGTACAGGTACCTATGGGAGTACATTGGCAACCCTGAGCCTGGCCGCACTGTTTGTAAACTTTATGGTCAACCCGACTCTCACACTCTCCCTCACTACATCCTCACTTGTCCTATGACCTCCTCCTACAGGTCCCTAGCCGTTACCAACACCTCTTCCCTCCCTGACCAGATATCCCTCCTCCTAGTGACAGGCCTGGCACTTGACATTATTAGGGACCTGCCACGCTTTGCTATAAACAGATGAAATGTACCGGGAACTTTCCCCCACACACTCATCATTCTGTCACTTTATGTAACTTGCTGACAAAACCTATGACCCTTCAGGCTTTTACGCCCTTAATGCATAAGTCATAAGGGCAAGCATGAACTTAGCATGCTTCCCAGATGGGCACTGTAAACGCTTCTGCACTTCACCTTGCACAAGATGTAAGGGGGTGCTCAATAAACTAGCTCCCTCCGGGGCAATCTAAAAAAAAAGATCTGGGTCCACATATGTTCGGTGTGGTTACAATTTAATAATATCATCAATAATAATGGTAATAATAATGATAATAACAACAATAACAATAGTAATAGAAGCATTACATGTAGTGAACGGCATCCATCACTTACCCTTAATTCACTTAACGACAATTGGGTTAAGCAATATAAAATTTTGGAGGTGAATAACATTATACGGCGACTTGGTGAGTGTTACTTTACTGTAGTGCCCTGTAATTTATTACTATTATTATTATTATTATTATTATTATTATTATTATTATTATTATTATTACTATTATTGTTATTATTATTATTATAGCAAATACAGTGTATTTAGGTGAAAAAATTCCCAAAGAATAATTATCTGTGTTATTCCTCGCTTCGCGATAATTTACCTTAACGTTTGGTTTTCAGTAATGTAACCCCGTCGTTAAAAGTTAGTACTGTTAGTACTTTACCTGGGAGAGGTCAGGCAGAGCTCCCTCGCCACTGTCCAGGTAGGTGTTGTTGGAGGCTGTGTCCATCTTCTGTAGCCTGACCACCCTCAGTTCTCCTGACCCAACTGAAGGGAGACACAGTAAGACAAGTAGTTAGTTAGAGAGAAGAAATAATTAACAAGAGAGAGAGAGATATCAGTCAGAGACACAACTCAGTTAGTCAGGAAGAGACAATTTAATTTACGGATGGATGGTAACTCAGGTAACGAAAATTTTCAGTTAGTAAAAGAGAGATAACCTCAATTGGAAAAAAAGACTAATGAGAGAGAAAGACTCTTCAGCTCAGTTTATGAGAGACAACTTAATGAGAGAGAGAGAGAGAGAGAGAGAGAGAGAGAGAGAGAGAGAGATTTTAGTGAAGAAAGACAGATACGTAGAGTGAGGGGCGATATGATCGAGGTGTATAAATGGAAGTCAGGGCTAAACAAAGATGAATTTAACAAAGGTACTTAAATTATCCAACCAGGAACGAACTCGTAGCAATGGTTTTAAATTAGACAAATTTAGATTTAGGCGCGAAATAGGTAAAAATTGGTTTGGAAATAGAGTAATGGATGAGTGGAACAAGTTATCAAATATCATCATTAACTCGAATACGCTGGATAGCTTCAAACATAGGTTGAGTGGATATAGGTGCGATAGGGATTGGGTGTAAACGGGACTGCCCAGTATGAGTGAATAGGCCCGCTGCAGTTTCCTTCATTCTTATGTTCTTATGTTATGTTCTTATAGAATTCGTACATGGCGGGAGGGTCAGGTGCGGGGGAAGGGCGGACAAGTACCGTGGGAGGGGGTAAGGCAGTGAGGGGGGGGGAGCAAATTCTGTGGACGTGGAGGTCAGGTGCCTCAGTGCCCCTTATTAACACACACACACACACACACACACTGCACCATACATACCTGACAGTGCCCACACCCTCAGCGTGACCAATGCACAGGCGATCACCACCAGTGACGTCATCTCCTTCATCACACACACACAAGATTAACTCCTGAAAAATATTTAGGACTGTAGCTGCTGAATCTTTGCCCAGAAAAAGTATCGTAAAATATCATATTTGTATAAAAGACACTACAAAATAGCCGATTTGCTCTACATAGTGAATCCTGGGGAATTTAGATGCAATTGTGAGACTTCTCCTAAACCTCATCTATGGTTGAGTTATATGTTTGTGTTTATGTGTAAAATAACTCACACAAAAGTACACATGATCTAAACAGACGTAGGTGACCCCAATGAAAAATAAAACAAAAGAATTGCATGAATATTGAATTAATAAAGACATTAAGGGTGATTTTATGAAGAACAAGAACATCTAATCAAGATTGGTTACTAGATACTAAATTAGAGGTGAGAAGTAAATTATTGAAAAGATCACTTAATGCCACGCTGCATTTCTGGTTCAGTGTTCACTTGTACTGTCTGTCGACGGTATTGTCAGTGGATACATTGAAGGCAGCATTTCGAGCCATCACAATGTATGGGGGTGACCAGTAAACTATCCCCGCAATGTAGTGAGCAAATCTGAATCTGAAACGTACGCTTAGCAAAAAAGATATGATCACGTGGTACTAAACTACTTCGGTGCATTACTTTAACTCGTATCAGAGTGGAGCATTAGACCACCTTCCTGCAGAATATGTGAAGGGGCCACCGCCAGAGACGGTGAAGTAGCGCGGTGCAAAGACTCTTCAGGTTACCTCCAACACCAGCCCCTCACAGGTGGTGCGTGTTGTCCGTCGCCGTCAAGACTGAGCTTTGCACGATGGACGGTCTTCCTCAACACCGTATACTGTATTGATCATGGGTGATTTATCCGACCAGAGGATCAAAATTCTCTTATGTAACTATTCTCTGATCCTTCATAGAGAAACCGCATATCCTGTAGCAAGTATCACTTCTCGTATATTACTAAATTCTCTGCCATTAAGTATTTTTTTTTTACAACTAGTGAATAGTATAAGAGATGCAATACTTATTCATTCAGTGTTGTTTATACCGTAAAAGATGGAAAGTTTCATTGAATATTAAGCCAATTTCAAAATTCGTCTGTTTATATTTTGTCATTAATAAACTATTTGTTTTACTTCTTTCCCAAATCTTTGTATCAGTTCATCCTGTTTCTGCTATACTGTTAACCTCTCCCATTTTCCTCTTCACACTACCTACAGCACATGTTAGTTCCCATAAATTCCCTAATTGTAGCATTTTCTTCCTTTATGGTCACCAGTCTACATGTACTGTACCCTGCTAGTACAACAACCACCTGTCCAGTACATAACTAATATTCATTCCCATCTTTATCATCTTTGTTTGTATTATTCATTTGCTAAACATATCTCCTTTCCTGCAGGTTCACCATTTTTATGTTATTGAGTGTAGTGTGTTTTTCTCTCTCTGTATATTGTCTTCCTTACGGGGTGTAATTTACTTCTAATACGATGTTAGACATATTCTCACGTCTGGCTTCACCGACCTCCGCGTGCCCCCTCACCTCCCTCTCACAGCTGACTCCCCAATACCTTATAAAAATTATTGATAAATATATAAAATACACATCGCAAGCTCACACGTCCACACACACATAACAAATAAAAAAATATTACCGTTCACTACCACACTTCTCTACGTCACGATCCTCAGTCAATGCGCCATCTGTCGGACACAAAAAATTAATGAAAGTTAAGTAAAATCGACCAAGTATTGAGATAATCAAATTGAAATCGAGTTAAACATTGGGAAAGTTTGTTATTACTGTCCGTTACAAAAACCTATTCCTGGTGGGTATAATGTGTGTGCATGTAGTTTAGATTTCATAGACAGGGAAATTCTACCTGTCTCCAATCAGATATTTATAAAAGTGGTTTGAGTGTGATAAATACATTAATTGCAACACTACACCACCACACTATTCTTATTAGTGTTAATATGGAGTAACTATGTAATATTAGTTTAGTTACGACATTTAAAGTTTGTTATATTTGGCTTTGTCTTGTGTCTTCGGATTTTATTACGTTAATTTGGTTTGGTTAGTATAGTTAATATGACCACTTTATTTACGTCTCTCAGGCAGGCATCTTATGTTTGTGCTTATACTTAAGAGGAAGACTCGTTGGTGTTGTGTTCGCTATCATGTTTACAAAGTGGTTAAGCCGATATAATGGTTAACCGATGGAGGTCATATTTTAGATTTAAAGGTCAAATGCTCCTGTGAAACAAGCACAATCATCAGTACGGTCTGAAAATCAAGCCGTTTAATAAGAAACAAAAAAGATCCTTAAGATGTGGAGGCCTTTATTTATCCAAAATGTATAAGATATTGACTGCAGCAGAACAATCATTAAGAGCAGTAATAATATCAGTTGTCCATTACAGTATTTGCATGGGACGATTAATGGCGAAAAGCTTTAATAATTTACAAAAAAAATCATTGTAAATTACCTCCTTTTAATGGACGCATGCGAGAGTAGTGTTGGAGGAAGGTAATTTTGATAATTATCGTATGTACTGAGTTACATAATATGCGTTAAGGATAATTCTTGCTCTTATATAATTTACTTTACATCATATACCATACTAGTCCCTTCGTTATAGCCGAAGTTATATATTTCAGCTAAGTCATTTGTGGCTATTACACTGTTATAGAACGTATTCACCAAAAAATTACAGTAAAAATGCTGGTATACCGAAGGTCAATAAGGTTGTTGCTGGTAATGATCCTTGCCGCGCCACCCACCTGTCTGATAAATCACTTGATGCCACCATAAGAATACTTCAGCTGCTCTTCTGTATAAGATGGTGAAGGTATGTTACATAAAGGGAGAAATTTTTTGTAAAGCTACACAATATAAAATCTCGGCAGTCGTATACTGTACTGACGAATGGCTGCATACCTTTCCTCTGTTCTCGGGAGTCAAAGTTTTGGTTGGATTTATATGACTTGACGCCGTGGGAGCGACTAACAGACTTTCATATGCTATTGATGTGTCAAAAATAGTAAGGAATAATTTACACCTTCGTACGAGAGAATCAACAAAAGGCGGTGTTCTCCTGTCGACAGCTCCAACCTTGAGTGTGATTGGTAATAAAACTGTTGGATTATTGGGAACTCTTGCATTTAGAATCATAGAGGGAAAAGGTGAAGCATAATTCCAACTCCATCATAACGAATAAACATAAATTCAAAGGATTTTCATCAGATTTTATTTGTTAGCTTGACCCATGAGAGCATATAGTTTGTGATGGTTGATTGTCATGGCAGCTGCTGTAAACTTTGATGTATTTGGTCACCACCTTAATAAGAGGCTTAAAATTGCAATAGACTAACCGGTGGCCGCCATTTAAGTCTAGAACGCTAATTCAACCAATACAACTAGCGGGTGATATACAAATACTGACGCAGGTCTTAGCATCGACAACAAGGACAAACTTTAGAAATTTCATCAAGTTCAGAAATTTCAAGAACTTATACGTTACAGTCCTTCATATCCTATGACGTCTATTGACTAGTTGAATGTTTTAAGGGAAGATTATATACCGATTGATCAATGATTCCCAGCATGGCTTCACAAGCGGACGTTCATGTCTAACTAATCTATTAACATTCTTTTCATCAGTTTTCGAATCGGTGGACGAGGGGCACAATTATGATGTGGTATATCTCAACTTTAGCAAAGCCTTCGACAGAGTCCCCCACGAAAGACTAATTAGAAAGGTAGAAGCACTTGGCATCAAAGGTAATATCCTCAAATGGATTAGGGCGTGGTCACAAGGACAGGAAACTGCGAGTGAGCATTAATGGCACTAAGTCCCATTGGAGCAACGTAGCAAGTGGAGTTCCCCAAGACTCAGTACTTGACCATTATTATTTATTATATACATTAACGACATAGATATCGGCATAGACAGCAACATAAGCAAATTTGCTGATGACACTAAAATAGGACGTGTTATTAAATCTGACAAGGACTCCGCAAAACTACAGGAAGATCTAAACAAATTTTTCGAATGGTCTGAAAAATGGCAGATGAAATTCAACGTAGACAAATGTAAAGTACTCAGTATAGGAGATGTAAACAGGGAAACCAGATACCAGATGAACAACGATGCCATAGAGAAATCCGACTGCGAGAGAGAGATTTAGAAGTAATGATAAGTAGGAACCTTAAGCCAAGTAAACAATGTGTTTTTGCTCGTAACAAGGCTAATAAAGTACTTGGGTTCATGCAGAGGAGTGTTAGTTACAAGACTAGCGAGGTCATCCTAAAACTGTATCTTGCTCTTGTGAGACCACACCTGGATTACGCAGTTCAGTTCTGGTCACGGTATTACAGAATGGGTATGAATCCTTGGAAAGAATTCAGAGGAGAATGACAGGACTAATCCCGGGCATTAGGAACCTTGAGTATAGAGACAGGTTAAAGCATCTTAATTTGCACTCCCTCGAGAGACGTAGAGTGAGGGGCGATATGATAGAGGTGTATAAGTGGAAGGCAGGGCTAAACAAAGGGGACATTACAAAGGTACTCAAACTATCCAACCAGGAGCGAACTCGTAACAATGGTTTTAAATTAGATAAATTTAGGTTTCGGCGTGAAATTGGCAAACACTGGTTTGGAAAAAGAGTAGTGGATGAGTGGAACAAGTTACCAAATATCATCATTAACTCGAATACGCTGAATAGCTTCGAACATAGGTTGGATGCTTATATGAGCAATAGGGGTTGGGTGTAAACGGGACTGCCCAGTATGGGCCAATAGGCCTGCTGCAGTTTCCTCCATTCTTATGTTCTTATATATGTGCACATTTATAATCGATCTTCACCAAACCTCTCTACCTAAAGATTAGCCCCCCTGACAATGTTGTGGTGATTAAACTTTATGTGAGATGAACTGTGAAGGGGGGGGGGGGGAATTTCCAGGTGACTTCTCAGGTCTGTCGTCACCACTCACTCCTGTATGGGTCTTCAGTACCGTCGACATAAACACCGAGAGATCCCTACTTACGGTGGATTAGTGCATTAGTGGTCTAGTTAGTGACCTAAAGGGAGGCGAGGCATCACTCCCTAGTCCTAACCGAACCCAAATTTAATCAGCTGACCACTCCATCCCAACAGACCTGAAAATTAATAAATAAATTTGTGGTTTCGAAAGGTCTCGAGCAAAAATCAGAGACCACAGATCGAAAGCAACACCGAGATTTAAGCGCTCGAGTCCGAGACCTATACGTCACTGGTGTACCTACCGTATATATGTTAGGTTTGATAATGATTTTTGGTGTTGTCTTTATTATATACTTGTTATGTTGTGACAGTAGAATACTCGTACACTCATACATACATATATACATTCAAAATCTACTAATACATCCACAAAAAATACATATATTCAGACATGTACTGTTCACTCATACTTAACCAAACACATTTACACACATTCATGCAAATATTTAAACACTTATGAACCAGTACAAATACACATATACACAAATACACATTCGGACACATACACTCATACACACACAGACATGAACAGTATCTTAATAAAGTATCTGCCAGGATGGGTCCAATGACTTCCGAAATGCTTCATACAACTCGTCATATCCCGGGAGGGTTGGTATGTGTGGCATACTGATCCTACTACATTTGGTAACCGACCTTCATATTAATTACACCGAAATAATTACACACTGCATTACTTGTGTTAAGCTATATACCTTAGTCCCAACTCCCAATATCTATCATCCGTGGTCTCATGTTTCACACATTGTGGACAGATACTTTTTTGAGATACTGTACATTTTAAAACACATACACGTACAGTACATTCATACATCCACTAACACACCTATACCTATACAAATTCACAAACAAAAACGTCTGACACACAGTTCTTGTTTCCTCTCCAGTTATTCTTCCCACCTGACATGAAGTCTGACAATAGTTGCAACATAAGTTTGGTACTTGGTCAGAGTGCCAAACTGGAGCCATATGTCACGCCGAAGGTGACATTTTGAATTATCCAAAGTTATATGACACAGGTGCTCATGGCAAGAAGATTTATTGTCGAGAATGGTGAAATGTTTTGCCCGTATCCCGAACAAGACAAATATAAATTTAGATTGTGCTCATATTTTGAAAGTTGTTTTGGTTTTATTAATCTTCGCGTTTAGTGAAGTGGTGAAATATTATGTGTGCCTCAAAAACCACCTACTGTGCTGTATGTACTGAGCAGGATATTCAGGATTACTTATTATTTTCCGGCCACCAGAGACAACGCAGGGTTCAGGGCTTGTCTCTCTAGCTCTCGGTGATGGCAACTGCTGATCTTATATTTTCATTACTAACGCTGATGAAAAACAGAAAGGTGTTTTTGTCTGTAGTTGAGAAAAGTTCCGGAAATTTAATTGTATTGATATATGTATCCCACTGTTTAGTTCCCTTTGTTTCACGTCATATGTGGGTGAAATTATAATATTTTAATGTTTTCATAATAACAACTTGTGAGTCATAGTTACAGCTCTGCTACTACTGCTGTTCAGTATTATTATACGGGTCAGTAGTGTGGATACTGTGACCAGATACCAGTAAGGGCATGACGCCTTCGAAATGTGGTGTTACAGGAGTAAGTTAAAGATGATTTATACTGATACAAAAACAAATGAAGAAGTAAAAAGAGAAACGAGACCCACTAACCATATAAATGGGTGTGAAGGGATAATGGTGGATATATACATGGGTAAACTTGAGGGAAGGTGGTCCATAAGGGGAAGACAGGCGCCATGGATGAATGACTGAAATTAAAAGTTGTTTCCCGAGAAAGATGAAAATGTGGAAGGATTGTGAAAGCAGCCCAAAAGTTCTTGCAGTGAAGAGACGTGAGGATGTAACTTTGATTGTTTAGCTGAGTGATGTATTGGGAGTCATTATGTTAAGACTATCGTAAGGAAAATAAGATTACCCCCCATAATTGTAAGAGCGCGGGTGTGTTAGCGAAATATGTGACTTAAAATGAAGGAGTTTAGACACATAAAGATGAATAATGAATACTCTAGCAATACTTACAGAGACAATGAAAGCATAAGTAATAAAGGCCGTTATCGTATGAGGCAGGATTACTGTAGTAGAATGTTTCATAATGACAAATTGCACCTCGGTTCCTGTACAAATATCCCCTGTTTAGTCCCCAGATTTAGTAGACAAAATAACGTGAATTAATACATTAATAACAATTTGTAAGAAAAGGGTTTTTATGATAGTAGCGAAATCATCAGATAAGATAACCAAAATATTGTTTATAAATTCAAGGAAAAATTACGCCATCAGATGTGAGTAATCTAGCAAGAAAATCCTGCAAACTCTTGGTTCAGTTTTTTGGTGGCGTACTACAGTAGATAATTATAATCATTTGGCTGCGTCTCCGTCACTCAAGGCACACTGCTGCTGTTCTCCCTCCTGGCTAAGGTAGGCTGACGTGACAAGTTCCTTATTGTGTACTGTAGGAGACTGAAGAACTCTAGCACATGATGGTATTGTCTGGTTCATTTTTACATAGTTTGATTAATTACATCTCTTTATTCTGTTGTCTTAATGTAAAATGACGAAATTGTGTGAATTGAATGTTTGTGAGTGTGACGCCTCTTTCTGTGACTTTGGTTTATGTCTTTGTTCCTGCTAGTCTATCTCTATAAACTGAAATATTTGTAAACATAATTCTTCGGTTTCAAATTCAAGTAAAACGAGCCTGAATGTTTTTGTTTTTTTATCTTCTGCTTCTCGGGAAGATCTCGAAACGGATTGCCTTTGATGTTTCTGACTCATTGACCAGAACATTGAATATATCACATTACCGTTGAGACAGAAACATAATCTGTCTTTAGTGTTTTTACGTCTCCACAACTCAGCGTCAATGTAGTAAAGTTAAATTCATCTCAAAAGTGTCAGAGGTTTAGTATATTGTGTGGTAAGGTCAGTCGTCCGCCGAGACTTACCACTAGTCACCTTCTCTACCTTCCGTGTACAATGGAACCTCCATATAACGGACTTCTCTCACTCCATATACAGTAATCCTTTACAGGAGGATTTCACATCTAATGAACCCTCGATATAACGGACTTTCATCCCTATATAATTCATTAGATAGAGATTTAACATCTAACGGACCCTCCATATAGCGGACTTTCCTCTCCATACAGTCCGTTTAATGGAGGTTTCATTATAATTAAGTCACTATAAATACAGGCGTGTCTACGGTAAAGGTCCCTAAGAGCCATTGTTGACAACCTAAGTGTAACATCATAGCATTATATGGAATTACTGCCTCTTGTACGTAAGTCATTAGCAGATCATAACACTGAACACAGGAGGCAACACAAGAATATTATCTACTGGACTAAGTTCTTTCGTGTTTAGCTTCAATCACCAGTCATTGTGCAGTTAGAGTATATTTGTGGAGGATAGTTTATGATTGAATTTGAGCTTAGTCGAGAATGATTACAGGTCACATATTATTCAGTTTGGTTTCAGGTTTCGTCCACAAAGTTTCAGGTAAGACAAACAGACAAACGAAGACACTTAGTTTGATTTAATGTAGATTATAATTATTATATAATTTTATTGTTTTTATTATTATTATTAGTATCACTGTTATTGTAATTATTATTATTATTATTATTATTATTATTATTATTATTATTATTTTCATTAGTTGGTATTATTTATCACACAGAACGTAGGCGATCATGATGAATGGCTTCATCTCCTACAAGTGAGTAGTAACCCACACAAGGTACACTGAGTTCGAGCAGAAGGTAGGTCTTATTACTGTGGTTCCTTAAATGCTTCCGTTCCCTAATATCCAGCAGAAGAGACTCTAATTATGGAGGAGTACCACTTATCTTAACATTTTGTTCATGGTGTTATCCGTAAGAGAGGCAGTGGTGGTGGTAAGATGACATAGGGATAGGAGTGATGGCCAGAGATGAATTGGTGAATAAAACACTTTCAACCTCTTAACTTGTAAAATTTCATGAGACTACGACTTAAGAAATGGCTTTATAAGAACGATAGAGGAGGTGGTGTTTGGGGATATGCGTAGAGTGTGCAGGGGTTGTTGGGAGGTGCATTAGGTGTGGGGAGATATGGGGAAATTGGGGAGGTGTTGGGAATGTCGGGAAGAGTGGGGGAGGGTATGGGGAGGCATGTGTGGTTTTGGGTGTTTGGAGGGTGTGGGTGCGTGCAGGGTGTAGATCTGTTGAGGGTGTGGGTGCGTGCAGGGTGTAGATCTGTTGAGGGTGTGGGTGCGTGCAGGGTGTAGATCTGTTGAGGGTGTGGGTGCGTGCAGGGTGTAGATCTGTTGAGGGTGTGGGTGCGTGCAGGGTGTAGATCCGTTGAGGGTGTGGGTGCGTGCTGGGTGTAGATCCGTTGAGGGTGTGGGTGCGTGCAGGATGTAGATCCGTTGAGGGTGTAGGTGCGTGCTGGGTGGATGTAGATGTGTGGAAGGGTGTGGGTGCGTGGGGTGTAGATCTGTTGAGGGTGTGGGTGCGTGGGATGTAGATCCGTTGAGGTGTGGGTGTGTGCAGGGGTGTAGATCTGTTGAGGGTGTGGGTGCGTGCAGGGGTGTAGATCTGTTGAGGGTGTGGGTGCGTGCAGGATGTAGATCCGTTGATGGGGGTGTGGGTGTGTGCAGGGTGTAGATCTGTTGAGGGTGTGGGTGTGCAGGGGTGTAGATCTGTTGAGGGTGGGTGTGTGGGGTGTAGATCTGTTGAGGTGTGGGTGCATTTTGAGGGTGTAGATCTGTTGAGGGTGTGGGTGCGTGCAGGGTGTAGATCTGTTGAGGGTGTGGGTGTGTGCAGGGTGTAGAATCTGTTGAGGGTGTGGGTGTGTGCAGGGTGTAGATCTGTTGAGGGTGTGGGTGTGTGCAGGTGTAGATCTGTTGAGGGTGTGGGTGCGTGCAGGGTGTAGATCTGTTGAGGGTGTGGGTGCGTGCAGGATGTGTCCGTTGAGGGTGTGGGTGTGTGCAGGGTGTAGATCTGTTGAGGGTGTGTGTGTGCAGGGTGTAGAGGGTGTGGGTGCGTGCGGTGTAGATCTGTTGAGGGTGTGGGTGCGTGCAGGATGTAGATCCGTTGAGGGTGTGGGTGCGTGCAGGGTGTAGATCCGTTGAGGGTGTGGGTGCGTGCTGTAGATCCGTTGAGGGTGTGGGTGCGTGCAGGGTGTAGATCTGTTGAGGGTGTGGGTGCGTGCAGGGTGTAGATCGTTGAGGGTGTGGGTGCGTGCAGGGTGTAGATCTGTTGAGGGTGTGGGTGCGTGTAGGATGTAGATCTGTTGAGGGTGTGGGTGCGTGCTGGGTGTAGATCCGTTGAGGGTGTGGGTGCGTGCTGGGTGTAGATCCGTTGAGGGTGTGGGTGCGTGCAGGATGTAGATCCGTTGAGGGTGTAGGTGCGTGCTGGGTGTACCGATGAGGGTGTGGGTGTGGAGAGGGATTAAGTTAGTCATGACCTTGAAGTCTCGTCGTTATACAGAATGGAGTGGATTGTTCACGTTATATCTCACGTCCGATTAAGTCTTAAAAAGTAATTTTTTTCCCCATGAGGGATAACTTTTATGTTAATAATATAGAGTAATATAAATTATTTCGTATATATAATAACATAATCTCTGTTAAATTTAAAACATTATTTATTATCTTAACAAACTATATACCCTACATTTGTTTATGTAATGTTAAGCTGTTAGGTTAGGTTAGTACAGTAATAATACAGAGTGAAACTATGGGCAAGTTTCTTTACGCCATTTGCCTCTGTCTACCGAGCAGTAATTGGGGACCTGGATGTTAATTGATTTGCGGATCGTATTCCAGGATAATGGTTAGCCAGAGCAGTTGGCGAGTTGTCCGGTCTTCTCAGACTATTCCTTGACACTGGGTCATGCAGCTCGTTAACTTAGGGTGTGGTAGTTGTGTTGACGACAGCTTCTATACCTTAAACAGTTTCATGCCTAGGTGGCCCTTGGGCCGGCCATTCTCGTTACACGAGGGGCAACCATTATATATCATTACTGTTACATTCATAGCCTGTTATTTGTATTAGGATTAACCACACATCCGTCGCTTCATACTGACTGTTTTTAATTTGTATAGAAAAGAAAAATCTTGACATTATTGTAGTTTCCCTATTATGCCACTCCGCACCATACTCATACTCTCAAAACTGAATCGATGAATTATTCTAACATATTCGCGGATACAGGTTACTGCCACCATAAACAAGTACGTGAATTCAAATACATAACTAAACATTGTCATTTCTTTAGGTTTTCCTACCCCCCCCACTCTCTCATCCCCGTGTTTCTGTCTCGCTAAGGATGACCAAGACTGGTGTGGGCTCCCCGGTGTTTATGGTCATGAAACTGTGCTGTTTTGCAACATCCATCGCCCTGGTCTTCGTCGTCTTCAAGTATTACACAGAAGACAACATCGCCTGCCTCACCAACTTGTACACATATTGGGATGAAAACATAAATGATTTAGACCCTAAGCCCAAGTCCCACACACACACAAGGCCATCGAGACTTACTGCTACATCGCCTCGAATTTTGGGCTTGTGAACCTCAGTCAACCTGTGAGTTTTTTTGGTCAAAACCCAGGTTCGGTGATATTATTTACCATGAATATGAATGAACAAACTGTCTATAATTCTTAACTACTGAGGTGTGTATAAATATAGGACCCTATCCCTCGCCCTATCGAAGGATTATGTATTTTGTGACGTGAAATATTGGAGCATTTGGAACATTAATAACACATTTTACCACAGATGATCAATGTACTCAGGGGAGGGTCTGTGTTGTGATCACCTCCACCCAGCACTGACTCTGATTCCGTTACTCATTATTAATTGTCCTTTCATCTAGAAAAGTGAGAACATACCAACAAATAAAAAAAGTTGGTGCCCAAAACAGTGTTCAAATTATACTGACTCTATAACCTAAACCTATGAATAAACCGTTCAAACTGGACACAAGTCCAAAGAGGCATCTCAGGGGCAGGAGTTACTGAAATTCGTGAACATTAAAAAAACCTTAATTACTGTGTTTATAAAGACCTTTTTTTGGTATAATAGTCCGTGATATTTATGTTTATGAAGACCCGTGATGCTTGTTTACAAAGTCCCTCAATGAATGTGTTTTCAAAACCCCTTGATGTTTTTGTTTACCGAGTCGATTAATGTTTGTGTTCACAGAGTCGCTTGATATTTGCATTTACAAATAACTGATATGTTTGCATTTAGACTTTCTCAATCTTTGTGTTTATAAAGACATCTTACTTTTGTTTTCATAAAGGCCTTTGATGTTTGTATTCACAGAGTCCCTTGATTTTTTATTTATAAGCGTCCTCTGTGAACTTAAACATCCAAGAAATTGGTATGTAATTCATCATTTATTTAGTATCGTTGTATTTGTCACCTTGTCCGCTGTGACTTACATGCAGGCAAGACAGCTAGCCACACTGATGAGTAATCTAACGTGTGCGTATCTTTATAAACCAGACTGCTGAAGGTGGTCAAATATTACTTAATAGTTGATGATGTATTATGTCTCTGGCCATGTAATGAGGACCTAAAAGCTTTCCTGCCACAACTTAACAACTTAGCTCCCTCGATCAAATTCACTGTGGAATTAGAGCATGACTGTAAATTGCCATTCCTAGACTCTGATACACAGAATAGGTAACACTTTTAAGTTCAGTATTTATAGAAAACCTACTAATGTGTGTTCATACATTCATTATTATTCTGCCCACCATAATAGAGTCAAACAGTCAGTATTTTCAACAATGTTTTTACGTGCTCTGAGAATTTGCAGCCCGGAATTCACTGATGAGGAATATAAATATATCTATAATATTGACTCAAACCTTAAATACCCTAGATCTTTCATAGACAAATGCCTGAACATTACTAAGAAATCTTTTTATAGAACTGATCCCAAGCCCACCCATGACCATAAGAATATCTTAGTATTACCATTTCACAAAAATTTCTCTCAAATTCCTTTACAACTAAAAACCTGGAACGTCAATGTGACATTTAAAAACTCATGCACTGTTAAACAAATGTTAATCAAGAACTCCCCCAACAACACAATTGGTTGCATTTATAAAGTTCTTGCAAGGAATGTAATATGTTTTACTTAGGCCAGACAGGTAAAGATCTTGTAACTAGACTTAAACAACATAAATATAGTGTTAGGACAGGCCAGGAATCCAATGCTCTGTTTGTTCATTTGAGGGATAACAAGCATTGCATTGACTGGGATAATGCCTCCTCAATATTACCTTGTAATTCAATTGACAGTAGGAACATCATAGAATCTAGTCTCATTAAACATACCGAAGCATTCAACATGAATTTGAGTAATGGCATGTACAAACTGGACAATTTTATAATTAAGAAGATTTGTAACCAGGTGAGAAGGTTGGGTCACCTTACCCTCTGACCTGACTACCGACCGTTGCGGTGCTATTTGAAGATGAGTAGGGTCATTACCTAATACCTGACCATTGTGGACCTGATCTCACCCTCCTCTGTATATATACACCTTGTTTTGTACTTCTCCTCAGTCTGTACTCACCCCTGAAGATGTGAATTACACGAAAGCGCTTGGGAACTTCGTGATTTACTTGCATATATATATATATATATATATATATATATATATATATATATATATATATATATATATATATATATATATATATATTGATAAAATCACACGGGAAAAGGGAAACAACGGAGCACCTTAGCTTTCGTGTGATTTATCAAGATTTATCTTATCCTCGATCATATGAAGATCTTGTATCCAACTGAAGAGGCTAGATCATATGAAGACATATATGAGCGCGATGATATATATATATATATATATATATATATATATATATATATATATATATATATATATATATATATATATATATATATATATATATATATGGAGAGGCAGAAAGATTCGTTAATATTAATTTTATATCATATTCCACCATTAAAAGATAAAGAAAACCGTTTTCTTTTATTCAGGGTGTTGGCCACTAGAGGGCGGCTCATCTGGGGCTACTTCTTTCCTTGTGGACTTGAGGTACAAGGTGTAAAAGGAATAGTACTAGAAAAATGCCACGAACATAAACGCAAATTCATTTATTCTTCAACCGGCTTAAAATAATAAAAATTATTTAAATCTGACGATAAATAATCTACCTTAATGATTTTTTATGAACTTTGTTTTGTTTCAACTCGTCGACTTTAAAATAAATAACGATTTAGCGACTCTGTTCGTGGTACTTTGTAACATTCCTTGTCTTATTCCCCCCCGATGACCGACATATAGTTTGTAAACAACAGTGTCAGGAGAATGTCCGGTGCCGAGGATTATCAGTTTTTAAGAACAAGACACATTAAGTTTTTACAAAGATGCCTCAGAGTTCTTCCTTACAGTGCCGTCACCTTTGATACGAGTCGGTAAGTCTAGTTAAAGCTTAATTGTTGAGCTTATACAATAAGTGAGACCACTAGTATGCACGATCATTTTGTAAGTTCAAATTGGGTAATTATGTAGGACTACTAACCAATGAGTGAAATTTATTAAAAAAAATAGTTGGTAAATATATCAGACTAACCCGACCGGGCTTCATAGCGCCGATGCTGCCCTATCATCTCACGTCCAGGAAATGCCTCAAATTTCACAATATCATAGCTTTCTATTTAATATACCGGGGAAGTTAGGTCAGGTAGGTTTGGTTGGTTAGGTCTGTTCTTCATACCCACAAATGTTAAGTACATATCATAACCTAAGAACATGAGAATGGAGGAAACTGCAGCGGGCCTATTGGTCCATACTGGGCAGTCCCGTTTACACCCTACCCCAATTGCTCATATAAGCATCCAACCTATGTTTGAAGCTATCCAGCGTATTCGAGTTAATGATGATATTTGGTAACTTGTTCCATTGATCCACTACTCTATTTCCAAACCAATGTTTAACTATTTTGTGCCTAAATTTAAATTTGTCTAATTTAAAACCATCGTTACGAGTTTGCTCCTGGTTGGATAGTTTGAGTACCTTTGTAATGTCCCCTTTGTTTAGCCGACTTCCATTTATACACCTCGATCATATCGTCCCTCACTCTACATCTCTCAAGGGAGTGCAAATTAAGATGCTTCAACCTGTCTCTGTACTCAAGGTTCCTCATGTCCGGGATTAGTCTTGTCATTCTCCTCTGAATTCTTTCTAGGGATTCTATATCCATTCTGTAATACGGTGACCAGATTGAACTGCGTAATCCAAGTGAGGTCTCGCAAGCGCAAGATATAGTTTTAGGATGACCTCTCTAGTCTTGTAACTAACACTCCTTTGTTTGAACCCAAGTACTTTATTAGCCTTGTTTTGAGCAAACACACATTCGGTATTTCTCTATAACATCGTTGTTCATCTGATATCTGGTTTCACTGTTTACATTTCCTAGACTCAGTACTTTACATTTGTCAATTTCAATTCCATTTCAATTGTTTATTCCTTGATAGAGGAAGCGGGATCCTAGTGCTGTCACTAGGTACCCCTGTACAATAACACCAGAAGCATCTGGCAAGTGTGACAAGTATATCCAGTATAAATATTATAAAGGAGCCTACTAAAGCCTAAGGAAGGAAGGAAGGAAGGATATTCCTTTAACACATAATCAATGTTATTTACATAATATCTGGGCAGTATGGGGAGGATCATCGTGTCTCCGTCAGGGGGTCACTTACATTTGCCCACATTTGAATTTCATATGCCATTTTTCAGTAGCGTTTATTTTAAAAATATCAATTTTGTAACATATTTCCACAAATTACAACAGTGTCCACTATAAAACACAGTGAGATCACAGTGTTTTTAAAATCCTTATCTATGAAAAATCAGCGACGGGTCAATCATAAATAAGTACAGTACTGTTTTTCTATCTAAGATCATAACTCACCTGTAGTGGGCTGGGCATGAAGGATGAGGGAAATTGTGAGGTAAAACAAGGTGAAAAACTGATCATATGAAACTAAAATGATGTCTCTATGTGCTTTGTACATGAAGAAATTAATTATTTGCCATTAATACTTCGATAAAGCTACTGAGTCAACTCTTGTCCATTTCGTTTACAACTGACCCGCTTGATCCGAGTGATCTCTCACCTCCACAAAAGACATAAAATTACACCATGACGCTTCAACTAAGTTGCTTTCATTGATACCAGATTTCAAAATAAGTACGGTACTTTCTGTTTAATATGGTAGGGGGTCGGCGAGGAAGTTAGGTAAAGTTAGATAGGTTTCTTTGGTTGGTTAGGTCAGGTTCTATTAGGTTCTAGTAAATGTTGCCCTTTTAAAATGCTTACTATAATGATAAGAACATATCGTGAAAAATTAAGAAAATTTTTAAACTTTTTCTGGTGGTAGCAGTGTTCTCATACATTACCTTAAAAAAATTTTCTCGTGCTGTACGTTGTAATTCTGCATTTTACGATGGTTGTGCCCCGTATCCAGCAGCTTAAGAAGTTATTCAGTGCAGATATTGTCCAGATTACCTGTGATCCTTAAATACCTATGGTAGAAAATTTCACAGCACAAGATAAATTCTTTCTTACTTCATGAAAAAGGCAAAAAGTGGATGAGGAAAATGTTTCCCATAATATAATTCTTACATCATTTTCCCTCTTGAACACTCGTCTACATTTGCGTCAGTCCAGCATGGGTTGATTGCCAAGTCTGGGAATATTTGTTTATAAAGTATGCTAATGTAACCTGACCTAGAATAATAGTCATCATATATTATCATCTATAAAATAATTCCTGTCGAAGAAAGGAACCATTCTCACAGCTCAGATGTACAGTCCATTACTAGCTACTGCTACAGTACAGTAATAATAAAGAACCCTAAAGAAAAAAAATCAAGAGTGAGAAACAATATATGTGTGTTGTGTTCTGTTGTCAATAGTAAGAGAAACAATTGAGACCCTGCAATTGTGTGTAAATGAGGCAGAAAGTCAGATTAGCAACCTGGGACTTGGTCACAATTTTCGTGATGCCATAAGGCAGCAGGGTCTACCATTAGACAACACATTATGCTTCCAATAACTTCCCAGGCAGTAGTACCTCCCTGTTTGGTAGCTGGCTACTACCTACTACAGTACCCACCTCTCTCCAGAGCACAGTATTATCTTGTTATCTTTCATTGACATGGGTAGGATGACCGTCCTGTTCTTCGCACTCTCCGGACTGGACCTCTTGGATGGCCTTAAGGAAGTGGAGAAAACTGAGATGCAGCACATCATCAACTGGATATACTCTTTACAAATACTGCCTGGTGATGATAAAGGTGTGTACAGTACTGTGTAGTCATTTGAAGATCTTTACATAATTTTAGAGACTGTGTATGGCACCATACGCACCTTGAATATGCAGATGTAATTAAAAGTAGACTCGGTATTTGTTGGACAGATAACAGCAAGTTTGTAGCATTTTTATAATCCACAATAATATACTGCATGTTAAGTTTGAAATTATCTCTCTCTCGAAAAATATTTTATACAACTACGGCAGTCGTATGTCCGGGTTGTCGTAAGTCAAGGAGTACCTGTATATATATATATACAGTATATATATATATACACATATATACACAGTGGTCCCCCGGTTAACGAGCACAATTCGTTCTAGAAGGTTGCTCGTTAACCGAAACCATTGTTTCAATGGGTTTTTGGGTAATTGGTTCCAGCTCACCGAAAATTACATACAAAATAAAAACAAATGCAGTAAAGTACGCTTACTTTGAGGTGTGCATGTAGAAGGCTCCTGGTTGATGATGATGGGAATTAGAATGGGGGTGGAGGAGAAGGGAGAAGAGAAGGCCTTGGGGTGGAAGATGGTCACCCCATGGCACCATTTCACCCATAAAATTTTAGTTCTCTTGGTGTATTTCAAGATTATTTTCTTTAAATCAACACTGCACTGCATTATATATTGTCAATATGTAAAATATATTTCAAAATGACCAATAATTTGCTTGGAAACACAGAAAAAAAAGCGTTTAGTTGAAGAGAGTCTCAAGCAAGATGTTACCTCCAGTGAAAACAGAGAGAGACTAATGCCTGTTTGCTGTGTTAAGAGGCTGGATGCCGTGCATTAAACTAGTCACTTTACCTTCAATTATGTTCAATGATTGTTAAAATGACTAAAAAATTGAATATTAAACTTTTAAAATTATTGAATAGTATAAACTTCTTGATATTTACTAAAATAGTAAGGAATTTAAGTCCTAGAACCGATTAATGTATTGGCGGACTGATACTAAAGCTGGTTGCCCGGTCAGTGCAAGCGAAAACATGTTGAGGTCGGTTCGTAAGAAATTCGTTAACCGAATTGAAGATCCTTATGGAAGGCATTTCGTTAACCGAAATTTCGTTAACCGAGGCGTTCGTTAAACGAGGGGTCACTGTATTGTATTTCCAATTACAGTTTATCAATTAAACTATACTGTAATTTGCAATTTGATATTCACAACTCTGTACAGAACTTTTTGTTTCAATGTAATAACTCCTTTTATGGCTCTTCATCAAACAGATCAGTTGGCAAATGCTGGGTTTCGAGGAGGGACGTCCCTGGCCAGTTGCAGAGGTCATGCTGACTCAGTCAGTAGTATATCTTCATTTGACTGTGGACACATTACTATGACCTACACAGCCCTTGCTTCCTTAATTATATTAGGTGATGACCTGAGTCGCGTTGACAGAAAAGCAGTTTTAGCGCATGTAGCATCTCTACAGTGTCGAGATGGCAGGTGAGCCAAATTGCTTATGGTACCAATTTAGTATAATTTATTTGATATGAATGCCATTTGTCATTTATTTTATAAGATATTACACGTACACACACATTCGTGTGTCATTAGTGATTTATCACACGACCCATCAGTGGCGTTTGACTGTTTTCACTCAATCATGCCATGGTGCTCACAACGCACACAAACACAACGCAACCAATACGAACATAGTGAGCGCCATGGTGTGACTGAGCCAAAACCATTAATTGTCACCGACGGATCACGTGGTAAATCACGATACTTGATAACTCTCAGGATCATATCATGTCTTTCTCTAACATTAGGCTACATTTATGCAAAATATTAGGTTCTTAACAGATATCGTTTTTGGTGGATGGGAATGATTTAGGGTTCTCAAATAAAAAATCACCATATACAGGATGTACAGTATAATCTGTATTATTCATTATTTTCAGTTTTTTCTCTACTCGTGGAGGCAGTGAAAATGACATGCGGTTCATGTACTGTGCAGCGACCATCTGTTACATTCTTCAAGACTTCTCAGCCATAAATATCAACACTGCTGTCCAGTATATCATCAACAGCATGGTAATATGCATTGCAATGAGTATTGAGGATGTACATCAGAAAATTTTTTCATCAAAATCTATAAATACAGTGTACGGTAATCTTATTTTCATTCTTGATGCTCTTTGCTAAGTTTCTCTTGACTGCCATTCTTTGCCTTCATTTAATTGCCTGTACTGTACTGGGAATAATATTGTGAATTCCCAATCCAATGCACAGTCATTGCCCTCAAAAGGAGGTCAAAAGTAAATGGTGCCTTCTGGAGGCAGGAGGTCTAATTAGAACTGAGCTACTAAGTCAGTACTTCTTGCCACCTTCACACCATCTTATGTCAGTTCCCAACATGTTTGCCCCATGTTACAGTTTAGGGATAAGTGACAGGGACATTAATTTAGTTGTAGGTACAGCCCTGCACAATAATCTTAGGATGCTCTTGAGTGCAAATACAGTAGCAACACCTGGCATTTATTGTGGTGTTTACTACAAATATTTTTAAAATTTACTGAATAATTTTAAAGTTTAGTAACTGAGCGGCTCCTGCACCACACACACTGTCCTAACAACTCTAGTTGTGCAGTACAGTATTTCTAGCTTTTTATGTGAAATGCCTTCTTTTCTTTTTTTTCTTTTTTTAGGATTTATTTATTCACTGCCATTTTGTTTGATGATAGGCAGAAAGTTTGTTGAGGATTTCCCATAATTGATGATTATAAGGAGCATAAGAGCTTGCGTGTGTGTAATAATAATAATAATAACGGTAAATTAAAATAACATGGCAGCCAGAAGGCTGAAAATATACAATAAACGGAGATAATAAGTTACTTATGGTGAAATAGGGGAGTGGGTCACTTGATTGACAAAAGCTTTCAGTACAAAAAGATAAGAAACAAAGAGTCAACATATAGATTAACTGTAGTTCTGGTACTGTGGGAGTTGGTGTTGTAAACAGTCTTGTGACCTTGATATTGGCACCAACAAAATCCTTCCCACTGTTTGGATGGCCATCATACCTAGGTGCTAAGCCTTTCCCTCACTACAGCTGCAGTTGTTTAGCACATCCACCACGTGGTCCGGGTAGGTCCTTCAGCTCACACAGGGTGTTGGAGAAGGTTCTTGTTCCTCATGTGATGTAGTTTGGAGTCTTTCTTGGCTTCTCATCCAGTGTTGGTGGTGGGGAGTGTATAGCGGACCCTGGGTGTGTCTGGCCCAGTCAGGTAACCATTGACCACTAAGTACTGATTGTCACTCTTAACAGTTGTTTCTTTCTTTCGAGTTGAAATTGTCACTTATGTATATCAGTTGTGGGTTGATGGTCAATCTTTGTACTGTATTGTTGGTGGGGGTGTTGATAAATCCAGCCGGGGAGGAGGAGATGGGGATAGGGAGTGCCCGACAGACCAGGCCGGCAGCTGTCTCCATGGCCTAAAAGACCACGGCCGCCTTAGCTGAGCAGCGCCGTGTGTGTGTGTGTGTGTTTCAGGAACTACTCAATCACTAAACTTTAGAATCATTCATAGAATTTTATGCCTATGTGTAGTAAACACAACAATAAATGCCAGGTGTTGCCATCTACACACAAATGTCTAAGATTATTGTGTTGGAATCTACTATCATTGCAGTATAAATAATATTAATTTTGTCTTACTTGACTGTTTCATATGGTTTACAGTACTTACCATATGTTTTGTCTGACCTTCTCTGAGACTGTGTAAAGGAATGAGTCTTTTGTTTTCTCCTCACCAACATTCAGTGGTTTGGTTTATTATCAAACAGTGATATGCATGAGATCATTTGCAATTGTACCCTCACCTGAAGATTAACCACCCCATATAATTTAAGGGGTGATAAACCTTTATGCTGGTTAAGCTGGGGAAGAAAACTTCATGCGAGAATGTAAGTGGCTAAAATTGTGGATGGTCTCGACTACACCACTGCAGTAATCTCCCTGTTAGCATTCCGAGAGAAATCTCTGTGTTCCAGGCATTCTAATGCATTTCAGAGTAATTGTATTGTGTGCTGAGCGTGTAGGTGAGTAGGCTCAGAGTGCTCATAAACTATGATTGGCTTCTACTGTCATGTGACAGGAATCTTGGAAAATATTATTTAAAATTTAAAAAATATATATATTTACAATTATGTGGGTCATTTTATATTTTTGTGGAGCAGCATGGCATGGACCACGTAGTCCCACCAACATACTCTAAGAGACATAACTCAGAAATTGTACAGTATGTGAATACTTTTTTTGGTTTAAAAAAATCGATTTTATTTGTAACACTGCTTGTTATCTTTCTTTCTTATGTGAATTGTCCTCTAAATATGAGATTACTGTACCTCTAATCACAACACCTGAGTCTTGTACTCTTGTGACATTGTCAAATGCTCCATCAAACATACAATACAGGGTGTACAGTACAATACTGTATGTGTATTTTGGGTCATAAGCACCGATATGCATGAGAAGTTGTTGGTTCTTTACCTTAGTATTACATAGCCAATGGGAGTTCAAGGTTTGTTCATGTATTTCTTAATACCTGTACAGTATTATCTAACCATAGGTCAGTTTAATAAAATTGCTCCCATTGGTGGTGCACTTGATCATAACACTTAAGCCTTCAGGTACCTCATCCTCCCATACAGTACCAGAAAGCTTTGGTTTATGGAGTTGTGAAATTCTGATGTAATTTATAAATGAAAAAGTGGAACTGAAATTCTATTTTAATAACTGAATTAGGATCAAGCAATTTATTATTCCTCCCTCTTCTTTTGAGGGTGCTGAGGTAAGCTAGATCTGTAGTGATTAATCAGGTTTGATTACTTTATAACCAATGTCAACAAATGAATAGAGGAGAGCAGTTCTTGTTATTCTCACAGCAAAATTCTCAGGCCTTCTTCCTATTCTAGGGACTTTCTTACCTGAAAGTGAAGGATAATCTGATTATAATTACCCTCAATGTCATTTATGGTAGTTCTCAGATCCCAGTTGGGGTTTTGACCTCTAGACTTGAGACTCTAAAGAATTTCTCAGTCCTGCTGGTAAAAAATGAGAGTTCATGGTCACTCCTCCAGTTGTCTTTGTTTACAATGAATCTTAATTTTTCTGTGTATTTTTAAGCCTCTATATTTTAGTTCATGGACAGTGGTAATGCTCTCATTTTATTTTCAGAGTTATGAAGGAGCTATGGGTCAGGGAATATACTTAGAGAGCCATGGAGGAAGTAGCTACTGTGCAATTGCAACTCTACATTTGATGGGGAAGCTGAGTTCAGCTCTATCCAATATTCAGGTTTCTATGCCAATTTCTTTTTATTTTCATATACCCAAATATTTTTTTAGTATAAATTTTTACTGTTTTTGTTTTTATTCATAACTTTGTGTAAATAGTTAAAAATTGTCAGTAATGGGAGACTCCAATTTACAAATCGATAATCATATTCCCATTGATTCCCATTATATAATTGGAGATATACGGTCTATCAAAAAATCCCATTCTTGACCCCTCGTGAGTTATTGTGTCACCCGAATTTCCTGCTGCTTTCTTCACCGGGCGTGAACGCTGTTTGACGTAGGATCGATGTTGGGTTAAGCATCGGGTTTCAAGGAATCTTGGTTCTTAATGGGTGTACTCTGTACTTTTTGTTTAATATTGATTTTATTTTGCCCTCACAATACCCTCAAATAAATACAAAAGTGAGAGAGCTGAGTTCAACAGTGCTAAAAGGAAATGTAAAGTGCTATGTATAAAAAAAAAGTGGGACTAAGGAGAGTCTATGAACAAAGTACTTGAATAAATTTATGTACGAATGGTTCAAGCTATGACACAATGAAGGAATTGCCATTTCTGGACCAATGCTTTGTAATAAATGTCATGTACTGTACAGTATTTGAAGCTTCCAGTCAACACACCCCCCATCACTACTCATGCACCCCAATATCACACACACACATGCCCTCCAACACCACCCACACACCCCCAACATCACACTCACTCACTCACTCACACGCCCTCCAACACCACCCACACACCCCCAACATCTCACTCACTCACTCACTCACTCACTCACTCACTCACTCACTCACTCACTCACTCACTCACTCACTCACTCACTCACACACACACACACACACACACACACACACACACACACACACACACACACACACACACACACCTTTTCAATTGCCCGCCTGCATTACGTTTACTATTCATTAGGTGACTTTAAAGTAGTTGCTTTGGCAGTCTACTGTCGTCCATATGGGTAACATGGTCAGTCCAGAGTAGTTGTTCATGGATAATGATAACCTCGTTGCTCCTGCAGTTGGTGTCAGCAAGAATACTGGCATTCGTTCTCTTGTCTTCCCATCGAATACAGAGGATGGAACATAGACTACGTTGGTGAAAGTTTTCAAGTGCCTTGAGGTGCCTCCTGTATGTAACCCATGTCTCACTGCCATATAGCAGGGTGAGGAGGATTACTGCTCGATATACTTGCAGTTTTGTAGATAATTTCAGCTCCCTACAGCTGAAGACACGGTTTCGGAGTCTGCCAAAGGCTTGAGATGCACATCTGATCCAATGCTGAATCTCTTCATCGATGGACAGGTGGGAGCCGAAATTGCTGAAAGCGAGAAGGAGCAAGCAATGCCTGGACCTTAACACTTGACATAGTGCTGCCACACTAGATGCATTTATGCCACCCTGTGCGCACACACACACACACACACACACACACACACACACACACCCCCCCTCCAACACCACCCACACACCCTCTAACACCACCCACACACCCCTACATTTCCCACACATACTGGCCACTATCCAAAATTTCTCATCTACCCTTGATATATCTCTGTGTACACTGTCAAGCAAGAAAATAAAACAGACATATAAAGCAAGCATAATAAGCAATAAATAAGGAATGTAAAGGATAAATTGAGACTATTTACTTGTTTTGATGATGGTAGAGACAGTCTAGAGTTGGCATGTTCAAGTCTCTACTAATCTTTGCTGGTCCATCACCACTCTTATTATACCTTATTACGCATTATCACATAACATCAAGCTGCCCCTAAGAGGAGCAGCGCAAGAGGAACTATCACTGTGGCGTTTATGTACGATTGCATAACAAAGTCAGAAATAATGACAAAAAACACAAGTGCAGTGAGGCAGGAATGAGTCAGAGGCAGCACGCAGAGCCCTCTTGTGGCAAGAATTCGTACCACACCACCAGCCGCCAAATTCAAAACAGCTCGGCCGCTTCTCCCCCGATCGTCGGATTTCCGGGGTATCAACAAAACTTGAGGGGTATTTCCCTTATATGTAATTGATGGTTATGCGAATTGGAGGTTAATGGGACGTTGGTTTTCGAGGTATACATGTATATGTACACTCGCACCAAAAAGTATCGGTGCAGGGTGAGATCGACGACTTCTGAAACGATACGTATACACTGTGATATGTCGGGAAGGTTTTTAAGTGTATCCTCATAACCCCCCCCCCCCCTCCACTAGGTGTTGCCATATTGCTGACAATCAGTGTGTTTGTTTCCTCTTTTCGGATTGTTGCTTAGTGTCGACTGAATGACGAGCGAGGGTTCGGTCTCGGTGAACGTGGGTATAAAACAGAGGCAATATGAAGCAGCAGAGACCTACACATGCCAGACGACACGGAAACCTCAGAGGGAACACGAGGAGCTCTTATTGCCCTTCATAACGAAGGGTTTGGCGTCACAGATATTAGCCGGCAGGTTGGTGTCCACAGGAACACCGCTGCACGATGGATTTGGCGATACCTCGAAACTGGTGCTGCAGACGACAGGTCTCGGAGCGGCCATCCACGCTGCACCACCCCTCAGGACAACCAGGTTGAGTGGTTTATTTGGCAGCATAAATTAATGTGGCAATATTCACAAGTATCACAAATAATTTTGTTAACAGGGAGCTCCTCATATTTCATACTGTCTATTTATTACTTCCCGACCTTATTTATAACGGCTTGTTTCACTTGACCAGGCCTTAGTAGCTGCTCATCAGGATTACAGGGCTGCCAACATACGGCTGGAACAACTCGCCTTTCCCAATACCTATCGTCACTGGTCTCAAATTGTTCACACTACAGTATGCACCGATAGTTTTTGTTGCGAGTGTACTTATATATTTATTTTATATTATTGATTTTATTTTATTTTATTAACCTCAAATTCTCATCATAAATTTAATTTTTGGTAGGAGAGTTGCTGTCATTTTAATCGACAGTCGGTTTTAAGAACAATCTTGTAAACAGTGTCAGTATACAGTAATACCCTGTTTAATGGTTAGGATACATTCCTGGATAATACGTAGAATGCTATCCAAAACAGTATGGTGGTGCGCTCTTGATGACGTTATTCTGTATGTATGAGAATATATACAGTATACAGTGCATGTATTGCACATGAAGGGTACAGGTATTAAAAGCACAGATTATTACAGTAATATATATAGGTTCTCCCCTACTTATGAACTGGTTAGGTTCCTGAGGTCTGTTCGTAAGTCCAACATTACCCTCGTCAATACTGAATATTGTATACAGCATTTTAAAAAAGGTTGTACAGACAGCATTACCTCAATAATGCTCGACAGTATTTCTTACCAGCCTTAAACGATATTTTAATGTAGAAATATCATGTACAGTATAGTAACAATAGCATGTACAGTAATAATAAATAAAGGTATTTATAAGGTTACTGTACATGACTTACTTTATTCCTGGTGCTGCCTTGCTTGCTGGGAGTGATGTTGCTTGCAGGGGTGTTGGAGTTAGTTGGAGGATGATTGAAGATGAGGGTGGAGAAGGAGGATGAACAGGGTCTGAGGTCCAGGTATCTGGTTCTGGGGCACTGGGAATGGCTTTAAAGGTTGTATAACCTCCTGTAGATGTAGATAGCATTGGTTCTTGATGTTCCGGAGATTATAATTCCCCTTGCTCCTTGTGTCCCATCTCAACTCTCTTGGAAAACTTATCAAGAGATGTCTGCACAGTTAATCTCTTCTTTTTTTCATGAATTATCTTGTAACAGGCAATAGCATCGTGAACAGCTGCAGACACTTTTGTAAATCTTTCATTGTTTGGTCCTGAGACTCAAAATAAGCTAGTACCTTCTCAATCATGCTGAAATCTTCAGCCAGCTACTTAGAGTTGAACTTTTTGGGGTTCCTCAGGAACCTCCTCCTGGACTCTCTGTGACTCCAGTTCCGTCAAATCTTCGTTGGTCAGTTCCTGAGTGTGGCATTCCAACAATTCGTGGACATCATCTTCCTCCATTTCCAAATGCAGTTGCGTGCCCAGTTCCACTAGGTTGTTGGCCACTGAATCCACATTCTCTGTAAATCCCTTGAAGTCATTGGCAAATTGTGGGCAGAGCTTCTTCCAAACACCATTCATGTTGGAAGTCTTGACCTCACACCAGGAGGCATCAATGTTCTTAATGGCCTTGTAGATGTTGTAGTTCTTCCAGAACTCTCTCAGTGTCACTCCACTCTCCCCTTCTGTCTCCTTCACAGCCTGTGTGAAAGTTCTCCACAGGTAGTATACTTTAAAACTTGCTATGACACCTTGGTCCATAGACTGCAGTACAGAGGTAGTATTGGGAGGCAAGTACACCACCTTGATGTTGGCGTGGAAATCGTCCAGGAATGATGGATGACCAGGGGCATTATCTAGCACAAGCAGGATCTTGAATGGCAGGTTTTTGTTATTACAGTACTTTTCCATATCAGGTCCAAAATTATGGAAAAACCAGTCTTCGAAGAGGACTTGAGTCATCCATGCCTTGGGGTTAGCCTTCCACACAACAGGAAGTGAAGCTTTGACAACACCCTTGAGGGCCCTGGGGTTTTCGGGATGATACACTAACAAAGGTTTTAGTTTGCAGTCACCAGCATCATTTCCACCAGGCAGGAGTGTAAGTCTATCCTTCGATGCCTTAAAACTAGGCATTGTCTTCTCTTCTTTGGCGATGTATGTACGATCTGGCATTTTCTTCCAGTATATACCGGTCTCATCCACATTAAACACCTGCTCTGGTAGGTAACCCCTCTCATCATTAATTTCCAACAAAAGCTTAGGAAACTCCCTGGCTGCTACCATGTCAGCACTGGCAGCCTCACCACTCACTCTTATGTTGAGCAGGTTTGAACGAGCCTTAGACCTGTGGAACCAGCCATGGCTAGCAGTAAATGTTTCTTCAGCAACACTCACCATGTTAAGCCTTTACGTCTTCAAAGAGACTTATGGCCTTCCGCTGAATTAAATTAAGGCTTATCGGGATGCAGTGCTGATGCTGGTCTTCCAACCACACACTCAAAAGTTTTTCCATCTCTGTGATCACTGAGCCTCTTTTCTTACTAATGATTGTGGAATGCATTGGCACAGAACCTTTCACATGTTGCATAATGCGCTCTTTGCTATGCTTATCATTTTCTCACCTTTTTCACAACACCTTAGTTTTCAACGTAATAGTGCGACACTTCTTACTACCACCATCACCACTGGCATCACTCTTATGCTTCTGAGACATGTTGGGGGTCAGTAATATTCGTCAAAACCACAAATAACACTGTGAGGCA
Source organism: Homarus americanus (assembly GCF_018991925.1). Taxonomy (NCBI): domain Eukaryota; kingdom Metazoa; phylum Arthropoda; class Malacostraca; order Decapoda; family Nephropidae; genus Homarus; species Homarus americanus. Next base: position 5,392,773 of record NW_024749779.1, read on the forward strand.
CCAGAGGAACACAACAACAACAATGGTGCTGGGGATACAGGGTGACACCAAACAGCCAACGCTATCTATGGTGCAGCGGTAGAACTTACAACCCAGCGCGGTTTTCAAACAGGCAATTGGACATATGGACAGGTTTGTTCATATCTCTGATGTTCGTAAGTTGGGGAGCTCCTGTATTTACAAATTAATGAATAACAAATAAACAATATTGTACTATTTTGAATAATAGTCATTTGATGAACTAGCATGAGATGCAGTGCGTAGGTTGGTGGGTGGGAGAGAGAGAGAGGCAGTGGTGGGAGGGTAGGAAGGCAGGCGGTAGGCGGTGGATATCGTATGGCTTTGGTCTAGTAGACACTAATCCATTTTTGCATCACTGAAATTATGATATAGGTGGTGATAATAGATGTAGTGGTGATGTTGGGGGTGGTGATGATGAAGTTGGTGGTGTGGGAGATTGTGGTAAGTGGTGAGGAGGTGATGCATCTATCAGTTTCTTTGGTAAGAATTGTGCCTGCAGCACTGCGAGACACTTATGAACACCTGATATCTACCTACAAAATTGAGTGTAAATATAAGTGAGGAACATTGTATCCCGTCAACATTATGATACATAGCATTTTATAATAAGGAGTGAGAAAGCAAAAATGTGGGGGTGATTAGAGAGGTGGTGAGAAAAGGGAGTGGTAGCATGCACCTGGTGTTGCCAAGTGCTCCTCAGCAGCTGATCTCTAACCTGCCACCACACATTGTGCTTCAGTTAATCGCACACAATTTTATGTCAGACAATAAGACCTACACTTAATATAACAGCTTTGTGGTTGTAATGGCTGAAGCTTTTATCTTGCTTGCATTCTTATTAATGGCTCTAACAGTCGATGTAATTAAGTTGAAGGCTACACCGACATCCACCTGACGCTCACCAGCTTCAACCGTCTCAACACTTGTAATTCTACATCCAAGGAGATACTTTTCCATGGGACTTTAGATGCACTAGCAGCATTAAAACTTGCAGGCCGTTTACCAGACATGATGAGTAAAAAATAGTCACTAATATAAAAAAAAAATTGGTAAGTCAACAAGAATGTGTCCATAGTGTAAAACTGTAAGTGCAGCGAATTTGTACTGTAGACTGTAAACAGAGTACTTGGCGCTGATTGGCTGAGTGCGTAAAAGCAAAGGGAGCTGCTTTTTGCGAGTTGTGAGTGTTTGGATTTGTGACTTTCGACTACTGTACTTTTATGTTTTGGCTTTCTTTTCTTTTTTTCCCTTAGAACTCCAAGATGCAAGCAAGAGCACTGTAACGAAACAGTGCTCTACAGGGTAGCACTATTCAGGGTATTACTGTACTGTATATAAAAATTTAGGAGAGAAAGCTGCATGGTAGTGCTTTTAATTTGCAAACTTGATTTATAATGAATTTTTACACTGAAAAATATTCAGAATTTCTTTACTCATGTTCCTGATCATTGAATTTTTCAGAAACAAAGACTAGTGCGATGGTTGGTTAGTCGACAAGATAGTGGTGGTTTACAAGGCCGCCCCAATAAGCCACCTGATACTTGCTACACCTTCTGGATTGGGGCATCTTTGAAGGTTGGTTATTCATAGTGCAATTTGTTTTACATCTCAATCATTGTAAATGTATAAACTGGTTTTTTATTCAGTTTTCTTGTCATTGTGATTCTAAATATATTGAGTTGTTTCTTTGTTCTCAGGAGAGAAATATATTTATACACACATTCCTCTCACACAGTGTGAATTTGGGTAAGTCTTTGAACTTAAAAATTTATAGGATGCCAAGATAAGAAGGGGATTATGATCATTAATTTTTTATACACCAGTTCTCCCATTGATGTCCTTCTTAGGTTCCTGAAAACCATGACTTTAAGTGAAACGACATTAAGTGAAAAATTTTTTACCATAGGCGCAATTATATAAATAGGGGTTATGTTCCTTGGGTACATTTTTGTTCACAATTTTCTCACAACTTGCCACAAATGTTTCACTTTGAGAACTATCACCTTCTTGTTTTAAAGTTTCAAATAAACTTGTAGCTTTCGCCTGTATGGAGAGCAACGCATATGGAAAGTTTTGTTGATGTTGATCCTTGATCCACATGTTCAGAATTCTTTCCATATTTTCCATAATGCCACTTCTGTTATGTGTTAACATTGCAATAGATAATGGAGTAACACTTTTAGCACATGATATGATATTTTTCGCATTTCCACAAATTGTTCTTATCAACAGTTGTAGGCTGCAAACCAACAGCTATTGCTATGTCCACACTCACTGTCCTTCTTCAAATCTCTTTACCACATCTAATTTAACTTCTAATGTAACACCTTTCCTCTTCTTTTTGTGACCACAACCAGTAGTGGTGCACAATAGATATTTAGCACTCATTGTTCTATGGATCAAATGAATTTATAATTGAATTTTGAGTGAATGTTGGAAGAGAATCAACCAACCACCGAACGATAACAAACAAATATGGTGCCTGCCATAGAAATATACAGTGAAGCCATCCTGCTCTTCAATTGAGCTCAAACTAGCCGCATGAGCTGGGCGCCTGGTCAATGGTTCCTTTTGCCAGTGTGCGGATTGTACCGCTAACTTATTGTCTGTGGATGAAATGCTATCGTGGATTTATTGCACAGAAAACTCTAGTGTGACCTTAGCTTTAGGGTCATTCAGCAGAGGCACACAACCCAGACCCCCTACCCCGTTCAGTACACACGGCAGCTGAGGCCGAGAGAGGTGTGAGTGGAAATATCTCCACCAGTCATACACTCCTACACCCACCTCACCATTTTTTTTTATTATTTTTTTTTCTAAACCATACACAGTAAGTTAAATGAGCGTAAGATGTGACGCGACTGTATAAACGTTTCGGCAACTGTGCTTCAAATCAGCACCCATTCTTACTTTTTACAATATTTTTTTTCTCATTACATCATCATCTACTTCATGATTTACTCTTTCGTGTAATGTGCATTTTATTCTGACTGGTGTAATGATGTGGGTACAGCATGAAGAGAAATCAACAATAAACTCACACTTTTCACTTATACTCTCCAAAATGGCTTCGATTTATTTCTTTATTTATTTATTCTTTTTTGGGGGAGGGGGGGGGGGTAGTTCATGTGATTTCCTAGCCCTTTTTTACACAGGAAGGCATCATTTGAATAAATATTTGATAATATCTTAGCCATGGATAACGCTCGGGAAAAAAATCTCCGCGAATTCTGGTCATTCTGCAGGCTTCAAACATTGAGTGACAGGCTCGGGAAATAAATTTCAGGCTATCCCAAGAGTGTTAATAGTAGGATGATTGAACCTAACTGATCTGATAATTACATTTATTTATTAAGCTGAAGACAACTGCAGTTTTCTTTTCTCCCATAGCTACTTGGAGGTCTTGACTTCTTGAATCTGGAAGCACTGCGGCAGTTTGTTCTGTCAACACAAGACCCCATCACAGGGGGCCTAGCAAAATACCCTGACTCCCATCCAGATGGTCTTCACACATATTTGGGAATCAGTGGACTTGCCCTCTTAGGGCGAGATTGCCTTAAACCAGTAGACCCGGCCTTGAACATCAGTGAACGGGCCCTCAAACATCTCCACTCATTGCACAAATCTTCCACTCAAAACTCAAAGTCTACAAAATGTTGATGAGCAGCATTTGTTATAAGAGGCCTCATATGGTAGCTTTGTTATTTGTTTGACTTGTGCCAGTTGGGGTAAATTATAGATGATGTATACACTTCAGATATATTCTTTGCATGTAGAGTCATTGTATTTCATGCACATTCATATAACAAATGATGTTAGAATATGTAAATTGTATATATTTATATTTATATAAATACTGTATAGCTATAAACATTTACGTTCAGAAACAATGTCTGTGTTATATGTGGTTTTAACATTGAATTGGAAAAGGTTTAAGACAATTTTGTTATTATTAGTGTGGCAGTTGTGTATTCTCAATTGTTATTTTCAGTTACAGTAGTGTCTTAATGATACAATTCGTGTACATTCTAATCAAGTTGATCATTTAGAAGCAAACAAGTGATTGCAGGCCCTTCGTGCCCAGTGAAAGTTTGAATGCTCGTGCTTGGCTAGCGCGCAACCGCTGTCCAGCTGACAGCGTACAGCAAATGAGGGTGCGCCAAGTCCGTAGACTTGCATCGTTTTCCAGCGTAAATAAAATGGTTAATTAATGCCTTCCTAAAGAAACTATCAACATGTTCCACTCTACGAATTTTTTACGATTTTTCCACCAAGTTTGATGAAAAACGATTGTGCCGTTTCGGCTGCCCAGAACACACACACGACAAGGGCTAGAGCGTTTGAAGAGATGTGGCATCACCTTGTTTGTTTACATCCCAGGTAATTACATGAATGAACAGGAGTAACCTTGCAATTGTGGGCTGGCTAAAGACTTAGAATAAAAGTAAATCTTAATCTCTGAATGCAGGCATTTTCCAGTCTGATTCTGGTTTTATACAGAGTATCATATCGAAAGCCATTAACCTGTTAGCTGTCTGTTAGATAGTGGCAGTATGGCTAGGTGAAATGACATATAGAGATGGGGGGGGGGGGTGCTAGTAGTGCACCAACACACTGCTACTGTATCTAGTTCTGTGTGTGGTTAGTAAACCATCCTCAATCTTTAAATGTTAATGATTATTATTATTATTATTATTATAATACAGTATGTCCCCCAAGTTCGCGGTTCTCGGTTATTCGCCGATGACACCCTGGATGTACCAAGGAATATCTGTGGGTAGTTTTAAAGTGGCCGGCATTTTCGCAGCTGGGAGAGGGAACTATTTGTTCTAGAGACAGTAATTTCCTTTACCTGTATTGTAAATATATGTGTGTGTGTGTGTGTGTACACACACACACACGTATACAATACTACAGGTAAAAGAAATAATTGTCGTAAGGGCAAACACATAAAGGGAATATATATTTCTTTGTACACAAGTAAAAATGTAACACACCCGTCTGCAAATGTTATTCGAGGTCATTTTGAGAACCTAACCCCCGCGGGTTTTTTGGGGGGGGGAGCTGTATTTGGTTTTATTTTACATTCACAGTCAAAAAATTTCCAGTTAGTTAAGATTCGGACATCTGAAGTGCTTCCACTGATTCATACGACCGAACATGTATTCGGAATTTATGCTCTTCATTTCATCTTTGCGTCCAACCCTTGTCAAGATTGCATACATATTGTACATTGTATGCTTCTGGTGTACAGTAGGGTTGGGATATATCTTAACTTTATATAACGATTTTTTTATATCGTGGCTACCAAAATTATCGACATTTTCCTACATATAGCGATAATTTTTTTTTTTCCCGCTGGGGAAATCGGGCAGGAAATATTTCAAATGTACCGCCATGGAAAGCTTAATGGAAAAGATTTAATATTGTAACTAATATTTTTGGTTTGTTCATTTATAATTGTTAAGTGAGGGTGGCAGTGTGTCGTCTGTTGTTCTCAGGATTGCGCATCAGCTGCCGAGTCTGGTGCAGATTCCAATTTCTAAAGCGAGTGTAAATGGGTTGCTAGTGACATGAAAAGTGAAGTGAAGAAAATGGAAAGCTTTAATGGAAAAGATTTAATACTGTAACTAATATTTTTGGTGTTCCTTTATGTAGGTGTGGGATTGTCAAGTGAGGGTAGCAGTTTGGCGTCTACTGCTGAGTCTGGTGTTTCCAGGATGGTGCGTCAGCTGGCGAGTCTGGTGTTCTTTGATATTGATATCGAAATAGCCTGTTGTTCCCAAGTCTAGTGTTCATTCGTGCTTTAGTTAGTAAGAAAATTAACTCATTTAGTCTCTTTTTATGGCCTCCAAATCCTAACCCTATTTTCCCCATTGATTAATGTAATTATATATCACGATTTAGTATATACGTAGCGAACATCCTTGGACCCTATCTCGCAATATATCCCGACCCTTCTGTATAGGATAATCATATAGCGTATGCAAGATTTTATTATTCTGTCCCCAAGTATTTATTCTCAAGGAATATGCCAGGATTTGACAAGTGATGGAAGACAAACACAGTGGTCCCACATTTCTTCAAACCCTCTAACCCCTGTTGCATACAGAACTGCAGTGGACTGTACTTATACTCCATTAGTTTAGCAACTAAACCTTACAAGATTCAATTCCATTTATTTGATCTTGTGACATAAATTTCACCCTTTTATGTACTAGCATGATCTTGGAGGGTCATAACTTACATAGAATTGTAATGCTGTAGAGGGCATAAGGTAGTGACAGAACTGTGCATTTTTTTTTCTTTTTTTTATATACAAGAAGCACTAAAATATAATCATGTATCTAGCAGTGTTATGTGTCCAGCAGCACCGTGCAAGCTAATGAGGGAGAGTTTGGCAGCAAAAATACCATTTGTGTCAGGGAATTAGTACAATAAGACAATTAGTCAATCAGGAAAGATATTCAGTGGTAATAATAAATAGCTAAAAATTTACCTAGTGACAGTTCCAGAGTTCATGTAATGTTATACTGACAGTACACTTGAGTATTAGGAATCCCAAAATTGATCATCTGATGGCATGTTATCTCCCACAGCATTATGAAGACACTGCATGTTTTTTGGGCACCAGTCGGTACCACCTGTGAACTTGTTCACATTACTCTTTCATCACTCAGAAAGCAATTCAACAACTTTAGGGCTCTGCCCTTGTTAAATTACTCAAAAGGTCCAAATTATCCATTCTCTGAATTTGGTTGGTAAATTCAGATATTTTGACGAGATAGTGGGGCGTTATTAGTAACTGAAGTGGATAATTTGGACAGTTTAAGTGAGGTAAAATTTTATGAACTTTAAAAGAAGCATTTTTTTCTACAATACAGATGAAAGTTACATGGGGAGTGATGCAAAAATATGTGACGTACTGTATAGTAATAGTAATATCTCCATCAGCCGGAATCCTTCAAACCCATAACTCTCCATTAGCTGGAATTGAAAGTTTCTCAGAAAATTAGTCCCAAAGCCGGAAATTTCTGGAAAATTACGGGGATGGGGGAGTTCTTTCTGGGTTTGAGAGATGAAGATCAGGCGCATTTTCCAGTACCCGGAAAATTCCGGGAATGGGGGATATTTTTCCGGGTTCGAGAGATGATGTAATGGGTAATTTGGAACTTCTGAGAACATTTTTCCGTTACCCGGAAAATTCCGGGGATGGGGGATTTTTTTCCCGGCTTTGAGAGAGTCGTCTCATTACCTTGAAATCTCTCATTCTGGAAGTGCTCTTCGCCAATTCTTCCGGCTAACAGAGATATCACTGTATCTCAGTTAGCTGGAATCCCCCTTACCCGGAACTCTCCAATAGCCGGAATTGAAATTTTCTTGGAAAATCGTTCTCAAAGCCAGAATTTTTCGGAAAATTCCCGCTTTGGGAACAGTTTTCCGAGGGGCACATTTTCTGGAAAATTACGAGAAAATTTTCCTGGTACGGTACCCGGAAAATTCTGCGGGTGGGTGATTTTTTCTGAGTTTGAGAGATAAAAATCAGGGGCATTTTCAAGAAATTTCAAGAACTTGAGGGTAGACTGTTACATTTTTAATAAATTTGTTTCTGATTATTTGTGAGAGTATTTTCCCATTATTATTTATTTGTACTATGTGTTTTGTGTGTGTATGTGTCTACACACACATACAATACTACAGGTAAAAGAAATAATTGTCCTAAGGGCAAACACATAAAGGGAATATACATTTCTTTGTACACAAGTAAAAATGTACACACACACTCCCCGGGCCAGCAAATATTATTCGCGGTTTTGGCGATTCGCGGCCATTTTGAGAACCTAACCCCAGCAAATTTGGGGAGCCCCCTATACCTGGAAAAATTCCGGGGATTGAAGATTTCTTTCCGGGTTCATAAGATGATATAATGTGCAATTTCTAGAACTTCCGAGAAAATTTTCCCGTTACCCAGAAATTTAAAATTTCCAAAGATGAGGAATTTTTTCCGGCTCTGAGAGCGTCGTCTCGTTACCTGGAAATCTCTCATTCCTGGAAGTACTCTGCATCAATTGCAGCTAACAGAGATATCACTACTTTGTTACAAGCATTCCACAGATGACATGTCACAGACTGGTGTGTGCCTAAATAGCTTTAGTGACTGTACATTAAATCTGCATTTACTTACTGTAAAATGTTCTTAACTCTAAGTGAAATTTTAATTTTCCACAGAAGACGAATCTTATATGGATAATTATGCAAAATAATTGTTTTGATTATATAATTCTCTAACATCTGACATAGCTCAAATGTTTAGAAAACCACAACAAAGTTTAGTTAACTCCTGTGGTTTGTGATAGTGTCTTGAGTCATTGTGGCTGCTACTTTAAGGATGCTTCCAGCAACACTGGTGGTATATTGTCATTTGTCGTGGCATTCATGTGGAGATACAACACGAGAGACTGATCTCAATAAAAATTTATACAATTTGTTAAATATACTGTACAGTGGTCCCTCGGTTAACGAATTACCTTCCATAAGAATCTTCAATTCAGTGAACGAAAAAAAAATTTGATTAAGGAAATCCTTATGAAAATCACGTTTTGTTTTGAAGATCAGCTGAGAAGCTGAGGAGGTACTCAGCCAATTCAGTAATCTCTTCTACGTTTACATTCGTTTCCAATGGAGTAAATGTAAAGAAAATTGTGCTCTTTAATATTTGTGCATTTTTTTATACAGTATTAAAATTATTGGTCATTCTAAAATTTTGCCATCCAAGCTGTCTACATAAAGTTTTTCAACTATTATTTTTGGCTCGATATATGTAACTTTATTCATTTATTGAAACTCATTTACATGCACACACTGTCCTAAGGACAAAGCTGAACTGTGCATGTAATCAGAATAATGTACAAAATTATTACTAAAATTTTTGTCTTGTGCAAACTATAGCATGTTTACATTCAAATTAACCACTATCTTATAAGAATTCCAGCAATGTAAATTATATTCTCCCCGGTCACGTCTATGAAATTGTATAAGCAAAAAACAAATACTCAATCTAAAGGACATAAATAAACAAATTAATACTTCACCAGACCTTCGGCGCTAACTGTCAAAAATGTCACTGTCACCCCTCCCTCCCTCCCTCCCAACCCCCTCTCCTCCCAGCGAAGGTTTCTGGTTATACAATAGGCTTTAATCTTAAATAATATCTCAGACTAAAGTTAGGAGAATATAATTTGCATTGCTGGAATCCTTGCAAGACAGCGAATAATTTGAATATAAACGTCATATATTTTACACAAAAGATAAAATTTTTGTTCTCTCTAATAAAATTCTTAAATTAGATCTAAAATTTGTATGTCTAATGCAAATTTTAGCTTGTTTATATTCAAATTAATCACTATCTTGTAAGAATTCCAGCAATGTAAATAATATTCTACCCAGTCATTTCTATGGAATTTTATGAGCAAAAAACACTCAACAAATTAATACTTCACCAGACACACTAACTGTCAAAATACACTCACCTCCCGCCCCCACTCTTCCTCCCAGACCCTAACCTCCCTCCCTCCCCTCCCTCCCTCCCTCCCTCCTCCCCCCCCCCTCCTCTTCCCTCCCTCCCTCCCTCCCTACCCTACCCTACCCCCGCCTTCCCAAACAAAAGTTTGGTGTTTTCGTTTGGCTTTAAAGTGTTTATCTTATATAATATCTCAGACTAAAGTTAGGAGAATATAATTTGCGTTGCTGAAATCCTTGCAAGATCGCGAATAATTTGAATATAAACGTCATATATTTTGCACAAGAGATAAAATTAATTACCTGTATCACATTACAATAGTAATTTAAGAGTTCTAGTGTATGTGTGTATATATATATATATATATATATATATATATATATATATATATATATATATATATATATATATATATATATATATATATATATATATATATATATATATATATATATATATATATTTATTTATTTATTTATTTATTTATTTAAGGGCGATTTAGGGGAATTTTAGGAGTGTTTCTGACTTTATGAATTTTTGGCATTACTTTGTATATACTTTTCTGTGAGCTGGAACCAATTACCCAATATCCCATTGAAACAATGGTTTCGGTTAACGAACAACCCTCTGGAACGAATTGAGTTTGTTAACTGAGGGACCACTGTATATATGAATTCCTGAAGTGGTCATATTATATTTCTGAAATTATCATATTTGTTAAAGCCTCTTGGTTCCAATCATTTTAGATTCATGATACTCAAGTGTACTTTACAAGTTTCAGCCCTTTCAGTTCATTTACAGTACAGTAATATACCCATTACCTGCAATCTTCAACCCCAGTAATTTCTATTACCCCAAAATAAAAAATTTATCATTCCGAGAAATTACGGGCAAAATCTCACCATTCTGGGAATTGGAATAAAATTTCTGTGCGACTGCATCATGTACTGACATGTGAGTGGGTAGGCTCAGAGTGCTCATATGCTATGGTTGGCTACCTCTTGTCATGTGACTACATGGGATGCCTATGATTGGTTGATGTTTCTCACAGCCTATATCCTAAAATTCTTGCATCAGAACACTCTTATTTCATTGTCTGCTACCATTGTACAAGCTTCTTCGCTCACTCATTGCTGTTTTCACATATGACCTTTGTTGTGCAGTACTGTACTGTACATTACTGTGCCATTATATAATCAGCCCGTGTTATGACAAAAGGGGGTCCCCTACCTTGCGTTTCCGAATGTGCCTCAAGGCATTGTAGTGAAAACTGAACAGAATGTCTGAGCTGAGGATGGTCATGATGCAATAAAGGTCGCGTTTCACCAGTGGCCCAACACATCAAACAACAGTAAATACAGCCATGTCTAGCGATTTTTTCACCTTTGTACTAAATCCAGGGTGGCCACTGGTGTACCAGCACACAACAATGAAATACCACACTTGGTATAGCAGGGAACTAACACACTGGTAACATGTTAAATTTTAAATAGTTTGCAAAGTAAACAGAAGGATTCATACAATATATGAAACAATACTAGTGAATTATTATGATTTCTACACTGTGCAAGAGATTGGGTGTGAGTGAATGAGAGAAAACATTTCCAAGGAACTGCCAAGCTGAGTGGTCTAATACATGAGGTGACAAAGAGTCCTGACCTCACATGACACAGTTTACCACCACTGACATCAAATTTGGGGGAGGATAGATCAAGATTATAGCTAAGGCCCATAATGGGAAGCATTGAGGCTGCATGTGATGTCAATGGCTTCAAGTCACAAGCACTGACGCAATATGGCTGTGTCATGGGTCAAGTCATCTATAATTGGCTCACTCGGGTCAAATGTCTGTTTCCTGCTAGATGTGTTTCGAACTTTTTGTTCAATATCAATTTTATTTTGTTCTCAAACAAATACAAAAGTGATATCACTGAATCTTAACAGGGAGCCGTGATTTGTGAACCTGAACAGTTAATTCCTAGATATTTTCACCATACTGTAGTTGTAGATAGGGGAGCAATGATTGCAGAGGAACTAAGATACAGTTGAGATAGTACAATACTTCACCAGAAAGAGGGCAAAAGCTTGGTATCGACAACCATTGAACATAGTGGATGGCTGACCCAGAATTAAGAAACTGGGTAAAGCGCGATGCAAATGTTAAGTACAGTAGTTTGAAAATATCAAACGCAACTGTGCTTACTTCTCTTTCTGAGTGATCACCATCCTTGGCCATACCTCAAACAATTATTTAAGTTAAAGAAGCAATTCTACTCAGCTCCTAACAAAGATTGTTGGTCATACAGTATGTGTATTTGTTTTATTCCATAATGAATTAATTATATATTATAATCTTACTGATGTGTTTGAGAGGCTACTTTTTACTTTTACTTTTTGAAAATATTTTAAACTTGATATTTTTTTTACTTGTACAGTGACCCCTCATTTAACGAACACCTCGGTTAATGTAATTTCGATTAACGAACTGCCTTCCATAAGGATCTTCAATTCGGTTAACGAAAAAAAATTCGGTTAACGAAGTTCTTACGAACCGACCTCAACATGTTTTCGCTTGCACTGACCAGGCAACCAGCTTTAGTATCAGTCCGCCAATACATTAATCGGTTCTAGGGCTTAAATTCCTTACTATTTTAGTAAATATCAAGAAGTTTATACTATTCAATAATTTTAAAAGTTTAATATTCAATTTTTTTTAGTCATTTTAACAATTATTGAACATAATTGAAGGTAAAGTGACTAGTTTAATGCGCGGCATCCAGCCTCTTAACACAGCAAACAGGCGTTAGTCTCTCTCTGTTTTCACTGGAGGTAACATCTTGCTTGAGACTCTCTTCAACTAAACGCTTTTTTTCTGTGTTTCCAAGCAAATTATTGGTCATTTTGAAATATATTTTATATAGTGACAATATATAATGCAGTGCAGTGTTGATTTAAAGAAAATAATCTTGAATTACACCAGAGAGCTAAAATTTTATGGGTGAAATGGCGCCATGGGGTGACTTCTCTTCCACCCCAATGCCTTCTCTTCTTCCTTCTCCTCCACCCCCATTCTAAATCCCATCATCATCATCATCATCATCCAGGAGCCTTCTACATACACACCTCAAAGTAAGTAAACTTTTCTACCATTTTTGTTGAATTTTGGAAATTTTCGGTGAGCTGGAACCAATTTCCCAAAGACCCATTGATTCGGTTAACGAACGACCTTCTGGAACGGATTGAGTTCATTAACGGAGGGGTCACTGTACTGTACTTGTATATTTCAAGAGTGATACTTTTACTGAAATTATTTGTCAAATTACTTTTACTGTAACATTTTGAATTCCAGACCAACGTATCACAGGTGTTTCAGTTCCTAGCTGACAGTGATCAAGAGTGGAACAGAAGTCCATATGCCCTGAATGTTTGACATATGAGGGACAGGCAGCAGGGCAGACTGGATTTGTAGGTGTTATGCACTAGAACTGTTATTGACTGATAGGTTAACATAAGGTTCAGATTACAGCTGATACTCTTGGACAACTTTTCATGTTGAGAGCAATTATACTGTACTGTACATGTTAATCTATCCTTAAAGAGATTTCCAGCTGACTTGGATAGGTTAAGCTGTACAGTGTAATGATTGCTTGGTTTGGATTTATAGAACTGTAGTGTATTTGTAGGAGGGGTGATCTGCACATACAAAAGAAAACTATTTTCCATTACATATTACTGTCTAAAATTTAATCAGGTTGTAAGTGAGGTTACACTTCTGCCACATGAAGTCTATTGTAAAGCACAAAAGCAGTATTATTATGCACAAAGAAAAGACGTATTATTGAGAAAAAATGCACAATCTTTCAACCAAGCTAGGTAGGATTCATCAATCTCCAGTCATCATTGTGACTTGATTTAGTACTACATTACTCATAACCATTGTTATATTTTTAAAGTATACCAGAGTTTTATGTCACCAAGTGTTTCCTGGAACAAAATCAAGTAGTAATATTAAAGTTCCTCAGGATTAGATAATGAAATACATATTTACAAGATGCACTCCTTTATAAAAACCTTCCTAAATTCACCAGAAACTAAGGAGGCTGTGTAACTATATATCCCATGTTATCAGGAGGTTTTCATGTGTAGAACCACAATAGCTACCTGCTGGTACTGTACTGTATGTTATCATAGAGTAATCTTTGCTTAATTTTCTCTCACATGCAGTACAGTGGTCCCTCAGTTAACGAGCGCCTCGGTTAACGAGATTTCGGTTTACGATTTACCTTCCATAAGATTCTTAACTTCGGTTAACGAGCAATCCCTCGATTAACGAGTTTTTTACGAGCCGACTTCAACATGTTTTCGCTTGCATTTGGCGGTCCACCAGCTGTAGTATTAGTCCGCCAATACAGTAATCGGTTTTAGGGCTTAAATTCCTTACTATTTTAGTAAATATCAAGAAGTTTATACTATTCAACAATTTTAAAAGTTTAATATTAACCTTTTTAGTCATTTTAACAATTATTGAACATAATTGAAGGTAAAGAAACTAGTTTCTGGCGTGCCATCCAGCCTGTTAACACACCAGACAGGCGTTAGTCTCTCTCTGTTTTCAGTGGAGGTAACATCTTGCTTGAGACTCTCTTCAACTAAACGCTTTTTTGTGTGTTTCTAAGCTAATTATTGGTCATTTTGAAATATATTTTACATATTGACAATATATAATGCAGTGCAGTGTTGATTTAAAGAAAATAATCTTGAAATACACAAAGAGAACTAAAATTTTATGGGTGAAATGGTGCCATGGGGTGACTTCTCTTCCACCCCAATGCCTTTTCTTCCTTCTCCACCCCCATTCTAATTCCCATCATCATCATCATCCAGGAGCCTTCTACATGCAATTTTCGGTGAGCTGGAACCAATTACCCAAAAACCCATTGAAACAATGGTTTCGGTTAACAAGCAACCTGCTGGAACAAATTGTGCTCGTTAACCGAGGGACCACTGTATATGCATCTTCACTCGTAGTGCCCCAGCATTCATATAACGTTACGCTTTTTTTATGAATGTATTATGCACTAAAGTTATAGAATTGAAATACATTGTACTTACCTAAGAAATTGCCAATTGTTAGTGGTATCAAAAAATATAAAATAATTATGATTTCAGAATTCTTTTCCTCAAAGTAGGAAAATGCAGCAATGCCATGTATTGGACTTCATTAGTTTTATCATGATGAATAGTGTTCAAGTGATCTCCCTAACTCAGAGGTCCAACATGGGTAAGCTTTAGCTTAAAGGACTGTGGTCTTTGCAGTCTGGCTGATGTAGAACACTCCAAACTTTCAGGCTGTAAAGGTCTTCATTCATTTGATATAAATTTACCTTAGAAAATACTCCCATACAGGAGTCCCTCAATCACAGAGGGTTGTGTTCCTGGAAAAGGTTAGTACTGTATAAGTTAATTTGATATAAACATAGGTTTCCATTATAAAAGGTGGGGGTATTCTCTCAGCCACAGCCAAAGATTTTTTTTTTTCCAGAAAGCATCTACCCTGCTTTAGGTTTTCATGCATACACACTAACAGCAATTTAATAATTTAATGCTGTAAGCTTTACTCCAGGATGGGATCCACATAAATTCCTATCTAGATCACTGAAAAAAGCACATCATCAGCTGCTTCTCTTGTACAGATATTCTTTCTGATGTGACACCACCTCTTCTAGCTACATCAACTTCACCAATTTCACCGCATGACTCTTAGCAGCTTTACCACATCAGCTTCTTCCAAATTCTCGAACTCTACATATTGGCCAAGGTCAGTTAATTATTTCAACTGTTACTGATGATGGTATCACAAAACCTTTGAAGTTGTATGTGCACTCCTGGTAAAAGTCCTTCTAAAGTCCATTCATGTTTCTGGTTTTGAGTTTTTCCCGTGCAATCCTGATATTTGTAGTGGCATGGAGGATGTTGTACTGTTTACCAGAACTCCCAAACATGTGATTTATGGGGTCCATCCTTGAATTAAAATTGAAATAATGTTCCCCTTAAAGAATACATTTTCCATAATTTTTTTCTCCCAGTTTCACTGGTTAAATAAGTAAGTGGTTTAGGGTGGTATAAACATTACTCAAATATTAGGGTGCAGATCATTTAGGTGCATTTGGTGACCCAGAACATTATCAAGGAGAAAAGCTTTGAAACCGAGGATAGTTATACCTTCACAAAACAAACTTCATGTCCTTCGTGTCTGCTTTGGCAGTGTCCTTATGATGCATAAGATGCTCTCCCATGATGAATTATGAGCAAATAAGATAAAAATCAGTGTACAGTATATGTGAACCTAGATATGTATAGTAAATGAAATTTGGGTGGTAAACATTAAATTATGTACTGTACATGTGTATCTGACATTTTATGGTTATTTTCTACACTCGAGGGTTAGCCATGATAACCTGATGGCATGGTGTCCTAGTTGCCACCAGGTAAATTTAAAGCAAATTTTACAACTAGATGTCCTTCTTTTCACTATCCAACTTCAAAATGCCCCCTTACAGTAGCTGGCAAGGCAGGGTCACTACTCCCTGATGTAATCAAAGACTACCCACATATATAAATGAGGGAAACTTGTACAGTACTTTTCTGTATTATGAATTTCCTTCAGATTTAATTTCTTTGCACTATGCTTTTATGGCCTGCAATCCTCAATGAGTGATGTGTGAGATCCCATCACACTGAACATTTATTGAGAAAACTTGCGAGTATCATAGGGTACAATAATTCATAAGTCTTACATACTATACTCATATTATGGTCACATTCACTGAAGCTTTTTATGATGGTCAGTTGTGCTTATATTATGGTCATATTCAGTTTATTATACACATAATGGTCACATTCAAGCTAGCATCACTTGGTGTTTGGTATACTCATGTTATGGTCACACACATGAGCACCTCAGAGGTCTGCTACATTCATGTACCATTCCTAGTGATTCACACAGTTTCAATACAGTATTAACCTTTAAAGAAATGTGACTTTGTTCATTGCTTTTATTGAATTTCCTTAGGTAAGAAGTTATGTTTCCATGCTACCTATATTCTCAGTCGTGCTTCCTTATACATTCTCATCCAAACTTTTCTCTTGAATATACTTTCTGTGATAACTCACCCTCCCAAGACAGGCAGTAGGCAGTTGCTTTAATTATTAGTTAACATGTAAACCAGTTTGTAACATTCTGTATGATATTTGACAGTGAATTTTAATGTTATTAATAAACATAATAATTTTAGAAATTTTAAAAGTAAATATTTCAAGTGTTTTATGTACAATAAGTGTTAGTGGTAACATTATACAGTATACTGTACTATATAGTGGTAATATTATGTACCTGTACAGTACTGTACTATACAGTATATGACAAATTTAAAACTTTTTCTCAAAAGCTACTTTCGGTACATTTATCATATTGGGTGCCTCGAAAATGTATTTTCCATTATCACATTAAGGTTTGTGCGTCGGAAATCGTCACTGATGTATGTATTTAACAAAAAGAATTAAGAAAAAATTATGAAGTCAGTTCCAAGGAAATATATATATGAAACAATTAGGTATAATTTAAACTAGTGATAATATACTTATGGCCAAGAAACATTTGTTTATGGTAGGCAATATTAAAGTTATAAAATGGATGACTGTTCACATCCTCTGTATAATGAGAAGGCTGATGAGAATACAGTGAAGTCACGATAATTTGCAAAATACAAATTCCCTGTTCTTATATTCTCAGGCACCAACTGTATTCTGTATTACTTTTTTTTCAGTCAAATATTCTTAATTCACAGCTGAGCGCTGGCTGCCGCAGTGTTTATTTACATAAGAAACCCTGAAAGGTGTTGTGGAAATAACAATGTACAGTAGTGTAATTGCTCTAATTTGCCTAAGAAACATAGAAAATATAATATAAATATCATTTCAATGCTCTAATGTGACTTAGAAATAAAGAAAATATAATACAGGTAGTGAACTGAGCAACCCCCCCCCCCTTCTCAGCCCTCATCACTGCTCTGACCTCATTAATAATACAACATAATGCAATTTCACCACAATTCCCATATTTAGGTTCATTTGGTACCTGGTTAATACTTTTTTACTTTTTACTTTATCCTCTTCACCACTGATCGGCTCGTTAGCCGCTTGGGCAATCGGTCATGTCTCTGTTATGCACTGTTGGAAAATACTGGGCATGCACCGGCTCCTGAATGTATCTGAACCTGCTCCAGTGCTTGTCAAGTCTGGTCTTAAAAGAGCTCACACTTGGTGAGAGAGAAATATAAAATCCCACACTCGACCCCAGATGTGGTATTTAATTCCCAGTGTTTTGTTTACATAGTGCAGTCACAGCCAGTCCAGTGCCTGCCTGTCTAGATGACATACTGGCATAACCCACAGGATGATTATGATAAGGGAAGGAGCTGTTTAAGTAATGCAAAGCTATTTTTTTTACAATATTTATTGTCTTTTTGTTGTGTTTTTATGTACAGATATCCCTCATTTAGTGATAATTCACTTCAGCGATAATTTTTTTACAACCTTTCTCAATTATCCTTGTGCACTGTATATAAATTGGGTAGTTAGAGACACTGATGTTAAAGAAAAAAAAGAAAGACAAACTTTAACCCAAATGGTTGTGCAAAACACAGAATATGGAAAATTATTGGAAGCTTAAACAAACAAAAACCAACTTATTCAACCCAAAGCAACCAGTTCATGGTGACTTTAGTAATATTCAGTAACTAATTCTAAATATTATAAATTATCAAAGGATATTTGTGCATGTAACATGATCATTACAAAAAATTTACATTTAAGTGGATGGAAATCAAATACTGTCTTGGCCCCCCCTTTCCACAAAACATATATATGCCACTGTTGTTCATAATGCATTTCATTACAGGATTTTCTTTGGCCACCACCTTTTTGTATCATTCATATACGTACTGTACTGGAATTGCCTTTTTTTTGTGCCTTTATTCTCTTATACTTATTTACAGTACTGTACCGTACTGTATTACAAGAAAAACCAAAGCTTTTTTGTGTTTCTCCATGAATATCACATGAAATTACCAATATTATAAAACCAATCAAAGTTATTAAGATAAATTTTGTTTTACTGTTTAATGTAATTGGTCAACTGCTTAATTACACATAATTTTATCTTTGAAAGTTTTGGTTTTTCAAAGTGTGAACTTTGAGGCAGTATTAAAATTTTAGTATTGCCATGTAACCAGTTTTTGTCCAAATTTGAGCCCAATTCTTTGGGTTTTAGTTCCTATGAAAATATCTAATGCTGATGACATTTCTAATAAAAAGAAATCGCTGTATTTTTTTTTTTTTTTTTTTTTTTATAACCATGAATACATTTAATGAGAGAATAGTCTATCTTATTTGTATCGCCTTAAAGTTTTCTTCATCTATACAATATTTTGCCAATTGCTTCCCTTAATCTTTTTTAAACCTTTTCAGTATGGTTACTACTGGAAGGCATACATCATAATAAATAAACAAATAATAGTGCCTAGCTTATCACTTGTGGGAATGACAGGAAAAAGAATCATGCCTAACATACTGTATACAATTCAATCATACATGTAACATTGTAACAATGCAATTCAAAGTTCAGTTATTAAAAACCAGATACAGTAACAGTAGCCAACCATAGGGGTTACGGTATGTTTTAGAATTCTCCCAATGCTGGCAAAACCTTAATTGAAAAGGACTGGCTCCAATGGAAGTGAGTGATTTGGGGAAATGACTCAAGACATACCTGTACCTAAGTTCTATATTGTACAGTTCAAGGTTAAAAATAAGTTAATAGTTTATGCTATACATGTACTGTACAGTATTAAAATGTTTGACAAGCTATCTTCTGGAGGCTTCTTATGAACACAAAATTTGAAATTCATGTTATGAATGAAATATGCTGTACAGCATTTGTCTGGTAACTCATGCATTTTCACCCTACCATACATGTACAGTACTACAGTATTTCTTTTGGGCTTACAACCAATAACAGCGCATGTTGTGTCATGTGACCAAGCTCAGGCACCTCACAAACTCAATCTCCTGTGCTCTCTGCCACATGTGTCATCATAGTGCTTACGGAGATTTTATTTTCGTGAAGACCCTGGGATTTACTACATCAACCATAGATACACTGAACAATTCAGATACTACAGATTTCAGTACACCCTCTGGCGTAACAAAATGCCCCAGGAATGTGCAAAAATGGGACAGAACAAAGGCCAAAAAATGGCTGAATTTTGGTTTGACTATGAATCAAGGAACACAACGTTATAGAGGCAAGGAAAATCGGCCTCCTTGTACAGTACAGTACATATAAATTCAAGTGCTTTAAGGTTCTGGGAATGGACAATATACAGAAGTCCTCCGAGAAATTTTGGCCCTTGGAGACTGTGTGTAAAGCATGTTAAATGTAAGACAAGTTTGTTAGAAAAGCATCAGTATTATAAATGAAAAGTAAAGAGAAGTTTCATGGTCATACTGTACTGAAAATAAGTAACACTATTTTGCTTACATTCTACCACTGAATAATATTAGTTACTGAAAAGAGTGGCATCATTGTGATTAGTCAATAAGATACTGTACAGTAACTTACCTATAATTCGAAATATTAGGAGCTCTAGTCCTTACTAATTATGATATTTTACGAAGTACTGTATGAGGGACACCTCCTGGGGGGGTATTTACTTTTAAGTTAGCTGCCCCAATAAAAATGTTTTAACATTTCTAAGTATGTACAGTACCAGATTTAGGTGGTTGTTCCAGGGCTATCAGACAAAATGGCTCAAACACCAGGCAATGAGGGAAAAATAAGTGGGGAAAAAGCTTGTATGGTAGACCGTCAATGTACACTCCACGACTGACCAACACGCGTGACACGTAATGTACATTTACACTGAGATAGGCAGTTGCATCCCACGGTGACATGTGTGTCAAATATATTAAAAAATGTCTCACACAATCAGAAATTTTACCAAAAATTACAAAAATTTTAATATACAGTACAGTTAATGAGTCATGAAACCGGTGAATCTAAATTGATCCAAACTACTGTTACACATGTGAGGATGTTTGGACTAGACAAACTGTACAAAACCGAGACACAGCAGAACTTCCTATTACCCTGGCGGACAGTTCCCTTCAACATCACAACACCCACATACCTGTCTAAACATCTGACCACACAATCCTTATTTCAAACACACTGCCAAAGTGAGAGCTCTTGAACATAGACATAACCTCATAACCTATAAACTGAAAATAACATCACACAGACCATCAGCACTGAAAGGTTCTCTCAACATTGTCTGTGGGAGGGCTGGAAGTGCTGTTATTGTGACTCATCCCAATGGTAATGTAATAGAAAAAGGAGTTAGAATTAATAACTGGGCATCCACTCTACAAACTGGTCTATTTGCCATATTCACAATCCTGAAACTTGTTGAAGATACTGCCACTGTGTTTTTTTTTTTACGGGAAATAGCCCACCCGGGTACAGGTCATCGACCCACAGCGGGGCCTAGGGGGCAAAAAAATAAAAGTAAAAAGAAATTCAGATTGTCACCCACTTGTCCCTGGGGGACAAGCTGCTGTAGATCCCCTCTCACATAAGCATCAGTCAACATGATAAGAGTTGATGTCTTAGCTAAACTTTTATCCAACAATGACAATGTTGGATACAATCAGGTGTAATAAAAGCTTGTATTTTACCTCTTATTTCTTTCTTCTTAGTTCTTAATTCTTGCTTCTACTCTTACTCTTTCTCTGTACGGTATACTTATGAGATGGATGGGTGTGAGGAAGGAGGGAGGAGGAGTTAACAGCTGGTTTGTGGTTAGGGAGGTGGGGATTTGCCTGTGGTTTTCCCCCGCCAGAGGGTAACCGTTATGAGGGGAGACTGAGGAGGAGGGAATAACTGGGAATAGGAATAACAAGCGATAACTGAGACACTAGGGGACACTGGAGATAGGTGTGTTGTTAATCAGGACTCTATCACTGCAGACCACCAAGACACTTAGGAGGTCATACTCAACTACAGTACCTTCAAACACAAGGGAATTGAGAACTAATCATTATGCTTCTTCATTTATTAACTACATTACTCAGAATGGACAGTTACTTTCAAAACAATAAACCTATATTCCCAGCTAGTTAAACGAGTCACATGAATCGCAATATATTCTGTGAAACGATAAAACATAAAGGGATATACTGTACTGTATATATCGCCATGCTGAAGACCTGCCAACCACGAGCACCTCTACACTTAACCACCGCTAACCAGACTCTGTGTTTGAAAACAGAGTGCCCCCTTGCTAGGGCACAAACTCAACTTCCAGCCAATAAGCACAGTTAGGCCTATAACATCACACTCACAGGCCACTCTGATTGGATCATGCATTATGGTGGGTAATCTTTGTCTAATCTGAATTTTCATAATTATGTATTTCCTCTAAAACATGACACAACCTACTCTAAAAACATGGCATTGTTACACTAGCATTGTCAAACAGAACCCTAAAAACTATAATCAGAAAAGAACTTGATGAATTTGAAGTAAGCAGACAAGACCAAACAAGCACTAGTCAATCCATTGTGTACCATAAGATGTATCAAGAAAAACATGTACTGTAATAAAGGAAGCAAGGAACAAAATCATATACATTCCTAATTTACAAATTGTAGTAACTGCTACACTAAGGTGTTAAGTTATAAGTACCTCTGGCTGTATGCCTCACGGGCAGATGTGAACAAAGCTAAATGTAAAGTAGCGGCCATACATGGCCACACACTCCAACACTGTCTTCATACTGTAAAAAAAGGAACCTTATAGGGACAATGTGCATGCAATGGCACAGTACTATGCCCAAAGTTTTAATCACCCTCTTCCATTGATGAGGGTCATCGTGTCAACCACCATCGCTTTAAATGCGAAGAACCCCGCACTGCAGCACATGGAGGAAAAACGAACTAATAATTTTGTAATTTGAAGATGTGGCTAGGAGCTGCTCTTTGTTACCCTGTTCGTAATTGTTTTGTTTGTTTTATTGGATATTTATAGTAAATACAAATAATGAACAAAGAAAACATATTGACAATTCTATAAACCTTTTTCTTGCATTAATGTTTTTAAGGTTAATAAATTGACATTTTCAAGAGACTTGTGCTTTGTTTACTGCCAAATGCAAGCTCGTTCTCCTGTTGGACTCATCTATCATGCAAATGCTATTACTAATCAGTTAAGCATATTTAAAGTAATTTATTCAACCTTTTAGCAGTTTTGCAAGTTTTTGTCTGGAAACTATAAACTGGCAATAATCTGGAACGAGTCAAATTTCACTGACAGGACATCGTCACTAAACTTAACATGACATATTAATAAAGTAAGCACATTTAAAAAAAATAATAACAAATTTTAGCAGCTTTCTAAGTCAGTTTCTGACTGGAAAATATTAATATTTCCTCGCCAATTAATGTTACTAAAAATCCCATGTTGATGATCGTCCAAGTACAGTCTTGAATTTGACACCAGCGTTTGTAATAAACAAACACACATCCAGCATACCAACCACACAAGACACCCATACTGCATCAGCGAAGGTGGACAGGCTTACCAATCCTACCTTCGATGGTCCCGCATAGAAGGACTCTTCCAACAACTGACAAGACTCTTCTCCTCGAAAGACCAAGGACACCCACAGGATTCATTCGATAAAGTGCAAGATGAAAGGATATCCCAGCTCCTTCCGTCTGGACAGTCATAATAGCTGCCCTACCCACACCCCTTGCTCGATGGGAGGTTGGTTTGACCCTCTTGCCTGCCCAGTATGCACGGTCCGGGTTACGTCCCTCACGAAGTTCTCTTCACCGATGGACAAAACCAGAAAGGAGTGAGTGTTACTTAAAGACAGGTGGAAATTGGCTGCTAAGTCTGCTTCCAAATGCAAAGTGCCTAGATTGGGGTGAAATGATCCCACACTGGGCACGTCTCTCCTCATGCTGAAACCCCAGGAACAAGAAAAATAGGGCCTTGCGGATAACCTCTCACATCATAGAAAACAGCAGTGGATTAGGGATGCCTGCTGCAACAACTTCGAGTTTTAGGGAAATTTAGCCCAAGTTTTTATAACTTGGATGACTTAGGATTCCCATTCACCCCTATGGGAGGGGTACTAGAGGGAGTTCTCTAGAGCTCATACACTATGGAGGCACAGTCACCAAAAATAGGCTTTTCAATCCTTCAAAGCCTTTATAAAATTCAGATACTGTATAAGTAAAATAATTTCTTATATAGTATGATTATTCTCTGCTGTTCTGTATCTTTTTTGACAATAAGAAGACATTATGATACATTCAGTCTACACAAGATCAGTAACAGCTTGAATTTCATCTAGATTCCAGAAATGGTCAGATAATACTGCATGGTTATTCTTTGAACAAGAAGACTGGGGACACACCATAATAAGATAGGTGAATATAAGCAAATTTATTTAACACTCAATCACCCATGGGGGCTGACCAGAAGTCCCCAGGTAAACTAATACTGTAGTGAAAAAAAAAAAAATAAAATAAAATTGGACAATCAGGCAACTGGCTCAATGACTGTACTCTATAAATTATTATAAAAATTATTCAAATTTTCTTTGTTGCAACTGCCCTTCACATCTATACAAGATTTACAATAAATTTACATTTCTTGACTAAGACTAAAATTAGTCTTCAGTATATTATGGAGTGCAGTACAGTACAGTACTGTATTTTAATTATCTGCCATGAGTTCCTTCTGTGGGCTTGGAGCTCCAAGGCCTTGATTGGTCTTCCATGCCAGGTATGTGTTCCAGAACAATGCAAATGTCTGAACTACAAGTACCTGGTGATGTAGAGGCACAAAGGAGAAATTGCAGATTTGAACAGCTGGCCACACCTGTAATACAGTACAGGTAAATAACAATTATAAAACAAATGCACCCACTGCAGAAAAAAATAATCATTTAATAAAGAGCCTGAAAGTCTAAACATATGACACACACACACACACAGTGGTCCCTCGGTTAACGAACGGTTCGATTAACAAAATTTTGGTTAATGAATTACCTCCCATAAGGATCTTCAATTCTGTTAACGAACAAAACATCAATTAACGAAATCCTTACGACAAACACGTTTTGTTGTGAGCATCAGCTGATGGGCTAGTCTGCCAATTCAGTAATCTGTTCTATGTTACATTCGTTT
This sequence comes from Homarus americanus, assembly GCF_018991925.1. NCBI lineage: Eukaryota > Metazoa > Arthropoda > Malacostraca > Decapoda > Nephropidae > Homarus > Homarus americanus. Next base: position 5,417,632 of record NW_024749779.1, read on the forward strand.
CCAGTGGAGCAGATATCAAGAAAATTGTGCTCTTTAATATTTGTGGATTTTTTATAATAAAATTATTGGTCATTCTAAAACTTAGCCATCCAAGCTCTGTCTACATAAAGTTTTTCAACTATTATTTTTGGCTCGATATATGTAACTTTATTCATTTATTGAAACTCATTTACATGCACACACTGTCCTAAGGGCAAAGCTGTACTGTTAATGTAATCAAAATAATGAACAAAATGATTACTAAAATTTTTGTCTAGTGCAAACTATCGCATGTTTACATTCAAATTAATCACTATCTTATAAGAATTCCAGCAATGTAAATTATATTCTCCCCGGTCAGTTCTATAACATTTTATAAGCAAAAAACAAAAACTCAATCTAAAGGACATAAATAAACAAATACAGGTTGTACCTCTCTAGTCCGGCATTCTGTGGTCCGGAAACTCCCGTGGTCCGGAACGATTTTAGTTTGTCCAATAGGTAGATAGGCAGCTCTTTTTTTTTTTTTTTTTTTTTACTTATCTGAATTATTATTATTATTACAGGAGTATTAAATTTTTGCCCCTCAGGCCCTAATGTGGGTCAGTGACCTATTCCCGGGTGGGCTAATCCCCTTAAAAAAAAAAGCCGCGGGAAATTAAGGTTTGTTTACATCCGGCAGTTCGGCTGCTCTCTCTCTCTCTCTCTGCTTGTCTATACAGAGTACAACATTTAACCCTTCAATATATATGAGCAGTAAATAAGTGTTGCTTTCATATTCTTATGTAGAGTAATGACGATATATTTTCACATGTGCACACTTACATACGAGCAGTCTCACTTTTTTTTTTACCATTAATGGTTAGCTACTTATATTGTTCCATTTATTAACATTAAATAACATTACAGGTACTTCAAGCAACCATATTCATTTTTTTACATTAATTTTACTACAGCTAAACTCAGGGTCTTATTTTCTTCAGTTTTATATGTAGAACCAATCAGTCACTGGTTTCGTAAGCTTTAACATAAACAATGCCGGCAGCCGTCTTGTCTCCTCTAATATTCCACGTATTATTAATAAATTGTATTGTTAATTTTGCACACACGTACATTAATTCAATAAAAACAAATTCAGAAACATTAATTAAAATATATATGAACAGTAAATAAGTGTTGCTTTCATATTCTTATGTAAAGTAATGATGATATGTTTTCACGTGTGCGCATGCGCACTTACATATGCGATCTCTCTTTTTTCTTTACCATTATCGTTAGCTACTTCTATTGTTCCATTTATTAACATTAAATAACATTACTTAAAACAACCATATTAATTTTACTACAGCTACAACCAAGGTCTTATTTTCTTCAGTTTTATATGTAGAACCAGTCAGTCACTGGTTTTGTAATCAACGAATACAATGCTGTGTCATTTCCTCGTGTGTTTTAATATTCTACGTATTATTAATGAATTGTATTGCTCATTTTGCACACATAAACATTAATTCAATAAAAAAGACATTCAGTAATAAACAATAATGAATCTTTTGTACATAAGAGAAATGACGCTGTTTACACGATTATGCACGTCGTCTGCACGTTGGCGGGCCGTTCAAACCCGTCGAAATTCAAGTTTCCGCCGTCAAAATTTTTATTTATTTATTTTTTTGTGTGTTCCAATAAAATACGTTAAGAATTAAAAACTCGCGAAATTTGAGAAGCTACTATACGACATTTAACCCTTCAATATGTCTTCAAAGAGACCATGATGCAGAGAAAGTGGTGCTAGTGCTTCCAGGCATAAGCACAAGTCACTATCTATCCAGGAAAAGGGTGAATTTCCATGGTCCGGCAATTTCCATGGTCTGGCACCGGTCAGGTCCCGAGGTTGCCGGACTAGAGAGGTACAACCTGTAAATACTTCACTAGACCTTCGGCGCAACTGTCAAACATGTCACTGTCACCCCCAGCAAGGGTTTGGTGGTTATACAATAGGCTTAAGTTTTTATCTTATATAATATCACAGACTAAAGTTAGGAGAATATAATTTGCATTGCTGGAATCCTTGCAAGACAGTGAAGAATTTGAACATAACTGTCATATATTTTGCACAAGAGATAAAAAGTTTAGTACATTAGTTTAGTACATTTTTGTTATGTAAAGTTTTTCAACTGTATTTTTGGGTAGATTTACATAAATTTATTTATTTATTTTCATTCATTTACATGCACACACCATACTAAAAGAAACATAAAAAAAATAAATGACCTAAGTGCAAACCTATACTGTACACGTACTAAATGATTACCGTACTAAAATTGTTATGTCTAGTGCAAATTATAGCTTGTTTATATTCAAATTAATCACTATCTTATCAGAGTTCCAGCAATGTAAATTATATTCTCCCAGGTCATTTCACTGGCATTTTAAAATGAGAGAAGCTTAGTCACTGAAGGACTGTTGTAGTGGATTCCTCCCCTACAAGCACCGAACCTTCTCGAATTCCCCAGTCTACGCCTCCAGCGCTGCCCACGGGCTGGGGTCAACTATCTACCCACGCTTACCCCCGCCTTATAAGGCCTGACACCGCTGTGACCACCCTCTTTCTACCCAGTGCCACCAGCAAGCAACACCTCCTCCTCCACTCCAGCCTGGCGGCTCCCGCCGGCGACCTCGGCGTCCCTCAAGCTGCGTGCCCTCCTCTGGGCACCCTCACCAACCAGCTCTCTCTACTCAACGCTTGTTACCATGCTGCCTACCCAGCAACAAGCTGCATTGTACATCCAATACAATATGTATACAGTGAGCACAGTGTGAGTTTCCTTTCTCCATCCCATCCTGAGTGTGAACCAATATCTCATAACTCCACACTGTTAAATAAACATACATGAGACCTTTGGCTCCAACTGTCAAACATATCACCTCATCTCCTGCTGCTCACTCATTCGCTCCCTCCCTTTCCCCCAGCCAGGGTTTTAGGCTTACAGTTTTTATCTTATATAATATCTCAGACTAAAGTTAGGAGAATATAATTTGCATTGCTGGAATCCTTGCAAGACAGCGAATAATTTGAATACAGTGTATATATATATATACAGTATAGTCTGCATTTACGCGGCCAATTGAACCCATGGAGTACCGAGTAAAACGAAAAACGCGTAAATGAAATAACAGAACATATGGGATTAATTGAAATAGAGACTGGGCCGACCCCCAAACTCCGCTTTTTCTGACACAATACATACGTTGTAGTAAAAATAACATCTTAATTTTATGACATTATGCACACACAATTAATAATTAAGAGAAATATCAATAATATTAGGTTTTTTAACACTTACGTTAGTAGAAAAGCTGGGTCGGCACACGTGGATGGCGGCTGGTTCCGAGGCAGAGGGCAGATTAGTTGCCCTCCGGTGAATCACTTTCACTACTCGCAGAGGTTTGCAGGGCCTCCCAGACAAACCTCTCAAAGTCCATATCCTCACTGTCAATATCACTATCACTGACTTGGACTGGCTGTGGTTGTGGTGGGTTGCGGGCGAGGAAGTCCTCAATACTACATTGACGACTAGCATTGATGTTGTCGAGATAGATCTGGATATACGGCTCCATAACTTTCGTCAGATGGTTATTAGACTCTTCATACCGATGCTTGTCTGGTGTCGTTGTCAAGGATGAGCTTAAGTTTCTCCCCCAACGTGATGATTTCCTTCACATTATCATGGCTTGGTCCAGGTAATTCAATGGTGGTGGGGGTTCCGCGGAAGCCATTGTGAGTTGTGAGGGGAATAGCGGGCACAAGAGAGAACTGTATACGCGGACTGAGAACAATGAGACAGGCCCTGCTAGGTCAGCAACTTCTACTCTCTGGTGGCAGGGCACGTCATGTTACATTAGGCCAATCACAGCTAGCGGCGGAGGGAGGTAAGGATGCGTGGCCCAATCACAGTCCGATATGTCATATGACGTCAGCGATAACGTAAGAGCGGCCTAATGCGCACCACTCACCGCGCCGCTTCCCGCGTATGGTCAAGAATGGACCGCGTGGGTAAAAAATGGCGTGGCGGTCTGGACCTCTCCAGCCGCTCGCTGCGTAAATGACCAAATTTACCGCGAAATTAAAGCATTTTCATTCTGGCAAGGCACCACGTGAATGACCAAACGCATAAACAAAACCTGCGTAAATGACCAAACGCGTAAATAAAACCCGCGTAAATGCAGACTATACTGTACAGTACTGTATATGTAAATCTTGATAAGAACCCACAAGAAAAGGTAGCAGAGAATTAAAAAAAAATAAAAATATTACAGTATGTATTGCCCTATTAATTATAAAATAGTAAACTCCAAAGAAACAGAAAGTAAGAATTGTTCAGGAGACAAAATTAGTATTATGTGCTGTTGGTACCGTCTATGATTTAAGTAGCGTGGCAGAAGTAAATATTATTACCCGTACCCAGTACACTCAAATTCCTATGAAGACTATACAAAATAAATAAAGTTATATGGTCCAACTACAATTATACAGAAAGTGTGTGTTAATATTACTGCACTTCACACTACATTACTTTGTATACTACTGTACAGTATACTGATTGGTGGTTCATTAAATTAGCACTGCTACTTATTCTGCATAAATTTTGCTCAAACTTCATGTACACTGTTCAAACAAAAATCTTACACTCCAACAGGTCAGCAAAATATCTTTGTAGTTCTTCTTGATATCATTCTGAATATGCTGTGGTGTGTTCCCCTGCATGGCTCCCAACACAGTCAAGAAGACTCCCAAAAAAACAGGTGAAAACAGCCCTTGGTCAGCAGCCACCTTTTTCAGAGCTATCACTCCTTTGCCAGATCCAATTCTGCTGTCTAACACTTTATACCATCTTGATAATACTGGGCCCTGGAAAGAAAACCCATGATCAACAATTTTCAAGTACAAGTATTGTATGATTCTAATCAAAATTGCCTTGAAGAAAGGAGGTTAATGAAATCTATTTTAAAAATTTAGTCACAATATTCTGATACAGTCCATAATATTTACATATTTTTGGCTAAAAATTTTAAGCATAATATAACTTAAAAAATACAGTACAGGTACTACTTTTGAAACAATAATTGTGCATATAACATACTATACAAGCTTCACTTACAACTAAAAATGAACCAATTGCAAAAAAGCGAACAGTACGCTGCCATTCAAACTGATTTGCAGACTTCTTTTCAACAAGAACTTGAGACAGGACATCCCCAGCTCCTGTCAATGTACCTTGAAAATACAAAAAAATCATATTTATTATATATACAGGTACAGGGTACAGGTATACCTAATTTGCATTCAAATCTTCAACAGACCTCAAGCTAAATCTTTATCAGTTTTTTAATGGCTAATACAAAATTAATTTGGCAACAGAAAACCAACCCATGTTACCCAGCACTATGAAAGTGAGAGTTCCATAAGCTTGATGCCCCATTAAGGCTGTTTCACACCGGATGTGATGCTAGTTACGCTGCGGATGGAAATTACGTGGCATTGCTTCTGTTATTTTCAATGAGGCTGTTCTGACCAGATGCAATGGTAAATAGCCGATGTCACACACTTCGGATATGTACCATCCCAGAATGCCTCCTCTGCGATTTTTTCTCGGCGTGGCTTCATCGTGCATATGCACTAGAACATTTTTGCCAGTCTGGGACTGACAGTTGAGAGAGACAGCAGCTAGCACCCTGCTTCAGGCCAGCCTTTCCTTGGGCTTATGGACTGCCTGTAGTTTGTATCTAGTTTCTTGATATCCCTTTCAATTATTAATAGAGCTTCACTGAATTGAGCATGGGACAATCTAAAATATTGTCTAAATTGTTTACTTTTAAGAAAAGACAGAAATTCTTTTGTCTGTAACCATAAGCATACCAGATCGCCCACCTGTATCCTCCACCACAGTAGCAGGTAAGTTCCAAAAAATGGTCAGGTTAAGTTCAGTTAAGTGAGGTTAGGTTAAGTGAGGTTAGGTTTTTTGGGTGTTTTATGGTATGTTTTACTTAAACCCGTCTGCCATTTTGGTGCAAATTAGCGGTTTCTGTTACAAATTATTTTTTTTCCTTTTTTGACTGCTAATTTGCACCAGTAATGAAGATCAGATTGAATTAAACACACCATAATACACCAACAAACATCTATTTTGGGTAAATTTAGAGTAGTTCACACAACTCTGCTAGAAAGTCAAAACTCTGTTTTTCTAGTGTATTTTGGTGTGTTTTGATTGGTTCTCTCTTTGATTTCCATTGGAAATTGCCTGTTTTTTAGTTATCGCCCCCTTCTACCCCCCAAGAAATTAAGGGATCCTGTTAGGAACCGGGGTTTTGGGTGGGACATTTTCCAAAAAAATTCATGGGCAAGTGAATACAAAACACAGTACTGTACACCAAAAAGCACTAGAAAAACATATAAACCTAACCTTTTTTGGGATGACCTAACCTAACCTGACTGAATGTGATAAAAGATTTGGGGTAGGAATGCTGAGTGAACAACTATAAAAATACCCCCTGGTTCTTCCACTTCTAACTAAGGTAGTACTGTATTGTACTTTTGGACATGATGCACCCCAAAGTTTTAAACTACTGAAACATTTAGGTTAGTTTAAGCTAGGCCTACAGGGGGCTGGGGGCGGAGCCCTCTGCAAGGGGTTAGGTTAGGTTTTGTTAGGTTAGAGGACTCGTTTTCGTTTTCTCCCGCATCCAAAAACCCCAATTTCCCTGGCTCTCCCCCATTATTGTTGGGAGGGGGCAAAAACAAGCAATTTCCTCCAAAAATGAAGGTCAGATTCGTTTAAAGCACACCAAAATACACTGGAAAAACATATTGGTCAACCCCCTAGGGACTCATGTCCTAAAGTAAAAATTTACCGACCAGGGATATGTAAGAATTGGATAGAATGATCGTCTTTTTCGTAAAACTCGGCAATAAGCTTAAAATAATCGTACGAGCACAAATGACAACCAACCAATGGCCGTGGTGGCCATTGTGAGACTGGTCAATGAAATTAAAATCATACCCAGGATGCTTCCTTTGAAAAAATCAAATATGATTGGTCGAAAAAATTTAGCGTGATATCGATACATCATTAGTCACTACTGGATGACGTCAGTCAATATTGCACATGAGTGATGCGCCGATAACATCTCTTCACAGACGAAGACTGAAAACTACGTAAAATCAATTAATTTCAATTGTCGCGATTATCCATTTCTGCCTGGTATATACTGTATGGGGTTCAAAATGCTCAGAATAGGGAGATCTAAATGTTTCAGTAGCTTCTAACTTTCAAGCATGCTATGTCCAAAGTAAAATAATACCCCCTATATTTGTATCAAAATCTAAGGACAGACAATGGACGAATATTTACTGGAAATAGTTGTGTTCATATTTGGAAGTAGCTGATGCCCAGCCCACTATGGGTAGCAGCTTAAGGTTGAAGAATCCATAAGATCAGAAAATTGTCAGGGCAAAGTTTTTTTTGGAGTGAGAGATGTGAACTCTTGAAACAATCTTCATAGCAGTCAATGAATAAATAGTCTTGACCATGACACATTTACACTCCATACTGCTGATATACTTACATAAACATACAGTAATTAAATTTAGTTAGCTTACCTGCTTGCAGAGACTGGACAACCACTGGATATTTATGCAATAAATGAGAATAAATCCTGGACATTGCCCCCATTTGTGTAAACTGGTGGATAATTATAAAAGTAATTTAACTCCTTATTCTTTCCTTATCATTTCAGCACGAGTCACTCATGTTATACAAGTCCCTCAACAACCACACATTATTATTATTATATACCACTGACGTTATAATTTTATTGATGAGCTTCAACAGTAAAACTCTTTAAGCACATAACAAGAGATTAATAATTATACGTTCATCAAACACTTTTAATTTAAAACTTTTTCATGGCAAATAATCCTAACCATATAAAATAGTCTTCTTTTTTTTAATAGCCTTAGGGTATTTTAGGTATCGTTATTTTTTTTTATTCTTGTGACGTGGAATATATGGAGCAGCAGGTATGTACGAGTTTATTATTGTAATATTATAAATTTTAATGATTTGTTTGAACTCCAAATTCGGATTTGAAAATTTTATGAAACTCAATGCAGTCCGTTTAAAGCCTTAAATCCGAATTTATATCTTCAATCGTACTCTACAATATTTATCAGCAACAATATTCTTGTTGTAAAATATTATTTGAATACCAGAAAACTGCAGTCATATAGAAAGAAAAAAATCGTAGATTTTTCAATGTTAATTAAAAGATCATTAGCCCTAAGCCCACAGAGGGCCTGTGGCGTACTGTGTGTGGCCAGTTGTCAATTCTCTTGGTTGTCTATTATCTCTTAGTATGGGCTCACAAACGTACGTACATATAAGATATCTCACACTCAGGATTGAGGTAGAATAGAAACTCACAATGTGTTTTCTGTATATATATTGTTGTACAGTGCAGTGCTAAGGAGTTACTAGGAGTTCCTTAAACATCAAGTTTAATGTCCAATGTAATTCCTTTCTGGAATCTTTAGGACTACTGCTTTCACTTGAACTTGATGGCCTTTTTCCTCTCTTCTTGAATAAGGGTAAACAGTAACACAGTCCTGAACACATGCAAAACTAAACAGAAGCTGGGGAATGAATTCAAATTGAGCAGCACCATTGTTGTTGTGGTGGGTAGGTGCGCCGTCCTCCACCAAGTTGTAGTATCCATTAAGAATCCACACAAAATAAATTTTATAATTTCGGTAAAAAAAATTTTTCTCTTTCACAATTTTTATGTTTGAAAGACTTTAACCCTTAAGCCCCGAGTTAGGGCGCTGCTGGCAGTAACCCCCCCCCAGTGGCTAAATTGAGAAAAAAATCAACTTTTCCAAAAAAATAAATAAAAATAAAAAAATAAATAAATATGGCAGGAAAATAGCCAGACGTTCTGGAACGTCACCCGGGGCCTAAGGGTTAAAAAAAGTTACCCAAAATTCCTTATGGGCAAATACAGTTGTAGTGGATATCTCCCCTACAAACGCTGTTTGTCGCTGAGTAGCCGACCCCACCTATTCCTCAGTGTATGCCTCGTGGTCTAGGTCAACCAGCGCCGCCATACATCACGGAGCGGGGGTCAACTACTAAGCTACCTCCCGCTATTTAAGACCTGACCTCGTGGTGACCTGTCTCTTTCTACCTCCACCAACCAGCTAGCAACACCTCCTCCTCCGCCGCTGCCTGGCGGGCCTCGCTCCCGTCGGCGAGCATGGCGACCCACAAGCTGTCCTTCTCTGAGCATCCTCACCAACCAGCTCTCTCTACATCATGCTTATAACCATGCTGCCTTCCCAGCACCAAGCTGCATTGTACATCCAATACAACATGCATCCCCACAAATGGTGACTCCTGGATATTCGCACTCACACAGGATGGAGGAGAAACTGATCACGCTCCCAGTCTTCAAGCAACATGGAAGACTGGCTTATCCACACAGAAGCAGCTCTCATCGGCACTACAACTACAGTCTCTACACCGCAGGTTATACACCCTAGAGCAGCACTGTTTCTCTAAGCAGACACCAGCTCCTCTGCTCCTGACGCAGACCAACACACCCGTCCTGCCTCAGACGCCGACCCAGCAGTACCCCCTGCCGCGACCCCTGTTTCTGAGTGCGGACCCACACCCCCTCTTTTCTCCCTCAGGTACTCCCTGCTAATGTCCTGCACCCTGCTGCTGTCACGAGCCCTTATCCGCTTCTGCTGACGCAGCCCCTGCTCCTGACCCAGGCCCACACACCCCAGCAGGCACATCTGAGGACTCTGTACCTGCCGTGAGGGAAGCACAACATTCATCGCCTCCACACACCCTTTTTCTCCCTCTCTACTCCCACAGATATTGTGTATCTAGACAGTTGTGTCCAGCGACCGGCTTATCCACGCCACCGCCGTTGTCTCACATGAGGCATGCACCGCCCGTTCTGCCTCACATGTGCTATGCAACCCTGCAGACAACAAGTCTCCTACACCACCTGGAGGGAAGAGGGAGTATTGTAGTGGATTTCTCCCCTACAAACGCTGTTTGTCGCTGAGTAGCCGACCCCACCTATTCCCCAGTGTATGCCTCGTGGTCTAGGTCAACCAGCGCCACCATACATCACAAAGCAGGGGTCAACTACTAAGCCACGCCTACCCCCCGCTATTTAAGACCTGACCTCGTGGTGACCTGTCTCTTTCTACCTCCACTAACCAGCCAGCAACACCACCTCCTCCGCCGCTGCCTGGCGGCCCTTGCTCCCGCCGGCGAGCATGGCGACCCACAAGCTGTTTTTCTCTGAGCATCCTCACCAACCAGCTCTCTCTACATCATGCTTGTAACCATGCTGCCTTCCCAGCACCAAGCTGCATTGTAAATCCAATACAACATGTATATAGAGAGCACATTGTGAGTTTCCTTTCTCCATCCCATCCTGAGTGTGAACCAAACATCCAAAACCCCACACAGTCCAAAACACAAGCAGTCCAAAACTGAGCAGCACCGTTGTTGTTGTGGGTCCTCAACCGTCTTGTAGCAACCACCCAGAATACACACGAAATAAATTTTTAAATTTCGGTCAGTTTCTTTGTTATATAGCGTGAATTTTGTTTTGTTTTTACCAACATTCCCAAAAGGACGAAGTTTTTGTCATAATTTCAAAATTCTGTAAGTGCAAATTTCCGTAATACGGGGAATGACTGTACAGCAGGACAATACGATTATACAAAACTAATGTATGAAAAAAAAAAAAATTGGTAATGTAATCATATTTACATGGAAATTAGAGAATACTAAAAGAAGACACTACAGTAAACAGTACTGTGTACTACAGTATGCAACTGAGTTTAGAAGAGTGTGTACTAGGAGAAAGCTAATGGTGAATATAAATAAAAGTAAAGTGCTGAAAATAAGTAGAGAAGGGAGACAGCAAGATATTAATATTAGCCTGTAGAGATAGAATAAAGGAAGCAACATGTTTCAAATAATGTATCTGGTAGGGGGACATGTTGATTAATGAGAGACTGAGCCAGTTACTGCAATTTTATTCAAGGATTACTGCCTATATTTTGAATTCCCAATTCTGAATGTGTAAATAAAAGCAAAAATTTCATTCTGAATGTGTAAATAAACACTTAACAAATTTCACATATGGCTCTGTAAACTTTTCTTCAAAATCCATTTTCATAATTTGGAAAAATATAAGATACAGTAAAGCTGTAGAAACAAAATACATTTGGGAACATGTCACAATTTTTAACAAAATTCATCAAATGAAAGTATACAGTACTGTAATCTAAACTAAAAATTGAAAGGGAAAAAAATAAATAAATCCTTTGATGACACAAATTCAATTTGTAATTATACAGGTACCAGATAAAATTTAAACTGCCTGCAAATAATTATTCTTTAAGATGAACCAGCAAGCCTTGGTAACTACCAAAAGCACTAATGAAGAAGCAACAAGAATGCCCTTGGTCTTAATACCTTTAAATATTAATAATCCCAACCACATTTTCCCTATGGTGACTGTAGAAACAAATCAAATCAAACACAGTAACAACTGTTCTCCCCCAAATAATTAATTATCTGGTGTTGCTGCTTTATCAAACTTTTACCTTTCCCATACTTGCTCAAGTTAACCCAACTTGCTGAAATACACCTACTTACTGTGGTTATCCCAATTTGCTGAAGTTGACTTAACTTGCTGAGGTAACCCTACTTGCTGAAGTTGACCCAACTTGTTAGAACAACCTTGCTGATATAGCCCCTCTTCTCCAAATGCCTAAGGAAAACCTTTGGTCCTTGCTTCATGCATATGATAACCTAACCTTCATATTTTCCAGGATGAGATAATGTGGAGCATATCAATAACAACAATTACACGAGGAAAATATGGTTACACAGTAGAATGTCGTCGATTTAACGGGATATACTTTGGGAGATACGTTCCAAGAAAAGTCCCGCTTTAAACCGAATTCGCACTAAATCGAAGTGTTGTTTCAATGGAATAATTTAGTTTGGTACTTGAGAGAAACACAAAATACTAAAAAGAGTGAGTCTACCCAGATGCACCTCAGCCCTTCTCCTAGGATAAACAAAACATTGTTTTTTGTAGTATTATGTTAAAACAAATACTCATAAATCAACACAGCTAAAATTATGGGATGCAAAATGGTCTGTTTACTGGCTGGGAAGATGGGAGGGAGGGAGGGAGGGAGGTGAGGTGTGGTGATATGTTTGACAGTTGATGCCAAGGTCTAGTGCTTATTTATTTATCTGTCCTTAAGAGGGACTAAGTTTTCATCTTATAAAATGTAACTGAACTAACATGGGGGAATATAATTAACATTGCTAAAATTCTTATAAGATAGTGAATAATTTGAATATAAACATGCTATAGCTTGCATTAGACATACAGAGCAAAACTTTTTCTCTTGTGCAAAATATATGACGTTTATATTCAAATTATTCGCTGTCTTGCAAGGATTCCAACAATACAAATTATATTCTCCTAACTTTAGTCTAACTTTAAGCCTAAAGCACCTAACCCTGGCAGGGAGGATTTGGGGGGGGGGTTGACAGTGACATGTTTGACAGTTGCGCCGAAGGTCTAGTGAAGTATTTATTTGTTTATTTATGTCCTTTAGCTTGAGTTTATGTTTTTTGCTTATAAAATGTCACAGAAGTGACCGGGGAGAATATAATTTACATTGCTGGAATTCTTATAAGATAGTGATTAATTTGAATTTAAACATGCTATAGTTTGCACTAGACAAAAGTACAAGTACAGTACAGTTTTGCCAATAGGACAGTGTAGTGTGCCCAGAGAAACATTAGGCGCAAAATTTTAAATATGATGCACCAGATTGATTCGCGCAAAATAGGAAAGATTCACTTTAAATTGAAACATTGTCCTTAATTGTGGGTGTCGCTTTAAATCAATAATCTTAAACCGATTCGCGTTAAATCGTCGTTCTACTGTACCTGTATAATTTTAAGATGGACTGGCATACTTATATTCTGTATAATGAAGATGAATGCAGACAAGTCAATTCATGGAATACACTCAATGACACTCAGTATAGACAGTTAATGAGCAACACAACAATGACTGATTAAATTTAAATAATAATATGGGACTAACAATCTCAAAAATTAAAAACCAATTGAATCTGTCCAATGGAAAAAATTACATCAAATTATTATATACAAATCAAGTGTTATTAATTCAGTCTAAGATGTATATTGAAAAAATTATAGACCAAAACATTGTGAAAGTAAACTTGTAATTTCCCAGTTAATCAATTTTAACTCGAAAGACATGTTAGGTTATCATGTTCTTAGAATGTTGGCTTCCCTAATCTTTGGAGGATATGAATTTTTTTTGACTGACTAAAATATTATTTTCTAGGATCAAATGCGAAAACAAGAACCTGGATATTACAGTACTAATGACTCTGTGTTACACTATGAAACAAACTTTATCCATCACTTGCAAAAAAACATTTCCATAAACAAATGATTTATGGACGTTAGCGTATTGTGACATATACACTATCACAAATTTTCCTTAAAACTACAGTAAACTCCTTCTAAACAGGACTCGCTTAATCACAATCCCTTTGCAAATTGGACAAATGTTTCCATAACCCAGAAAAAAAAAACAATAAGAATTTGGTTAGTGCAGGGAAAAATTCGTGTAGGGGGGGGCTGCCACTGTGATGGCACAGGAGGGTAACTTACAGCTGCCTCTGAGGAGCACTAAAGTGAGGTGTTTAAGAAATATGAACAGTGTACAGTACAGTATAAATAGGCAATGAAGTTAGCAGTCAAAACAAAACCTCCGCTCCACCTATGGTGGTGTATATTGTGAGTGTCGTAAAATCACTTCCTGCCTCAACCATCTCAAGACTCAACGGCCTCATGATAAGTTAATAATTAACAAGTACAGTACGTACATGCTTCTATTTTTTATAGACTGACATATTATAGTACAGTAACAATGTCTACCCTAAGAAAAACACTTCTACTTTATACAATTCTCATCACTTTCCCATTACAATTAGGCCACGATCGCGAGCGAAAAAGCATCCATTGTAATTATTTTCAAAAAATGAATTTGTTACCATACTGATTCTGAATAAATTCTCTACAATATTGTTTCTATAAAAGATCCTTAAAAAAATATAAATTGTACTGTATACATATTGACGTTATTATGATAGGAACAATTCTTTTATGAAAAACCGTAAGAAATGTTTATACTAGTCTACAAAATCGGTTCTAATTAAGTTAGAATTACCATTTTATACCAAAATAATCCTGCATAGTTTATCAAAACAATTGTTTAAATAAATATATTTTGAAAAATTTATGATTCGGGCCATCAAATGGATGTATTTAAGGGGTGCGAGGCTTGAATACAGCTGTATGTCACAGCCGACAGTACACATTACTGCAAGGGGTATGAGAGCTCCCGGCAACACCAGCCGCTTGGTGACTCCCGATGCCAAATATAATTGTACTGAGAATCGGCAAGAAGCTGCTGAGAGCCCGAGGAAAAACTTAACTTTTCCTCAAAAATGTTGAAACCCTAAGGGCTAAAAAAAAGGTTAATATGGCATACAAAATTCCAGAGGGTGTTGGGTCTAGGCTAAAAATTACAGTAGGTTTGGTGTTCTTGGGTAGCTTCAGCCGGAAACCCACCACCCTACAATACAGACCTTCACCCAATCTAGACAGCCCCCCCACCCAATTAGTCTGGATTAGAAGGAGTTTACTGCATAAGGAGGAAAAAAATTAGATATACATGTAATAAAAAAAATTTATAATTCCTTTCATACAACTTATCTCAAATTCTATAAAATGCATATGAAATATTTAAATACTTAAATTCAGAGACAAATCTTACACCAAATTTTTATTTCTTTTATGTGGGAGTTACTGAACTACAACATACTTCTTAGAAGTAAACATATGTAACAAATTTTTTAAAATTACATTAAATCATCTGGCTACATAACAATTAAGGTTAACATGCAACCAACATAGTCAAGACCTGATGTGCTCCATAATACCTCCAATATTTAAAATGGAATTTGATACAAGATCAAAAATTAAATAATTTTATGATCTTACAAATTTATTATGTCCTCAAGTTACCCCTGATTAATACTAATTACTAATTCCTTGAATTGTGAGATATCAGACAAAGGAAACTCCTTTCACACAATTAAGAAATCTGAGCAGCAGCAATTAGAATACACATATATTCTGGTCCAGAGCTTTCAAACACACAAAATATTCATTTTTAACCACATGCTCCAAGACTAACACAACACATTTTAATGTATCATAAATATACATGGTCTTTTTATTATACAGATGGGTTGAGGGAATGTGGTGTAGAGTGTCATGAATTAAGTCTTTGGAAAGTGTAAACAAAATTTACAGTACACTAATTGAAATATCACATATCTTCGGTGATAATAACTTAATCTCTGACTCTTAGTCCCCATATGGAAGTTCTGCGGATTCCAACAGTTGGCCTGGCAACAGATGAAAATAAGTACTTGTTGATCTGGATGTGTGGAAGACTCTGCTTTAATGTACTCATGGCGCTCTCATTGAGAATACCGTACACATCCAGGTAAAGCAAGTTTGGCATTGATTTAAGCTCACTGCGAAAAGAAAACCATTAATAGTAATTACCGTCCTCATAATTTGTATGGACTCAGCATAATTAAGTCAACAGATACATCACCATACTGGAAGGGGAGGTGCAATAACAAATGTGCATTCTTCATATTTATTTTTAATTCAATGTTATTCAAGGATGGCTATGTACAGTCAAAGAAATGTCCCATCACATTTATCGTGCCTTATTTTCTGAAATCTGTGATAAAGAATTTTGATAAAGTTCCCTGTTCAGACTCAAACCTTGAAGCTTCGCTGAACCTTTACCCAAATTCTTCATCATAGGTTTCAGAACATAATGCTGTGGGGGGAGGGGGGGAATGTTTTATATTTTAAATGCAGTATTCAATAACATGAATATGTTATGTTATACCAGACATCACAGATGTCAGTCACTTTTTTTTTTGTAAAATAAAAATACATTTTTTTTTCTAAAAACCAGTTTTTGTGATATAGTACAGAAAGCGACGTCCTGCTTTATACCTAAGTATGTATTGTAAATGCCTAGCATTAACTCGTGAAGCCAACATACAGGCAATTAAAACATCTATTAATTACTTAAATATGTAATATTAGGAGGACACGTCGCTACCTGGCATTTAATTGCATTTCTCAAAAACCCCTCCCGCACTGCCCATCACACCCATTGCTACCGTCATCTCTTGCCCTAGAGCGAGCAGTAAACAAATGTCAACTCTCAAGGGGTGGAGATAGGTGGGATGTCGAGGTCGCATTCTGGACTATATCACAAAAACTGGTTTTTAGAAGAAAAAAAAAACAGCTCTTTATTCAATCCAGAATGCGACGTCTAGCTTTGATTACCCGAGCAGCAGGTGGAGAGGGAGGTGACATTGCATATAAGGCTCCGCTAGCTTAGGTCCAGATTATAATTATTAGGAACATTTACCGGTAGGGAAAATGTTAAATTACATATCCCAATTAGGATACTTACTTTATTCTGACGAGGAAGAAGAAGGTCCTGGTTGTGGAGATTAACTAGGTCGGGGAGGGAACCCCAGTACCACCACCACATGTGAAGCATCTTTCAGAGATAGATGAAGATAGCTGTTTTGAATGGTTTTTGAAGATTTCCAAAAGCCCCCACTTCTTTGATCTGACTGAGGCTCATGTGCCGCAGAAAGACCACAGACCCTGCATACTTCCTGGTGTCATGTGCCAAAAATTTTTTGCCAGGGTCTGCTTGACTCACTAACTGAGATAAATTTTGTCATTTGACTAAGAGACAATTTCTTACCATATACATAGGGGCCTCAATTAGGGAATCTGGTTAACAATTCTTGAAGAATCTTAACTAGGCACAATATATGAGGAACCCTTGTCTCATCCATTAGCAGTTTTATCCCGATAGGTTGAGCTTGAAAATCCTCACTTTCATTTTTTCTTAGAATCTCCGTAGGAAAAGGGGCGACACCTTCCTCAGAAAATGCCAATAATGATGGATGATTGGAAATTTAAATCAGCTCACTGATTCTCATACCTGTTGCGTTTGCTAGAAGGAAGGCTGCCTTCTGGAGCAATCTATCCCGGTTCAGATTTATTTTGTAATTAAGCCCCATAAGAAATTTAGTAACTTTATCTAGAGACTATGGTGGGATTCTCTTAGGCTGAGGGGGTCTCTGAGTGAATAAGGATGATCTGAGCATTTGATAAATTCTTGAGTTCAAAGTAATATTAAAACCCCACACCAGAGGGTCAACCAATGCTGATTTATAAGATGCAATTGTAGATCCTTGAAGGCCTTTAACTCTGAACAGAAAATCTAAAAATTCTAACACCACTGTTTCCAACAATGTGATTGGAGTCGTTAACCTGATAAATTATTGGAAAAGTTTCCAAGCTTTCTCATATTGCATAGAAGTTTGGGGTCTATGACCTACTATCACTTGGTTAACTATTTTGGAATTACCCAACAATCAATTTAAACATCTTTTGAGAAACTCCAAGCGTGAAGTGTCAAGGATATCTCGAACTGAGGGTGTAGTACCTGTTCTAGACATCTCTGTTGCAACTATAGTGGATGCAGGCACCAGTCCAACAGATCCAACATGGTGCGATTAAGAGGACCTTCCCCTGGAAGATTCTGAGTTTTTGAACCACTTTGGGCAAAATTTTCACAGGTGGGAACAGATTGAATTCCAAAGGTTTTAATCTTTGAGTAGAGCATTTCCTAAAAGATTCGATGAACTTCGATATCTGTAGAGACCATTCTGTTTTTGTAGATAATGGCCTGAGACAGGACAACGCATCTGCCCAATTGTTTTGTACTCCAGGTATGTGAGTTGCTTTGAGGTAAAATGTTTGGGTTACACAAACTTTTTTTTTTTTTTTTTTCAGTGTGAGAAGGGGCAAAGATATGGTTGAGCCTTGATGATTGAGACAAAACACTGCCGCTCTATTGTCCATGACAAACAGAAACGACATGTTTTTGAAATTTGGGTTTGCCAACAAAAAGAATAGGACTAATGCTACTTCTTTTATGTTTATGTGTTTGTCCCAAAGGGAGTTGCTCCACTTCCCTTGACAGAACTCTCCTTTTGAGGAATGGTATCCTCATCTTATCTCGAATGCGTCCGTACAAACGACCACGTCTGTTTGAGGGGGAACCCAGGGAGATGAACCGATTAGATTGTCCAAATTTGTCCACCATGGCAGATGAATTTTTATCTGAATAGGGAGAGAAGAAGCAATTTTGTTTCTGTGAAGCAACTTCGACCCCAGATGAGTTAGTTGCTCCTTCCTTAACATTCATTAAGGTACTACTGTACTATGGTGGCAAAATTCAACAGACCCAGTAGTTTTTTCCAATTGTGCCAAGAAACCTCTTGCTTTACACAAAAGGCTTCTACTTGGTTTATTACATCTGTAAACTTTTGCTTCTGGTAGACTGACGGACTGCTTATTGGTGTCCCAATGGAGACCCAACCACTCCAATTTCTGACATGGTAGGAGATTTGATTTGACCTGGTTTATCTTTAATCCTAGGATTTAAATTAGTTCTAGTGTACATTGGGTCGCCCTTTGACAGTCTTCGAAAGAGTTTCCCACTATCAGCCAATCGTCTAGATAAGCAAAAGTTCTTATGCCCTCCTTCGCAAGGATCTCCCTGAGGATGTTCGCCAGTTTTGTAAACACTTTTGGCGCAATTATTTGGCCGAATGGCATCACTGTTAATTGCTAACTTACATCCCCCACTGCGAACACTAGAAACTTTCTATACTTGGGAGCAACAAGCATGTGATAATAGGCATCTTCAAGATCCAATTTTGAGATCCAAGCATTGGGCGGAAGTAGATGCTTCAGATGATCATAAGTGAGCATCTTGATTTTTTTTTTTTTTTAATGAACTTAGTTCAGGAAGGAAAGATCTAAAATCCACCTCAATTTGTCGCTGCCTTTCTTGGGGACTGGGAATATGTGAGACATTAAACACTTCTCTGACTGCAACAGTTCTATCACACCTCTGTTTACAGTTGAATTACAAATTCTGTGATTAAGGGGGTTGGTTTCTAACCCCCCCCCCCTTTTTTTTGTAACACTAGCAGAGGGTGCCTCAACCAAGTCCATATGAGGCCCCCTTTGATTGTCTTGTAAGCCCATATGGAAGAAGTCCACCTGTTTTCCCAACACCCCAGACGACCCAGCTGTCTGGCTTCATTGGGAGGGAGTGGTTGATATTTTTCTCGGTTTAACCCCGCATGGGGGGGTACTGCCAGCAGCACCCTAACCCGGGGCTTAAGGGTTAAGGCCTTATTCCATCTATTTTTAATTTGGATCTTTGTTAATTCCTTTTTATCTCCTGCAGCTTGATTAATTTAAAAAATTTGATCATAACAAACTGCATAATCCAATGGTGAAAACAGGATGTCTGAGACACAGCTGCTTTGAATTATGCAAGCCAATGAGGATCTAACTTGGTTATCCAAGTTGCTCTACATCCTTGATAATTACATGTAGTATATAGTCCACTTGGGTCATGGGTGAAACTACTACTACTGAATTCACATCTTTGTATGTAGTGTATGAGCTGAGCAATCCATTCCTTGCAGCTCCTCACGCAACACTAGTTCCCCAGGGACCGTTCCATGGTCTCCTCCGTCATCTAACTGTCCAGACAACTGTCCTTCATCCTCCAGATGCACATCACTCACCTAAACTAGGAGGAACACTATGAGTCACATTGTATCATAATAATAATACAAGGGAGATAATATTTTCTCCCAAACATAATCAATATGACTCATAACTGTGATAATTTAGTAAGCTATTTCATTTAATATCTCTTATTGTTATATAAGTCACCAGTGTGACAATCATAAACAACTAACTCACTATATCATACATCTCTCCCTTCTCTTATCTCAATTATCCCTCAGCTCAATGAACTTTGTTTCTTAATCAAGCTAAATTCATTTTAGAGCACTTATATTTTGAGGGATCACCAAGTTCTTATTTGTTGCCAATCAGGGTGCACAGATATCACTGCTTCAACTAATCATGCATGAGCGATGATGCCTGAGTGAGCATCAAGTCACCCGGAAGGGTTGACAGTGCTGAGTTGCTGCCATAGTGCTCCATTAGCTAACATCATTCACCATTACTCTAGCAAGATTTATTGGGCTGAGAATTCCACCCTGTCTTCCCAGAGATAGAAGACGAGCTGTGGTCGCCATGCTTGACCACACCGTATAAAAAATTGCCGCAAACACAATATCCAAGACATAATCAAAATAAGTCACTAGATTTCCTCACCGTGCTAAGATGTATAAATACCCAAAATAAAATCCTAGTGGCACATAATATTTCAACTATTACAACACAAATTAGCGGAGCATTCCTTGCAGGTGTTTACAGCTTATTCGCCAGGCAAGATGACGGTAGCAATGCGTGTGATGAGGGGGGGGGTGCGGGAGGGGGTTTTGAGAATTGCAATTAAATGACAGGTAGCGACGTGTCCTCCTAATATTATGTAATTAAGTAATTATTAGATGTTTTAATTGCCTGTATGTTGGCCTGGAGAGTTAATGCTAGTCATTTACATACCTAGGTATAAAGCTAGATGTTGCAATCTGTATTGAAAAAAAATATTGTTTTTTACTTACAGATAAGCATCCGGTTGTATTGTGTAGCACCTGGAAAATGCCAAGTACTCAATATGACGTAATTCGTGGATGATTGCTGATACAGCAGTTGCAGTAAGATGAGTTCCATCACTTATGTCCAACTCTACCAAGCCAGGAGACTGCTCTGCCAGTAACCTTACATCTAGGAATAATTTATTACTTAAAATGCATTGCTGTTATTCTCAAGCTAGTTTATGGTTCTCTTCTTATGTCTTTGAAAATACAAAGAGATGCACACAAATATACAAAAATCACAAAGACTATCCCCATTAGCCAGAACAATTGGTGCAGAGCACTTCAGGAATGAGAAATTTCCGAGTAACGAGATGACCCTCTCATAGCCGGAAAAATCCCTCATCTTCAAAATTTCCAGGTACCGGGAAAAATTTCTCAGAAGTTCCAGAAAAAGCGCATTGTACCATATCTCGAACCCCCCAAAATTCCCCATCCCTTGAATTTTTCCAGGTACCAGAAGTTTCTCAGAATTTTCCAGAATGATGCATTATTTCATCTCTCAAAGCTGGAAAAACATCCACCAAACACGGAATTTTCTGGGCAGGGGAAAAATTTTCTTGCAATTTCTGTAAAGAGCGCCACATTTTCATCTGGCAAACCCGAAACAGGGGGGAGGGGGATTTTCCGGGTATGGGGAAATTTTCTCAAAATTTTCAGGGTACCGGGAAAAATTTTCTTGGTATTAAAGTGAGCCCCCGAAAAATCGTTCCCAAAACCAGAATTTTCCAGAGAATTTCAGCTCTGGGAACAATTTTCTGAGAAAATCTCAATTACGGCTATCAGAGAGTTTCGGTAAGAGGATTCCTGCTAATGGAGATATTACTGTACTCAGTAGATCTTGCTCTAAGAATATATGAGATTGTCTAGAGACTTATGTATGTACACACACACACACACACACACACAAAAACTATTTGCCCACTTGGGTCCGAAGTGTTTGGAAAGGAACACAATGTACAGCATTTTTGGTTCAGCTGTCAAGGATTCACAAATAGTGATCAGAATTGTTCGTCCATTGTGTCATATTGTATCAATGAGGAAAGGGGCAGATATTGTGTGTGTGTGTGTGTGTGTACAATATACAGGGTGTCCATAAATGATTACCCTGATTAAAGCATGGGAGCATACTGTTTTTAGGGTAATCATTTATGGACACCCTGTACTATATTAATTCGAGGTCATGCAGGGTGAATGTAGTGGGGAAGTGTTAAGAGAGTTTCACTAATGAAAAATAAAATGAAAAGGGACGATTGAGTAAAAATGTTGACATTAGTGGTACTTTACTTCTTTAGCTATGTGTTGATGCTAAACAGACAAGTAACAGGAACAGCCTCTGGATTAACTGAGAGGGAAGTTGGACCTAACTTCACATGAGTATTGACTATTAAAACAACAGAAGAATGAACAATGGCTCATAATATAAGGTATGGAGGGATGGAACACTGAGAGATAACAGTTGTAGCACTTACGTGTATCTGATAAGGTACTTCTGCAACCAGACAAATTAAGCCGCTCTAAAGAAGCCGGGAAACGACGGCATATCATACGCAGATCTTCTGTACATAATCCTGTCCATGCCAAATTTAAGCTTTGTAACCTGGAAAGAAATTACAAGTCCTTATTTTGGTCAATAACTGATAGGTGTACAGGTATACCACACAATCATCATGTACCTACAAATGGTCTTAAAAAATTAACAAAGGAATAGATTTCTTTACCCCTTATAGGTGCTCTGTTCTTTATAAGGGTGCCTTCATATACTGGAGTCTCTCAAACATTTCAGCAACTGATCATCTCCCTGAAATAATTTATCTAACCATATTAAATCCAGTAATTAGGTTAAAAAATACATGGCTGATAAAGCTGCAGCAAGAGAAGAGTGATTTTCTGTATCACTGACTAATGAAATATTGTATTGATGACTCAGCCACCGGTCTCAATAAGTCTTAAGTACACTGGAATGCTTGTCACAATTGGTAAAAAATTTACAATGTCTATTTCTGTAGAGCTATTATTACTGATAAATCCCCCACCCCATAAAGCTCTTGGGCCATCCTTAGTTAATTCAACTTCTGGTAATAAGCAACTAATAGTTTTGTCGGTTATCCTGTCAAATTGTTTTACTGTTTATCAGTGTTGTATACAAATCTGCACTGTCTTGGCACATAGGAAACTGTATACAGCATTCCCTGACAATTCGTGGACCTCGATTATTCTCAGATGACACCCTGGATGTACCCAAGAATGTCTAAGGGTAGTTTAAAGTTGCTGGCATTTTCGCAGCTGGGACAGAGAGCCATTTGTTCTAGAAACATTAATTTCTTTGACCTGCATTGTGTATGTGTGTGTGTGGAGACACATGCACACAAAACACATACTTATAAATAATAATGGGAAAATCCTCTCACATATAATCAGAAACAAGACAACAAAATTTAGAAAAAATATGCGAATCTACCTTCAAGTCAACTCCGTGCTTTATTATTTAAGTTAACTTTAATAACACATACATATATAAAATACAGGTACAGTAGGGTCGGGATATATCGTGACTTTATTTCACGATTTTTTTATGTCGCGGCTACCAAAATTATCAAAATTTTCCTATACAGAGCGAGGGAAATCATGCAGGAAATATTTCAAATGTACCGCCATGGCAAACAAATACGTTATTTGCTCACCAGAAGCACCACTGTGGCTGCTCACGCTCGCCCGCTCAGTCTTTCTGAGTGAGTGACGAGAAAGCAGCCGACTCTGCTGCAGATTACGACTTCTAAGGTGAGTGTAAATGGGTTGCTAGTGACAAGAAAAGTGAAGTGAAGATAATGAAAAGGTTAATGGAAAGATTTAAAACTGTAACTAATATTTTTGGTGTTCGTTTATGTAGGTGTGGGATTGTCAAGTGAGGGTGGCAGTGTGGCATCTGCTGCCGAGTCTGGTGTTCCTTGATATTGATATTGAAATAGCCTGTTGTTCCCGAGTCTAGTGTTCATTGGTGCTTTAGTTCATAAGAAAATGTACTCGTTAAGTCAAGTTTAGTCACTTTCTTTGGCCTCCAGAACCTAACCCTATTTTCCCCAATGATTACATATAAATATATTTTGCGATTTAGTATATAGCAAACATCCTTGGACCCTATCTCGCGATATATCCCGATCCTACTGTGAAAGAATTAATTGTCCTAAGAGTAGACACATAAAGAGAATATACATTTCTTTGCACACGAATAAAAATGTTCCCTCCCCCCTGGTCAGCAAACTTTATTCGCAGCCATTTTGAGAACCTAACCCCCGCGAATTTTAAGGGTATGCTGTACTGTACTCCCACAGCCTAAATGCACTGTAAACTATTGTGTATACCTACATTGTCTAAATTCTGCTGTATGAAAATTACAGTAGAACCTCGATAAATCGGACTTATTGGGGCAGACCCCAGTCAGAAAAATGCAAAAGTCCGAGAAAAGCGAATATAGGAGGCGAGGAGGAGAGTTGGAAACACTTCTTATCTGAACTGTTTAAAGAAAATCAGTTGTTATGTTATTACTGCATTTCAACAACTAAGGTCTTTAAGTGTATAACAAGGTTATTAAAAGTATACAACATCAACAATAAAAAAAATATACAGTATATGAAACAACTCTCTAGGTTCAAAATCAGACCTGTAAGTCTGTCACCGAGATGATTGTTATTTACGGTAAAGTGTTACCGGTATATGCAAGTAACCAAAGAATTTGTCTTATGAATAAAGAGTAAACTGCGTACTGTACAGTACTATAAAGATAAAAATAACAAAGAAGTGTAGGAGTATACTGGTATTGTATGTGGAAGACGAATGTTTATCTGGGAGCATGGGCAGGTGGCTCCCTCCCCCTAACTCCCACAAGATTCCTTTAACACTTCTTTATGCAATTCCACCACAATTCTTATATAATTTAGGATCATTTGGTGCCAGGTCGATACAATATTATCTTAAAAGAATCAGCTTTCCTGAAAAAACAATCCCACACTGAACGTGAGTCATTTCATACTCATTTGTTTACAAAGAGCAAACAGCTGATCGGCTTACCACAATGTCTGTCTTCAAGACTTAGTAAATTAGTGCAGTACAGTTGTGTATTTATCACACTTAATAAATACCATTGTAGTGTATCTATCATCACTTAATAAGTAATATTGTAGTGTAAAGTATTATGCATCTGCATATACCCTGGTATATTCATTAATCATGTCTAAATACAAGTAGCCAAACTGAGTCATCATATAACACTCAAAGGTAGTAGATAACGTTTTTTAGGAAGGCATCTTCATATCAAATACTATACAGTGTGTTATAGTGACCCCTGTTGTAAGCTGGTCTACTGAAATCTCTCACATGTATTCATCAGTAAACAACCTTGTGATACAGCTTATCATTTTATTTTTAAGTCTTATTACAAATTACATACAGTACAGTGACCCCTCGTTTAACGAACGCCACGGTTAACAGAATTTCGGTTAACGAACTGCCTTCCATATGGATCTTCAATTCGGTTAACGAATTTCTTACGAACCGACCTCAACATGTTTTTGCTTGCACTGACCGGGCAACCAGCTTTAGTATCAGTCCGCCAATACATTAATCGGTTCTAGGGCTTAAATTCCTTACTATTTTAGTAAATATCAAGAAGTTTATACTATTCAATAATTTTAAAAGTTTAATATTCAATTTTTTAGTCATTTTAACAATTATTGAACATAATTGAAGGTAAAGTGACTAGTTTAATGCGCGGCATCCAGCCTCTTAACACAGCAAACAGGCGTTAGTCTCTCTGTTTTCACTGGAGGTAACATCTTGCTTGAGACTCTCTTCAACTAAACGCTTTTTTTCTGTGTTTCCAAGCAAATTATTGGTCATTTTGAAATATATTTTACATATTGACAATATATAATGCAGTGCAGTGTTGATTTAAAGAAAATAATCTTGAATTACACTAAGAGAACTAAAATTTTATGGGTGAAATGGTACCATAGGGTGACTTCTCTTCCACCCCAATGCCTTCTCTTCTTCCTTCTCCTCCACCTCCATTCTAATTCCCATCATCATCATCCAGGAGCCTTCTACATACACACCTCAAAGTAAGTGAACTTTTCTACCATATTTGTTGAATTTAGGAAATTTTCGGTGAGCTGGAACCAATTACCCAAAAACCCATTGAAACAATGGTTTCGGTTAACGAACTTTTCGGTTAACGAACGACCTTCTGGAACGGATTGAGTTCGTTAACTGAGGGGTCACTGTATTGTATTTTTCTCTATTACTGAAGATGTTATATTAATCATGATGAACCAAAAACCATAAGAGGCCAATCAAATGAGAATATAATACTGAATCAATAAATAAATAAATCTGACGAATATGGCAACACCTGATCAGCCCTAGTCTGCTCACAGTGTCTTAGTACTCAGTAGGCCTATAACAAATCTGATTAGACCACTGTACAGTATTCATTAAGTGTTATTCATTTCATCAGTTTTTTATTTAATCTCCCCCCCCCCCTTTTTTTTAGTATTTTTGGTGACCAGGGCATCTGTCCGAAAAACACGAATTCCCATTTATCAAGGTTTTACTGAATACTATTATTATCATCATTGTTTGTACAGTATAACTCCATTGTTTATGTACGTTGTGTGCCTGATCATGTACTGTCGTGAACAAAAGTTCTCTCCCTCCTAAACTGAAACAGTGTCGACCCTAAATGAGTTAAAACAGCACACCCAAACCAGATGACAGTAAGGGTAAGTCAGTTTAGACTCATTCCTGTGACTTGGTCTCACTGCACGGGACAAACTTTTGTTCATGACTGTACAATGTATGCCTGCAGTGTCAATATACAAGCTTAACCAATGTGAATTTATAATTATTTTACAGAATACCTATCCATTATCTATTTATCTAAAGACTATACAAGTATTTGACACATTTGCTTCAAAAATTAATTATGCTGGTGAGGCTATCAGGTAAGGGAAACTGTCAACTTTCTCGTATTGAAGCAGAAAAAATTATGCTACCTACAATATTGATATGTAGGAATCCTCTAATCCATTCCAAACAGTAAATCAAGACTATAATTGGACATTTTCATCACTTTTATGATTTTCCACATTGCAGCTGGCATGACAAGTCAGATTTTTTTTTCTGTTTTATAAAACATTTAGGATTAGGAATCTAAAATTAGGTCAATGTGGTCACCAGAGCCAAATAAATTATTTTGTTATAACAAATGGAGTTAGCCTTTGCTGCTTGCCCAAGGATACAATACTCCAAGAAAAGTCCTTCTTTTGTCCACAATCAGAGTGCAGCACCATACTGTGATTGCTGTTACACAAGCTCAAATTCCACTTAATATTTCCAAGATTATGACTTTCACATCTCTGTTCTCCATTACTTTTCTGATTACTTGTATCTATCAAAATACTTTATTTCTATTTTCTCATACACATGCTTGGTGTTCCACATTTCAATCTTAAACTATTAACTTTTAGTGCCAACTACTGGCATGGTTTCAGAGCCAAATCAAAATGAAACATGCAATGGTAATTATTTCAAGAAATAATGTTATGTCTTGGACATTTAATCATGTCAGTGTAATTCTTTTAACCAAACATGGCGCATCGATGTACATAAAAATTACATGCATGTTTAACTTCTAAGACTGACTACTGTATGTAAATAAATGAAGTAGTGGATACAAAACCAGATATCCTCAAAGATAAATTTAGTGAATTAAAAAAAAAAAATTACACCTACCTTAATTACAGAGTGCATTAACTCACACATATTTTGCAATCAGTAACAGAGGAGTCTATAAATTTAATCCAAGGCTCACCCAAAGAATTTTTCAAAATCATCCAGAAGGCTGTCTGAAACCTGAATGTGAACAGCTGAGACTGGATGATGGTGATAAAAGAATGATACCTACAGCTAAAAGAGCCAAGCTAAAAAATATATAAAGGATATTCTTTTTGTCTTCACCTTTTGCAGTGGCTGAGTATGTTAACAAGGTAGGCATGACACAATCCATAACACATTGCCAGATTAAGGGTCTCCAGCTTTTGGTTGTTAGCAATATGTGAACAGATGGACTGGCTGAGAATGCAGTGTTCCAAGCTTAACTTCTTGAGATCAAAACACACACTCAATAATTCTTCAAGAGCTGAAATATAAATGAAAATAAAAGGACTAATTCAAAGATAAATTTAATCTCTTCTTATCACAGTATAATACAATTACAGTACTCGTATACATGCTTGTATACATGAAATATATATATAAAGTACTTCATTTTTTAACCAATATTTATTTTATAATCATATAAGGCCCCAGCACACTTCACTAGTCAGATTAAAGATCTGACAAATGCTTTTTGATGTATTCTGTATGTTCTCATCTTCACTTATGACAACCAAGAGAATGTCTTCCTATCATTACCTGATCAATAAACTGCCAATAGAAATCAGTAAAATCCTCTAAAATTTCACTCACCCAAGAAGTATAGTGGGTCCTTCTAATATTAAATTATTATATGAAAAATGTTTATCAGGTATATCAAAGGAAATTACAGTATAAACATGAAAAGGCAACCAGATATTGGTCTCTACACATGGACAATGACCAAATAAAGGCCACTACATTATACTGGATGATGAGAAGATAAGGGGAAGATGACCAGAAAGATTGTGGATGATTGTGTTAAGTTTGCTTAGATCAGGTTACCACATTTGGTGAGGTTAGGGGGAAGTCAAGACTAGTTTAGGCCAGTTTATTGGTTAGGTTAAATTAGCTTGGGTCGTCATCTCATTTCATAAAACAAAATCAAGTGGTCCAATTTATAGTATCATTTGAACATTTGAACACTTACCTTGTGGATCAATGGCAGCCATACTAAGATCAAGGTGCTGCAGCTTACTTCTTACTGGTGGCAGACTTGGTAAATAGTGCAGCTGAGGTGAAAATATAGGGCTGCCCACCTGAGTTGAAGACAATATATATAAGGATAATACAAAAGTGGGAAATAACATGATTCCTGTAAACTCATACATTGAGGAAATTCTGTTGTAAATAGTTGATACTTGTTTCAGGATAGTTGTCTCCAATGACACCTATATGTGAGATTTTTAGGTGTAGAAGCTGTCATAATTGATTAACGTCCACGTTCCCAATAACAGTTGGATAGACAGAATGAAAAAGAGCATAAATTCTGTCGTATGGCACACTGGAAATAATAAAATGGATGTTATTTCTTGAATGGACAATATTAGCTAATCTACCAAAATATAAAACTACGGTAATCTTAAAGGCTTTTTCACACTGGATGCGATGCCAGGTACGCTGCGGATTTTCGGTCGCGGTGTTTACTGTGCGAGTGTTCACAGTGGATAATATGCAAGCCATATATTTCAGGAGATATTCAGTATCACTGCATCAGTCAAGATGAAGGGCAGTGCACAGTAGTTTTATGAAGAGGAGGAAATTTTACTGCTGACTCTCAGGAATGCTTAAGAAAAGAAAAAAGTTGGTTCATGAAACAAATGTGAAAAGACCAAACTTTGGCAAATATCATCATCTTATGCAGGAGCTTTCAGTTAATGAAGAAAAATTTAGACAATATTTCAGATTGTCCCATGCTCAATTCAATGAAGTTCTATTAATAATTGAAAATGATATCAAGAAACAAAATACAAACTACAGGCAGTCCATAAGCCCAAAGGAAAGGCTGGACATTACCTTAAGTTAAGGTAAACCGAAAATATACTTGCATGAAGTTTATTAATATTAGCCTGTACTTAACTTAAAATGTCATATGACATATTCACACAAAAGTAAATGATAATATGGTTGGGAATGACCTTGAAGCAGGGTGCTAGCTGCCGTCTCTCTCAACTGTCAGTCCCAGACTGCCAAAATGCTCTAGTGCACATGCGTGATGAAGCCACGCCGAGAAAAATCATGAAGAGGCAATCTGGGATGGTACATATCCGGTCTGAACAGCCTCATTGAAAATAACGGAAGCAATTCAAAGCCACGCAATTTCCATCCGCAGCGGAGCTAGCATCACATCTGGTGTGAAACGGTCTTAACATTTTCATGGTCATAGTGCTCACTATCCGAGACCCCCCTTTTATGTTAAATATTTAAAATTTTCAAACATCCTCTCTGAAGTGCTACTGCCTTGAAATCATTTGCATTTTGATAGTCCAGATATTTAACATTATTTTAGAGAATAACAGGTCCGCTCACCAATTGTGAACATATTTAGTTTGAATAAAAGGACAGCTACGTGAACCTTTTCTTTGAACCAATCGGCTATTTTTATACAAGAGGGGCATGGCTTACAGGCCAGGTTAGTGTGCAAATACTGTAGTACATTAATTATCACTGTGGGATAAATTACGTATATTCAATTGTTTGTTGCTCTTCAGCACTCAATAGGGATGATGAGTCATGATAATGGGGTTTATTTAAAACTTCATTCACAATATTCACTGAACTAAAAGGAAATACAGTACAGCATGCCCTTCAAATTCGCAGGTTAGGTTCTCAAAATGGCTACGAATCACCAAATCTGCGAATAACATTTACTGACCGGAGGGGGGGGGGGTTACATGTGTTACATTTTTACTTGCGTACAAAGAAATGTATATTTAATTTATGTGTTTGTCTCTAGGACAATTATTTTTTCTGTATTGTATATATGTGTGTGTGTGTGTAGACACACAAGCACACAAAACAAATAATCATGGGAAAATCCTCTCACAAATCACCAGAAACAAATGCAGTATTAAAAATGTTGAGTCTACCCTCAGTCTACTCCGTGTTTTATTATTAATAAAGCACGAAATAGACTTGAGGGTAGACTCAACATTTTAATACTGCATTTGTTTCTGATTATTTGTGAGGATTTTCCCATTATTATTTACCTGTATGTGTATGTGTTTTGTGTGACGTTCCACGAGTGAGGGCAACGCGCCGATCCGAGAGAGCGTAGCGTGGCCAGACAAGAGCGGGTGATGCACCGTAGAAAGTAGTTCATGATGACACAAAACGATGTAGTATCGGATCACCAGGACATTAAACGAATTTTTCGTCTCTAAAGTTCAGCGACCTAGCATCGAAACAACGTTATGCGGGACGACAATAAGAAAGGACTTACTGTATGTAAGTTGCATCCAAGACGATGAGTATTAATCAAGCTCTTTTTGTATTTTCTTAACTCTACAGGGGCATTCATATATTTGGCTATCACTCAGCCTCACTGCCCTTTGTGCCTTCCATCAATGCAATAATGAAAATTTTTATTTACAAAATTTTAAGTGTCAGCAATAGAAACTAGTTCAAAAACACAGCAATGTAATTCTGAAATGAAAATTTTACAAGGAGAAAACCTTACATATATTATTTTTTACAAGCATCAATAATACAGTACAGTAAGTCCTCGTATAACGTTGGCCCGCTTAACGTTGTTTCGGTACTACGTCGCTAACCCTTAGATACCCAAAATTCGTTTAACGTCCCGATGACTCAGTACAATGTCGTTTTGCGTCGTCACGGACTACTTTTTATGGTGCATCACCCTCTATCGTCTTGCCACGCTATGCTCTCTCAGCGCGGAACGTCACAGCAACCCCAAGCGACGCCAGTCTTTGTTAGCCTTCCACAGCGTTCGTGCGTGTTTTAAGTGTTTTTGCTCTTAATACTGTACTCTAACCATTCAAAATGGCTTCCAAGCGCCCATCAAGTGTTACTGATGCTAGTGTAGTGAAGAAGCAACATAAGACCATTAGCCTTGCTACGAAAATGGAGGTTTTAACAGTTTTGAGAGGGAGGAGGAACCACCCGCTGGGTCTCAGTGACTCACCACCCTCCTCCTCTCCTGCCTTCCTCCACTCCACTACCCACCACACACTTGCTCTACCACCTCCGCCCATCGGTGAGTACCAAAACAAACTTAGTAGTTGTACATGCATGCACTATTTTCTATAGAAATAGCAATGATTTTCTGTATATGTAATGTATTTCATGGGGCAAAGGAAGGCCAGGAACGTAACTCCCGTATTTTATCTATTTCTTATGGTAGGGTTGCCATACGTCCATATTTTCCCGGACATGTCCTCCATTTAGGTCTCGAAATCTTCATCCGGAAGGAATTTTTAAAATTCTTCAAAAGTCCGGAATTTCAGCATCCATCATTTTCTCCACGGAAAAAAACATGAAAACTGTAATATGAGAGAGAGAGAGAGAGAGAGAGAGAGAGAGAGAGAGAGAGAGAGAGAGAGAGAGAGAGAGAGAGAGAGAGAGAGAGAGAGAGAGAGAGAGAGAGAGAGAGAGAGAGAGAGAGAGAGAGAGAGAGAGAGAGAGAGAGAGAGAGAGAGAGAGAGAGAGAGAGAGAGAGAGAGAGAGAGAGAGAGAGAGAGAGAGAGAGAGAGAGAGAGAGAGAGAGAGAGAGAGAGAGAGAGAGAGAGAGAGAGAGAGAGAGAGAGAGAGAGAGAGAGAGAGAGAGAGAGAGAGAGAGAGAGAGAGAGAGAGAGAGAGAGAGAGAGAGAGAGAGAGAGAGAGAGAGAGAGAGAGAGAGAGAGAGAGAGAGAGAGAGAGAGAGAGAGAGAGAGAGAGAGAGAGAGAGAGAGAGAGAGAGAGAGAGAGAGAGAGAGAGAGAGAGAGAGAGAGAGAGAGAGAGAGAGAGAGAGAGAGAGAGAGAGAGAGAGAGAGAGAGAGAGAGAGAGAGAGAGAGAGAGAGAGAGAGAGAGAGAGAGAGAGAGAGAGAGAGAGAGAGAGAGAGAGAGAGAGAGAGAGAGAGAGAGAGAGAGAGAGAGAGAGAGAGAGAGAGAGAGAGAGAGAGAGAGAGAGAGAGAGAGAGAGAGAGAGAGAGAGAGAGAGAGAGAGAGAGAGAGAGAGAGAGAGAGAGAGAGAGAGAGAGAGAGAGAGAGAGAGAGAGAGAGAGAGAGAGAGAGAGAGAGAGAGAGAGAGAGAGAGAGAGAGAGAGAGAGAGAGAGAGAGAGAGAGAGAGAGAGAGAGAGAGAGAGAGAGAGAGAGAGAGAGAGAGAGAGAGAGAGAGAGAGAGAGAGAGAGAGAGAGAGAGAGAGAGAGAGAGAGAGAGAGAGAGAGAGAGAGAGAGAGAGAGAGAGAGAGAGAGAGAGAGAGAGAGAGAGAGAGAGAGAGAGAGAGAGAGAGAGAGAGAGAGAGAGAGAGAGAGAGAGAGAGAGAGAGAGAGAGAGAGAGAGAGAGAGAGAGAGAGAGAGAGAGAGAGAGAGAGAGAGAGAGAGAGAGAGAGAGAGAGAGAGAGAGAGAGAGAGAGAGAGAGAGAGAGAGAGAGAGAGAGAGAGAGAGAGAGAGAGAGAGAGAGAGAGAGAGAGAGAGAGAGAGAGAGAGAGAGAGAGAGAGAGAGAGAGAGAGAGAGAGAGAGAGAGAGAGAGAGAGAGAGAGAGAGAGAGAGAGAGAGAGAGAGAGAGAGAGAGAGAGAGAGAGAGAGCTGTCAAATATTTGATTGATAAGGGGGTAGAAGTTGATGAAGTGTTTTGACCAAGTTAATAACCTGAAGCAGTTTGTGGAAAATTACAAGAGTGGTGAAAAATTTAGTAATCTGCCAACACATAAAAAGTGGACCAGATACTTTGAAAAATCAAAGAACATTGAATGCCACTCAGAATTGCTAAGAATTGCACAATTCTTCTTTGCTATATCATCTCACAATGCAAATGTAGAAAGAGTTTTTTCACTGATGCAAAGTCAATGGACAAAGGAAAGAAACAAATTGAGTATTGAAACAATGAAAGGCATTCTGACTGTACAGTACAACTTCCGAGAAACATCTTGCAGTGACTTCTATACCTTTCTAAAGAGCAATCAGCCAATACTGAAAAAGATCCGATCTACAGAAAAGTATGCATGGGCACATCAAGTCACACACAGTGGGGGAAGAAGACTGCAGCTAAGGGAATGAAGATATTCAGCCTTAAGCAAAGGTTTTTTTTTTTTTTTTTAAGATTTCTATACCATGTATGTTGTATATTCGCCTGTGTGTGCCGGGCGGGGGGGATATCTTCGGGAGCGTCCTCTTTTTTTAATATTCAGATATGGCAACCCTATCTTATGGGGAAAATTGATCCGCTTAACATTGTTTCAAATAACGTCACGTTTTCAGGAACGTAACCCCGACGTTAAGCAAGGACTTACTGTAATACTGTACATGGTGTACAAACAACATATACACTATTATACAGTACAGTAAATTTGAATTATTGAAATTTAGATTCTTAAAATTCTTTGTTGTGGCAATAATGCACTCATCAGTGAAGACTTACTTCAGCTTTAGCCAGTCTGAGAACACTGGATCCTCTGAGAATGACTCGGCCTACAACTCCAGGCTTAAGTGTCTTTCCTCCAAGATCAAGTCTTCGCCATAGCGTTTCGTCAAATGCTAATCTCTTCCATCTTCTATTTACTTGGGCACACCTAGCCAACATGAACTTTGGAAGCCATCGGAAAACTGACAAAATCAACTCATCTGACATTCGATTAAATTTATCTGGAAAAAATAAAATTATAATCTTTAAAAAAAATAATATCTTATAGAAATGAAGAACTGCTATACACAGGATGCTATTGATTAACATGAGTTGCATATTGATCCAAAAATGAAGGAAAATTAGAACATGAGGAAGGAAAAGGCATGTAAAGGACAAGGGTGGAAAAAATACAAAGATAGGAAAATACATAAAAAATAGCTTACAAAGTATTACACTGTACAAAGAGAGTCTGACTACATAATCATATGTACAAACATTAAAATCACAAAACATTAATTCTGATTTTCCAAAAGGTAGAACTGAATAATTTTATATAAAAGTTGATAGGTATTAAAAAAAAAATCTAAGAGCACTACAAATTACTTGTAAACAGAAGATTGAAGATTGTTTGATGCATTTGGGTTTGTGGCTGTACTTACCATCCCCTCCAATAGCATCTAATCTTCTACGTTTATAAACAAAAAATTCTTCTTCATTTCCAGAGTCATCAGGAAGAAAGGTTCCATGACTAAGTACATTCTGATTAGTTTGTTGTAGCACCTGCAATGAAAGACAAAATTAACAAAATCCCCAGCACATTCCTGAAATTTAAAGACAATTAAATCAAACAACACTGCAACCACAAAATAAAGTTCCACAAAATTACTCAAATACTAAGTGTAGATCATAAATATTAACCCTTTAACTTTGATCAGGGTTCCTGGGAGATCCTCAGACGAGAGAATTTGCAATTTCCAAGAATGAAAATAATTATAATACTTTATACAGTATCTACAGAAATAACTTTAAATGAATACTGTATTCTAGGCACAATACTGTAATTACCTATATTAACTCAATTACTGTACAGTATTATGTTTTCAATAAAGTTATATTGATTGTTGTTGGTGCAGTCATAAACATAGTTAATAAAAAATAGTTACACACCATTTAAATATCAATAAAATATGTAAAGAAATACAGTATACAGTAATATATATATATACAGTGACCCCTCTGTTAACGAACTCAATCAGTTCCAGAAGGTCGTTCGTTAACCGAAACGTTCGTTAACCGAAACCATTGTTTCAATGGGTTTTTGGGTAATTGGTTCCAGCTCACCGAAAATTTCCTAAATTCAACAAAAGTGGTA
The DNA here is from genome assembly GCF_018991925.1 of Homarus americanus. Lineage (NCBI taxonomy): Eukaryota > Metazoa > Arthropoda > Malacostraca > Decapoda > Nephropidae > Homarus > Homarus americanus. The sequence goes on from NW_024749779.1 coordinate 5,453,231, forward strand.
GAAAAGTTCACTTACTTTGAGGTGTGTATGTAGAAGGCTCCTGGATGATGATGATGATGATGATGATGATGATGATGATGATGGGATTTAGAATGGGAGTGAAGGAGAAGGAAGAAGAGAAGGCATTGGGGTGGAAGAGAAGTCACCCCATGGCGCCATTTCACCCATAAAATTTTAGCTCTCTGGTGTAATTCAAGATTATTTTCTTTAAATCAACACTGCACTGCATTATATATTGTCAATATGTAAAATATATTTCAAAATGACCAATAATTTGCTTGGAAACACAGAAAAAAAGCGTTTAGTTGAAGAGAGTCTCAAGCAAGATGTTACCTCCAGTGAAAACAGAGAGAGACTAACTCCTGTTTGCTGTGTTAAGAGGCTGGATGCCGCGATTAAACTAGTCACTTTACCTTCAATTATGTTCAATAATTGTTAAAATGACTAAAAAATTGAATATTAAACTTTTAAAATTATTGAATAGTATAAACTTCTTGATATTTACTAAAATAGTAAGGAATTTAAGCCCTAGAACCGATTAATGTATTGGCGGACTGATACTAAAGCTGGTTGCCCGGTCAGTGCAAGCGAAAACATGTTGAGGTCGGTTCGTAAGAACTTCGTTAACCGAATTTTTTTTCGTTAACCGAATTGAAGATCCTTATGGAAGGCAGTTCGTTAATCGAAATTACGTTAACCGAGGTGTTCGTTAAACGAGGTCACTGTATATATATATATATATATATATATATATATATATATATATATATATATATATATATATATATATATATATATATATATATATATATATATATATATATATATATATATATATATATATATATTCTAATTAGTAGACAAGCAAAGGTTTTAGTTTTAGTCCCCAACACCACAGTAAGGTCATCCTCTCCTTGGCAGCTTTATGCCCTGGTGCTGTTTTTTCATGTTCTGAAAGGTACGTGAGTTCAGGCATCCTTTTTCAAAATAAACCAGTCTTATCAAAATTATAAACTTGCTCAGCACAATAATCCCCCCTTAAATTATTTTAGCTAAAGCAGCAGGGAATTCACTTGCTGCACCATCATTACCATCTTCAGTTTCACCCCAATAAAGCCTCTGTCACTCCTACAAATGCCCATCTCTACATGCAAGCCAGCCCCAGGTTTCAATGTAAGTGTCAAACTTTAATTTTTAGTTTTCTTTACTGTATTTTGTCATTCAATTTCTTCTTTTCCCTTAAATTAAGTGATTCAAGATGCATAAAAGGACTTGGGCTATGATATAGTGAACATGCGGTATGTGTTCTGACTTAAGTACATTTCCAACATAAGAACGTCCACAGGAACGGAACTCATTTGTAACCCGTGTGTGTGCGCATGCGTGCGTGTGTGTGTGTGTGTTATTTTTGGGGGGATTAGCCCACCAGGGCACAGGTCAATGACCCACATCAGGACCTGGGGGCAAAATTATAATAATAATAATAATAATAATAATAATAATAATAATAATAATAATAATAATAATAATAATAATAATAATAATAATAAATAAATACAAAATTTTTTAAAAAGATTAATACTGTAGTGCAAAACGATGTCTATACAGTATATTGTATTGTCAAATTAAGAGAAACAATTGAAACCCTGCAATTGTGTGTAAATGGGGCAGAAAGTCAGATCAGCAACCTGGGACTTGGTCACAATTTTTGTTTGCCATATGGCAACAAAACAAACTATGGCCACAAGGGTTCTGCAGAGATGTGGAAGCCCTCGGAGCCTCAGTGGGAATAACATAAAAAATGATTAGTTTAAATGTGGTGAACAAATAAAAAATGCAAACCTCTTGTAATTGCCAGGTACTGAAAAAATGCAGACCCAGCATTAACTGATGTCAAAGTTTTAAAATTAAAATGTACAGAAGTTGAAGGTTAGTGGGCAAATCTTAATTCTGGTTAATCAACTGGCAAATGAATCTAAAAAAGTGTATGTGGCTCTAAAGTTACAGCTAAAATCAGACCTTTGGAGGAGGTGGAGGTTTGTCTTCATTAACTTGTGTGACAGGTGGTGTAGGTGTGGGTCCTCCTATACTCTCCTCATCTTGAAGTATTGACAAACCCATGTCTGCCAGCAGTGGAGGGTTTGTGCTAACATCACCACCCAAACTCCATCTTGTGCACTTCATGTTACTGTTGCTATTCTCCTTATCATAACTGCGCTTTCTGTAATGAATATATGATGATGTTGTAGATTACACTAAAGAGCTGATAATACAAAATATACAATAATTGCCAGTACTTTTTTTTAGCTATACTGTGCAGTGAAACCCCCATATAACGGACTTCTCTCTCCTGTACTTAAATTCATAAGATGATAGTTTTACATATGATGGATCCTTGAACTAACAGACTCTCTTCTCCATATAATCCATTAAATGGAGGTTTCATATTTAATGGACCTTCTACTTACTGGACATTCCCCTACATATACTGTAGTTTGTTAAATAGAAGTTTTACTGTACTATACTTAAACAGGATAGGGTAAACATAGGTCTCAGATAAAACTGGGGTTAATTTCTCGCAATACAGTAGGGTCGGGATATATCGCGATAGGGTCCAACGATGTTCGCTATATACTAAATCGCGATACAGTATATAATTACTGTACATGTAATCATTGGGGAAAAATAGGGTTAGGTTTTGGAGGCCAAAAAAGTGACTAAACTTGACTTAACGAGTTCATTTTCTTACTAACTAAAGCACCATTGAACACTAGACTCGGGAACAACAGGCTATTTCAATATCAAGGAACACCAGACTCGGCAACTGACACACCATCCTGGGAACACCAGACTCGGCAGCTGACGCCACACTGCTACCCTCACTTGACAATCCCACACCTACATAAACGAACACCAATAATATTAGTTACAGTATTAAATCTTTTCCACTAAGCTTTCCATTATCTTCACTTCACTTTTCAAGTCACTAGCAACCTGTTAAACACTCACCTCATAATCTGCAGCAGAATCGGCTGCTTTCTCGTCACTCACTCAGAAAGACTGAGCGGGCGAGCGTGAGCAGCCACGGTGGCTCTTCTGGTGAGCAAATAACATATTTGTTTGCCACGCGATACATTTGAAATATTTCCTGCCCGATTTCCCTCGCGAAATAAAACAAATTATCGCTATATGTAGGAAAATGTCAATAATTTTGGTAGCCACGATATAAAAAATCGTAATATAAAGTCACAATATATCCCGACCCTCCTGTACCTAAACCACTTGTCAATCAGTCTCAACCAGTGTGTGCCAAAAAATGGCTGTTTTCACCCCTTTGAGGAGAGTAATATTCTAGCTACAATGATTGACCAAAACAATTAAAATAATAAAAATAATTTTCCAACATTGAAAATGGCATAGAACAAATCAATTACCCTTTTAAGTAAAATTAGAACAAAACAATAAAATAAAAAACTAAACTACGGTATACAGATAGTATTTGCAAGAAGTTAAAGGGTTACAGAGGACCGTTCTAGGAGAAAGTTAATTATGATAATATAAGCATCTTTGAATGATGATTTTAATGAAAAGGCAGAAAAGAAACACCAAAAGTAAGAACATATGAGTTGAGCAACAGAAATGAAATAATCATCAAAGACATGGGGTCGATTATGAATTGAATTGGAATTGGTTATAAAATCCATAAATTGGAATTGAAAAAATACAAAATTAAAATGAATTGAATTGAATTGGAATTGATATCAATGAATTGATATGAATTGATAAAATAATATATTACACTGTCATGACTACGACAATAAAGTGAAAGACATTCGCGACCTTCTGACTGTGAAATACAATATGGCAGGCAGTGTTGATCCTACAACAACAGACACTTCCCCTGCTGAACCACCACCGATGAAGCGGAACAAGTTCTTTGCCCTGGCCAACCGGTCTTCTACACCAAGACCAACTCCATCAGAAACTGAGGTCTCACTCTACCTCAACCAGCCATGTCTACAGGAAGATGGTGATCCCCTTGGCTACTGGAAGGCCAAGCAACCTGAGTTTCCTGCCCTCACCAGGCTTGCAGCAAAGTACCTGGCCATTCCTGCTACATCGGCTCCTGTGGAACGAGCATGCTGACCATTACACCACAGGTCACCGTTACTATCAACAAGCATGGAGACCATACCTTCAGATAGACATAACATCCCTAGACAAAGTAAAACACACAGTGACTAAGATGATTCCTGATACATATCATCTCAATTATCCAAGTTGACTGAGAGCCTTAGGACTAGCAACTCTTCAGACAATAGGGTGGATCTCAAAAGGGCATCCAAAATCTTGAAGTGGATGGAAAACGTAAACTCGGACCATTTTTTTCGTGATGTCATGCACCATCAACTTCTAACTTGCCAAGATATCATGCAGGACAAATACTAATAATAGCCGGTCTTACTCTTATGTTTATCAAAAGTGCCAGTTCTTCTAAAGAATTCACAAGCACTCAAAACACAACTTGAGAATGAAAAGAAATATATACTGTACTACAATAAAAGCTCACAAAGTGACAGTTCAGCTTCTTACATTCATGTGCTGTACCTTTACATTTTAATATACTGTACTTGCTAAACCATGTAATTCTCAATCACTGTACCCTTTTCAGGAACATACTTTCACAAAAAAAAGAAAGGTTTTAAGTTGTTTCTTAAAGGCCTTCACAGAAGTCAGCTGCTTCATGGAAGCAGGCAACTGATTGTACAATCTAGGTACTAAATAGGAAAAAGACCGGGCAACAAAAGAACATTCCTGTCCTGCTCTAGGCTCCTCTAGGCAAAATTATTTCAGAACTTGTAGTCAGAGGATTTAGTAGATTTGACAAATACTTAAAATCACCAAACATAAGTGCCTTAAAAGTCATTAGGAAAATTTTGAACTCTATCCTAGCTTTAATTGGAAGCCAATGTAATTTAATCAAGAATAGGGTAGTGGGAGTCCTCGGTGGGAGAGCAAAAATACCTGTAGGCCTGGCAATCCTGTTCAATGCTGTTTGAACTTTTTTCAGTAGATAATTAGGTAGGCAGACCCATAAAGTGTTATAATAGTTAACCCAAGGCAAAATAAGTGAATGTAATAGTGTCACAAGATACAGTCTATCCAAAAAATGTTTACTGTAACAACATATACAGTATATTTTGAATATGAAAGTTGCAACTCTTAACTACTGAATTTACATGCTCATTAAAATTCAGTTTTAAGTCAAAGTACACTCCAAGATTACAAACAGAATTGACAGGAATGTGTTGTACTTCACCAAAGTTTAAAGAGCCAAAATCATCTGAACTGTCTTCCCTCTTATTTCCTTGGGTGATGATAACACTGGTCAACATAAAAAAAAATTCTCATGGTTCTGGATCAAAACAGTCTGATTCTAGTGTAATTGTATGTGCTGAACTCAATTATGACATTCGTATAGCTGTATCAGGCTCAGTTTTCCAGAACCAGCATATCTATATATTTAGTGTACCATGCTATTCATACAGTAATTTATATGCTCATTGGCTCCACTTATGCAATTATTTTGTCCTGATTTGTGCTTTTTTGTTTGTTTCAGTTTGCTGATTCATGATATTGCATATCTACACCTGCATGATTTGTAATTACTCTGAAATTAACAAAACATGGAACGTCGCAAGTGTGTGAACGGTGCTGACAGTTTTTGCTACATATGTGGTGCCTTCACTCCTGGTAGCCTCAAGAAACCAATCACAAAAGCTGTTCGACTGAACTACAAAAGTTACTTCAAATGTCATTTGGGTGACCAAGACAAGAAATGGGCACCTCATGTAGCCTGTAAGTCTTGTGTTAACCACCTGAGCGAGTGGATGTGTGGTAAACGAAGTTCAGGAATGCCGTTTGCTGTACCAATGATATGGCGTGAACCTAAAGACCACAGTAGTGACTGCTACTTCTGTCTCACAAATATTAAGGGAATAAAAATCAAGACACGAGGCAAGGTACAGTACCCCAATATTGCTTCTGCAATCCGACCAGTACCGCACAGTGCTGAACTTCCAGTCCCAAATCCACCGACTGAACAAGAATTGAGTGATTCCGATTCTACCTCTACCTCAATGGAAAACGACTACCAGGATGACTCTGAAAATACCAGGCCTAAACTATTTACTCAAGAAGCGCTTCATGATCTCATCAGGGACCTAAACTTGTCAAAAGAAAAGGCTGAAGTTTTGGGATCCAGACTAAAGCAGCGTAACCTGCTAGAAGATGGAGTGCATATCACTACAGCGCGTTACCGACATAGACAGCTGTCTGCATTTTTCAAGATGGCAAACAACCTTTGTTATTGCGAGGACGCAGTATCTCTCATGCAACAACTCTGCAAGTCTGAAACATACAAGACAGAGGATTGGAGGCTGTTTATAGACTCAGGAAAAGACTCTCTGAAAGCTGTTCTTTTACACAATGGCAATCGGCTTCCATCTGTCCCAATAGCACACGCAACAAAAATGACTGAGAGCTATGAAACAATGAAAATTCTGTTGGCCGCTATAGAGTATGAGAAACACCAGTGGAAGATATGTGGCGATCTCAAAGTCATCAGTTTACTACTGGGCCTTCAGAGTGGCTACACAAAGCACATGTGCTTTTTGTGCTTGTGGAACAGCAGAGCTGATGCAGAGCACTATGTGAGAAAGGATTGGCCGACAAGACCAAGAGATGCGCCTGGAAGGTTTAACTGTGCTCACAATCCGCTTGTAGATCCAGAAAAGATATTTTTGCCTCCACTGCATCTAAAGCTCGGTTTGGCTAAAAATTTCATCAAAGCTATGGATCAATTCGGTGCTGGGACTCTATACTTATCTCAGAAACTAGGTGGTGTGGTTTCCGAAGCCAAGTTGAAAGCAGGTGTCTTGAATGGACCACAAATTCGTATACTAGTTAATGATAGCGAATTCACCAAAACATTGAACCCACTGGAGAAAAAAGCATGGGAATCATTTGTCAATGTGTCAAAGAATTTTCTTGGAAACTATCGTGCTGACAACTACAAAGAAATCGTAACAACCATGCTTCAGAATTATCATGCATTGGGAGCAAGGATGTCCTTGAAATTGCATTTTTTCCACTCTCATATTGAATTTTTCCCAGGTAACCTTGGAGACGTTAGTGATGAACACGGCGAAAGATTTCATCAAGATATCGCCATAATGGAGAGCAGATATCAGGGACAATTCAGTCCTAACATGATGGGCGACTATTGCTGGACACTGCAACGAGAAGAGAGCAAGCTGTACAAGAGAAAGAGTAAAGTTCAGAGGCACTTTTAGAACTTCATATTTTGTCATTATAAAGGATTTGAACTTATGTTTTTTGGTACAATTTTTTATGAGCTTATCTGTGATAGGTTTAAAATTGTATCTTGCATGATGCGATAATGTTACTATACTTACTATTTTTTTTATTCTTTAAGAAAGTAGGTCTGATGGTATAATGAAACATCCAATTAATATTCATTAATATGAAATTAGTCATGAAAGCACAGTCACATGAGATAATCTCATCTTTTGCACGACACGTGATGGAATATTAAATATTTGTACCTATTGATTTTTTTATAAAACCTGGTCTGATAGAACAAAACAAGTACAGGGTATCAGATTCGAATTCAGCAATATGAAATTAGTTGTGTGAGCATGATCTCATATGTGAACCATTTTGGCTGTTGACCAGTGATCTCAGTTTTGCCATCATTCAGCTTAAGTTTTCTGCTAGCAATCCAAATCTTAATATCAGACATCAAGGATTTCATTATCTCGTCAATATCCTCAACATTTATTATTTTCACATAAAGTTATGTCTCATCAGCATAGAAATGGTTGGCAACACCAAGAGCATCCCATTGCAAGACTACTGGTATAGACTGTAAACAGAAGTGGTCCCAAAACTGATCCTTGTGGGATTCAAAACTGCAAAGAGACCGGGCCTGAAATAGTTCCACCAACCATCACACATTGAGATCGCTTTGACAAATAAGACTCAAGCAGAGTGCATTCTGATGGAAACCCAAACAACCAAAGATCCTGAAGCAACTGATGATGATCCACCGTGTCAAAATCTGCAGAGATCTAGCAAGACCATAAGGAAGGACTTTCCTGTGCTTGTGTTTATTTCCAAATCATTATGAATTTTACATAAGGCAGTTTTACTTGAATGATGTTTCCTATAGGCTGACTGAACTGAATAAGGAAATACTTCTTGACAGAGGGTGGTAGACCTATGGAACAGTCTACCAGCTCAAGCTGTGAAATGAAAACAGTACTTGGCTTCAAAAATGCCATTCCTTGACAAGACTATCAATAACAATGGAAGGACCTTACACAGGCCACTGGCCCTTTTTTCCTTGGCATGGCTACTTCTAGTTAGCGTGGCCATTAAGTAAATAAGTTATTATTTTAAATTAGGTTAGGGTATCAATATTTTTTTTTCTTACAATATTGTGGTGGTGGGTATAGACAAGCAGCTGCCAGGCAGTCCGACTAATTACCCAAATGTACCCAAATGTAGCCACAATGAAGTCAAATAATGGTCCTACATGAATAAATCAGACTGCCAATCACTTCTCGACTAGTATTTGGTGTCACAAAGTAAAAAATAATTGGAAAACATAATTTAATCTGAGTTAATAGATCTCATGCATGTACCGAGGGAGCGAGTAATTACCCAAATGTAGTCGCAATGAAGTCAAATGATGGTCCTACAAGCGTAAATCGGGCTGTGAATCACTTCTCGATTATTATTTGGCGTCATAAAGTCACAAAAAATTGGTAAACTTAATTTAATCTGAGTTGTTAGGTTAGGTTAGGTACATGCACTCGATCTATTAACTCAGATTAAATTAAGTTTACCAATTTCTTGTGACTTCGTGACACCAAATACCAGTCGAGAAGTGATTGGCAGTCCTATTTATTCTTGTAGGATCATCATTTGACTTCATTGCGGCTACATTTGGGTAATTACTCGCTCCCTCGGTACATGCATGCGATCTATTAACTCAGATTAAATTACGTTTTCCAATTTTTTTTTACTTTGTGACACCAAATACTCGTCGAGAAGTGATTGGCAGTCCGATTTATTCATGTAGGACCATTATTTGACTTCATTGCGGCTACATTTGGGTACATTTGGGTAATTAGTCGGACCCGCTGCCAGGAATAACTGGTGAAATTGTTCACCAAGTCAGGAACTATTCATTCATAAGATGAACTAACCTAAATAATAGTTATCATCTTCTATTATCTATAAGAACAAAAACAAAAAAAACAAATCCTCTACAAAAGAAAGCATTTATCTTCTATAGAGAAATGTCCACATTTCTTATTCGGGCATGCAACAGGTGGACACAATTGCCCATCCTACAATTTACTGTACATGGTAGATTTTGTCAAATACTTTTCATAAGTAGGCATCACTACTAAATATTCTTGACAAATACTCAAATTCTACGTAATTTAAGTACCGACACGTTATGTCCCAAACTTTGAGACCCTGCCCTGGAATTGTCAAGATCGAGTAAGGTATGATTAAAATGGGTTAGATTTATACAAAATTTAAGTTTGTTAAACTTAGTTTATATATTTAATTTTAATCTTAAATTAAGTTTAATCAATTCTACTAGGCAGCTTGTCCAACAATTCTGATCACGTTAAATATCAATTACAAGCAATTGTCAAAGCAGCCATATAATCATGTACACTAGGTTATGTTAATCTTTTTTTTCCTTAAAGTCTACAAATTGATCATTAGGTGTAGCATTTAAACATACCCTGACTGTACCACCAAGTCCATGGCAAAATTTTCACGAATTAAATGTTATACGGTAGCTTTCTCCTGTGCTCCTCGTCCTCTCGTCTAATACGATTTCGGCGCCAAGTTTGTTGACATCCATCAGCTGGGCGGCGGGAGCAAGATGGCTAATGCTATGAAAATACCACGGAAAAGCCCAAGCTGACGTTTATTTTGTATACGAACTGATCATACTAAATATATTTTAACACATCAAACTATCCATTTATAATTATGTTAATACAGATAAAATTAAGCAAGCTTAATGGTGCATGTTTGAAGAAAATAGAGTGTTGAAGATATGTTCGTGGTGTTTTTTAACATTAAAAATTATCAGAGGCCGGAGAGGTTTTATAACTACTGCTTGCTCTCACACACTGTTAATAAACACTTTCACGTCATTCATAAATTTATGACGATACAGGATCGTAAAATAAAAAAAAATATGATTTAATCAAAATTATTACTTACCTCGGTTGTTGGGAGATTTCATCTCCATTGGCTGTTAGCTCCACTTTCATTTTTGGCGCAATGATGATGTCCACACTCCACAGATAATGACGAGCCCGACCAATCATGGCTCCCGGACACGCGCGGGAGATCCAACATCGTAAAGTTCAAATAGTAAAAGTTTGTCAGTGAACTATACGTTTTTCAGCTATGTATTTCAGAAATTAGACCACCTGAGGATTCAAAGGTGTTAATAGATTGAAGAAGCCGCAAGTACAGAAAACTGTGAGGGCAAACTTTTTCGGAGTGAGGGTTGTGAACTCTTGGAACAATCTGCCAGAAAGTGTTGTGACGGCACCGAGTGTGAGCTCTTTCAAGACAAGACTTGAGTCCTTGACCAACACTGGAGCGGGTTCAGGTACATTCAGGAGCCGGTGCATCCCCAGTACTTGCCAACAGTGGGTAACAGAGACGTGACCGATCGCCCAAGCGGCTAATGAGCCGATCTTCCTCATCACCCATGCCATGCGTGGCTCAGACCACTGTGACACTGATCATCGACTTGGCAGATCCAACCTCTCACTTCACGTCGCCCCAAAACGGCGAAGGCAGCAAGCCTCCAGAAGAGGTTTTAATACTAAGCGTCTGGAGGATCCAGCAGTAGCACATGCTTTCAGAGAGCAGCTCGAACATGGGCTTACAAACACCCCAACAGCAAACAACGTGAATCCCAGTGCAGAATGGTACACTCTTAATACTGTTATGACAAAAACCTGCAGAGAAACCCTCGGCCAGATCAAAACAATACACCAGGACCCGGCAATCAAAGTACTCTTCGATAATAAACGTGCTGCGTTTTCTGACTGACAGAACAACCCTCAGTCTCTGACCAAAGCTGATACCTTCCGCAAGAAGAAAGCGCCAGCCCAGCGGGAAATTCACAATCTAAAGAACGACTGGCTTATAAATAAGCGTGTGAAGCACAAAAACTTGCAGATCAGCACAAGATGCGCGAATTTTTCATTTCCACTAAAATATTTTATGGGCCACTCATAGCGCAGCCTCCCTCCGCTTAGCTGACGGTAACCTCATAATTAAAGATAATGAAGGCCTCCTTCAGCACTGGAAAGAGCACTACCATTCACTGCTCAACTGAAACACCGATGTGGGTGTCCTGACTACCCAGCAGGTGCCTCAGCATCCAGAGCTGACCCACCTCAGCTATCTTCCATCCCTGGATGAGGTAGCTACTGCCTTCAAACAGATGAAAATAACAAAGCCTCAGGGCCTGATGGAATCCCAGCCGAGGTGTATAAAGCGGGAGGATCTCTGCTTACCAGCCGTCTCCACTCTCTCCTAAAGAATATATGGGAAAAGGAGGAAATCCCCCAAGCTCTTAAAAACACCTCCATTGTCAATATTTATAAGAACAAGGTAGACCAGTCAGACTGTGGCAACTACCGTGGGATCACTCTGCTGTCCATAACTGGCAAGATTATCACCCGAGTCCTCTTAAACATACTTCTTCCTAGTTTAGACCATCACGTGGCACCACTGACATGATCTTTGCTGCCCACCAGATACAGGAAAAGTGCAGAGAACAGCGTCGTGACCTGTACATGGCTTTCATCGACCTAACAAAGGCCTTCGACTCGGTCAACAGGGAAGCCCTCGGGTGGACCCTCAGCCGTTTTGGCTGCCCACCAAAATTCATCGTCAATTGTGAGGCAACTCCACAATGGCATGAACGGCAGTGTCCTGTACAACGGCATCCAGTCAGAGTTCTTCCCCATCCAAACAGGGATTAAACAAGGGTGTGTACTGGCACCAACTCTCTTTTCCATCTTCTTGGCTGCCTTCCTTACTTGTGCCAGTGCCAATTTAGCCAGCGGGGTGAACATCGAGTACTGGGTCTTTTCAACATAAGACGACTCCAGGCAAGAACAAAAGTGTCGGCAGCCTCCATTACTGAACTTCAGTATGCAGCCGACCTCACCCTTGTTGCTCACACTGAACACGACCTACAGGAGATCCTGAACACCTACACAGATGCGTATGCACACTTCGGTCTTGAGGTGAATGTAAGTAAAACTAAGATTCTCTTTCAACCTGCCCCTGGTTCAGACACACCTCCACCATCCATCCAGCTTAACGGTACTATCCTTTCTAATGTTGCCCACTTTCGGTATCTCGGCTCCCACTTGTCCACCACCGCAGACATCGATGAAGAGAACCAGCATCGGAGCAGATGTGCATCTCAAGCCTTTGGCAGACTCCGAAATCGTGTTTTCAGCTGTAGGGAGCTTAAATTATCTACAAAGTTGCACGTATATCGAGCAGTGGTCCTCCCCACCCTACTATATGGCAGTGAGACATGGGTCACATACAGGAGGCACCTCAAGGCACTTCAAAACTTTCACCAATGTAGTTTACATTCCATCTTCCGAGTTCGCTGGGAAGACAAGAGAAAAAATGCCAGTATTCTTGCTGACACCAATTAACTATAGGAGCGTCGAGGCTACCATTATCCAAGAACAACTACGTTGGACTGGCCATGTTACCAGCAATGACGACAGTAAACTGCCAAAGCAGCTACTTTACAGTTACCTAACGAATAGTAAACGTAACGCTCTTAGAAGGAAACGAGGATAACATTGGCATAATGACACGAGTTTCAAGCTATGCATCGGCTCAATTGCTTTGTGCTCTGGATCTACATGGAGTACCTGGTTTACTAATTGGTCTGTTGTCGAAGCACCAATGAATGATATTGATTTGCACAATCGTTTGTTGATGTACAATGACAAACAGCTCCAACAGACAGTTCAAGATGTTGTTGTGGCATTTGTGGTATGTCAGCCTTGAACTTGCCACACTGGCTTTGTTTAGCAACAATCTCCATCACTTTAAGCGACAACTTGTGAATCTTGCACCAACTGAGCTCACTGTCACTCCTTCCTGCAGCTTATTGTCATGGTCACGTTGAATGCTGATCTGAGAAGACGTGTTTTTTCCCCATACACGCTACACTTGTGTTCCCTCCCAGAGTCCTGCCTTTTTGAAGACAGTTATCAATGCGTGTTTATTCCACTTTCTCCTGGGAAGCTCAATCTTGAATTAGTCTGTGTAAATCAACTCAAGGCATTCGCCAGACCTTTGTCAACTGAGGGTCATCTTTGAATGAGTAACAGTTAGTTTGTTTGTAATTATTGTCATTGCGTGAGTAGCGATCACTGGCAACTCAGGGGTATATATACCCAAGACGAGCCAGGGAGAATGCTCCTTGACGCTGCTCCCATGTTTCTCCAGGTATGTTTTGTGTAGCCATTCAGTTAATTCAGTCAATTGTAGTGAATATCAGTGTTCACCAGTGTTCATGATTTAACAGTTGAATTGTCATTCACCCAGTGTAGAAGTAATAAAACGTAAATACGTCTGTCGTCTAGACAAGAGAGTTGTTTGTGTTGTCATGTTCCTTGACGCTGCTCCCATGTTTCTCCAGATCCCATTGTGATTCTTGCAACCATTCAACAACGGCCCCGGATGAAGTAGGTACCCAGCAGGGACCATATATGAAACGATGGCACCGATGCGGCCTGATTAATGTGCCCCACGGCTTCGTTGGGCCAGACCCCAGACCCGCCATGTGTCTGGCTACCCCACAATAACAACAGTCGTGAGCCCCAGTGCTCTACCCTGGGTTACTCCTTGGAAGTATATGTCCACAGAGAGTGGTGTAACATGTATGTTAGGGATAATTAGATGGAAATAATTATCCCATGATGGGTAGTGGACCCCTGTATATGCTAGTTTAATTATTAACGAGTATGTTGAGTAAAATACTATAATCTACAATGAGTGCCATGTAAGGTAACACCAATAATGTTGTGATTAAGAGTAAGGATGTAGGAACTGAGTTTGCACTAAGCCCAGGAGTTGAGCCTGGTAGTTATATGATTAATACAATATCTTTCCCCATTGATTGCATATTAATAAACTTGTTTTTAGAGTACTTTAGGTGTATTCATTTCTCCCACAGTATTTTACCTTTATTTCCATCCAAGTGACTTGATACCAGAATTACCCTACCCATGTGCCTAGACCCTCGACCATGCTACCAAAAGAATGTCCATGCTACCAAAAGAATAGGTGACGGAACTGAGTAAGAGTAAGACTAAGAGAAGTAAGTAAGATGAGGGTGGTGTAGATACAGAGAGGGAACCCGCGCCCTCACATTATATCACAACATGTTAACTTTTATCCTCTTCGCCACTGATCAGCGTGTTAGCCGCTTGGGCGATCGGTCACGTCTCTTTTCCTTTATATTCTTCACCAAAAGGTCGGCTCGCTAGCCGCCCGGGCGATCGGTCACGTCTCTGTCACGCACTGTTGGCAAATACTGGGCATGCACCGGCTCCTGAATGTACCTGAACCCGCTCCAGTGTTGATCAAGTCTTCTCTTGAAAGAGCTCACACTCGGTGCCGTCACAACACTCTCTGGTAGATTGTTCCAAGAGTTTACAACCCTCACTCCGAAAAAGTTTGCCCTCACGGTTTTCCGGACTTGCGGCTTCTTCAATCTTGAGCTGTGACCCCTTGTGGGGCGAGCGTCCGCCAGCTCAAGTAAGGACACTCAACTGAGTAGTGCCCCCTGAGATGCTTATAAACCTCAACTAGGTCCCCCCTTGCCCGTCTGTAGTATAAGCTAGGCAAGTTCAGGCGCTCCAATCTCTCAGGGTAGCTGAGATGCCGAAGTGCAGGCACCAGTTTGGTGGCCCTCCTTTGAACATTTTCAACCAACTGACAGTCCCTAGCATATCTCAGGGACCAGATGGGGTGACAGTACTCCAGATGGGGAAGCACTTCACTCCTGAAGATCGTCACGAGGGACGGACCGTCTAGATATCTGAACGACCTTCTTATAAGACCCAATAATTTATTTGCCTGATTTACCTTCTTCTCACAATGGCCCGAGAACTTCAGCTCATTGTCAACATACACACCTAGGTCCTTCATGTGGTCTGGATGATTCGTTCCTTGAATGTCATTTGAAGAATGGGATGGGAAAGGCAGCTATAAAGCAGAAGCCAAACTCGTGCTACAATAATTTTCTAAAGTGGGGCAAGAAATTCGCTAGCTCCAAATATGGACTCGAGCAATGATATTTGAGGTACTAATAAACTTTTATTAAATTACCCCTTGCTCGTCTTTAATAAAAGCTAGGCAACTGAAGGCATTCTAAATTCTAATCTTTAATACGTGACAGGGGCGGATCTAGGAATATCAAAAGGGAGGGGTCCAAAAAGTTGTGGGTGGGGGAATATGGCGACAGCCGGGAGCCCACCCAAGCTGTAAGGCCCCATGAATTTTTTTTTAATTCTGACCAATCATGGGCATTTTGAGGCCATTTTGAAGCCATGCGCACTTGAAATTAGGAGAATATTCTGAAGTCAATAGTAAATACTTTTTATTATACAAAAATGCCTGACTACAATACTGAAATAAGGAAAAGTATTGGAATTTTGTGGTGAAAAGGCCCAAGACCCCACCCGCCGAATCCGCCCCTGCGTGAAACGCAATTTGGTTGCCCTCTTTTGGATGCTCGGGTTCGTGGGCTCTCGCAGTTTGTGAAAATGCAGAGCCAAAGTGTAAAGTTGCATTTCCAATTTACTTAATAATTATATATATATATATATATATATATATATATATATATATATCTTGATAAAATCCTGCAGGAAAAACGGAGCACATGGCTTTCGTCTTTATTCAAGACATCTTCAGAGAGCAACTGGATTACATGGACAGAAGAGGCTTAAATATACAGGGTGACCTTATATATATATATATATATATATATATATATATAAGGTCACCCTGTATATTTAAGCCTGTGGGGTACGTGATATTGGGTTCACACTCAGGATGGGATGGAGAAAGGAAACTCACAATGTGCTCTCTATATACATGTTGTATTGGATGTACAATGCAGCTTGGTACTGGGAAGGCAGCATGGTTACAAGCGTGATGTAGAGAGAGCTGGTTGGTGAGGACGCTCAGAGAAGGACCAGCTTGTGGGTCACCATGCTCGCCGGCGGGAGTGAGGACCACCAGGCAGGAGGAGGAGGAGCGAGGACCGCCAGGCAGCGGCGGAGGAGGAGGTGTTGCTGGCTGGTTGGTGGAGGTAGAAGAGACAGGTCACCAGGAGGTCAGGTCTTAAATAGCGGGGGCTAGGCGTGGCTTAGTAGTTGACCCCGCTCCGTGATGTATGGCGGCGCTGGTTGACCCAGACCACGAGGCACACACTGGGGAATTGGTGGGGTCGGCTTGGGAACTTCGTGTTTTCTTCTTTCCTTGTGGTTATCAGCATATACCTAGATCACGCGCACCTACAGTGATTTACTTAAGAGAGAGGCCCAGCAAGGTACAGATACATTCTGGAACCATAACTTGCCAACAGTGTGTAACAGACATGACCGACTGCCCAAACAGCTAACAAGCCGATCAGTGGCGAAGAGGATGAAGTAAAGTAAATTCAGAAGCGTGGATAGAGGTGATTGTTGTGTCGACATTTTCAAACCCAAGGACGTTCTTTGGTTCTTTCTTGCCATTTCCATTAGCAGCCACACCTGAACAAAGAGGGAGATGTACGATCGTTTTTTACCGGGAAATTTTTTTTAGTTACCTACAGCCTAGATTCTTACTTGATAGAAGACTGTATAGACAGAGAGGCTGCCTAACTTACAGTTTATTATGACATTCAAATTTTAGACTGAAGAAATAATTGAAAATTTCGTATCATTTATTAGTTAATATAATAAATCTATTAAATTATGGAATTTGATATTTTAGGTGAATATAAAATTAAAAATTTTTTCTTTATCAGTCATATGAAAATTTTAAAAGATATATTTTGAATGGTCTCTTGTTCGAGTCCCTCTCATGCATGTTGATACATTTGGAGGAAAGATTTCAGAAATAAGAAAAATAATAATAGATTATCATTTAAAAATATTTTAAAATTGATTAATATAATGTTTTTTAATTTAATACACTCACCCAAAACGTTTCCACTGTATGTGACTTATGTGCAAGGTTCGAGACAAACATTGTGTGTAAACAATATCTCCTTCATGGTGTGTGAGTTGGAGTTGTGTGGGATAGTGTTCACACATCTGCCCCTCTATCTTATGAACGACTCGACCCAAGAATAGAGTAGTGGTCAGTAGCGAAATATTAGGTCCTGAAATCATGATTCACTGTGGTGGAGTAGCCTCTTTAATATTTTTCCACAACTTAACTATGGCAACAAATTATCCCTTCTGCTGTGGCTTTTATTAAATTTGTTGGGTATTAATTTACAACAGTGTTATTATGGGGGCTGTATGTTTGGTTGGTTCACTTGTCCGATTATCAATAAATCATTGGTAGGTTAATTATTGATGACTGACCCACGGCCAATTTTTAATAGAAAACGATTATGAAAACGCCGCAATTTCACTTGTTTTATAGTGGACACTGTTGTAGTTTGTGCAAATGTGTTAAGAGGTGGTTATTTCTAAATTAAACCGAACCTAACCTTACTTGAAATTAAAAACACGCAGCAGAAGCATCGTTAAAAGACCTCGCCAACCTAACCAAACAAACCTACCTAATCTTACCTAACTTCTTAGCCGGGGGACTCCACCCCTCAGGTATATTAAACAGAAAGAATTTACTATGATATGGTGTAATTTTATGTGTATTTGTGGGCATGAGAGCAGCCGTCTGTACCGAACAGTTCTTAAGCATACACTGAGCATCACCGTTGATCAAGCCCGGGCGGTGCAGTGTTTTGAAATATGTCAAAATGATTGGCTGTTTACATCCTGGAATGAGACGTCACTGCCGCATTACTGCCGAAAAGACAAAGTATTGTGTGCCTAGGCGCCTTATTATTTGCCAAACAAAGCATTTGCATCAGAACTCACTGATGAAAATAAAGTAAGAAAGTAAACAGTAAAACAAATAACTTGTCTGTGGGTCAGTCATCAATATTAACCATTGGTAGTGAGCATTCACTGCTGTGAGGAAGGGTAAAATTATCATTTAGGTCATGCATCTATTTTTCGAAGGTCAGAATCATTCAAAACACATCCAAAACTATCAGAAAAACATAATTTTAACCTAACTTAACCTAACCTAAACCTAAATTCGCTGCATGGCCAAACGATAATACCTGAGAAAGGTAGGAAATGCAGTCCTGGACATAATTGCCACTCTAGCACACAAAAATTACCATAAAACTTAAAGGTAGAGGTGGAGACAATTAGCACCTGAAGGATGTATGGAATTACACCAAATTTTCAGATGTTATTTAGATGATACTAAGTAATAAAACAAATTGAGTGTAATTATTGATGAGATACCCGGTGCCAATTGGTGATTATTGATGACTTTACTGCCGCTGTATTTTCATAGAAAAAGAAATTAAAAACGCAGCAATTTCACGTGTGATTTATAGTGGAAACTGTCGTAGTTATGGCAAATGTGTTAAAAAGTGGTTATTTCTAAATTAAACCTAACCTAACCATAATTCATAAGAAAACAATTGGTAGAAGCATTGTTATAAGACCTCACCTATCTAACCAAAGAAACCTACCTAACCTAACCTAACCTACCTAACTTTTTAGCCATGAGGCTCCACCCTCACGGCCTGAACAGCTTATAAACATACACCAAGCCGCCTGAGCATAGCTGTAGACATCGATTGGGCCCCGCCTTATTGATTTATCACTGCACAAGATGAAGTAGTGCTGCGAATGAGAACTTAAGAGAGGTGCAGAGTTATAAGAGAAGGTGTGAAATTTGGAAGTGAAACAAAATTTGGAGGTGTGGATTTTACCACTAACACATGAGAGAGCGTGGGTGTAGCTTCATCTGACTGATGGCAGGCTATAAATTAAGACATTTAATTACAGTAATTAATATTTGTTCTGAAGAATACTGTGGACTCTGTTTAATCCTTAGTGGTTATGATACCAACTACAATATGTTTTTTGACTGTTGCATTTTAGGTGCAATGGCAGGGTTTGGCTTAGAAGAAATTGGCATCCCAGGAGGTGTGTATCTTAAGGAGTCACTTACA
Organism: Homarus americanus; assembly: GCF_018991925.1. NCBI lineage: Eukaryota > Metazoa > Arthropoda > Malacostraca > Decapoda > Nephropidae > Homarus > Homarus americanus. The sequence continues at coordinate 5,472,678 of NW_024749779.1, forward strand.
CACTGTACAGATCCTCTAAAGGCTATAGAAGAATTTCAGGTAAATATTATATTTCATAAATTTCATATTACTGTACTTTAGTTGGTCCTATTCTCATAATTTATTAGTTTTGTCTGTTATATTGTGCATTATTATTTTGCATGACAAGAGTAAATTAGTTATAAGACTGCTAAAGCTGCATACAGTATAGAATTTGCTTTGCACCTACTGGTGTTTAGTCTGTAGCAGAGAAGTTTGTCCCTGGGACTCCCAGTCGATATTGTTAGAAATTGTTAACCTGGAATAGACAATTTCAAATATTTTCCAAAAGTATCTTTATTGTTGATGTACTTTAGAAAAGGAAAAAAAAACATAGCTTTCCTTAGATGTAAATCCTAACCAAGATGTGGACTCCAGCTCTGAAGAGGGATGGCTATAGATAGAAATACATAATTAGACAAGCAAATTTTTGAAAGGGTAGAAGTTATGCTGTAGCTTGTTCTGCTAAGAATTTAAAAGTATATTTGAAAGCAATAAAAACTAGTTCTTATTATTTTAGTCTTATGAACAAAGAAAAAACTTGTTTCATTACTGTTGCTCCCAATTCTTATGAGCTACAAAGTGTAAATACCATAGAAAATGCATTGTTAAGAGTGTATCAGTTTACACAAAGAGCCTATTCCCTTCCAGTCACCTTTACCTGAAGACAGTTTGCTTGGTCTTACATACTATATACTGTACTGCACAGTACATGCTTTCTATTTTGTATGTAATTGATTTTTTTGCATTTTTAATATTTAAATATACAGTACATACAGTATACAGTATTCCTGTGAAGTACTGAACTTGTAAATATATTATATTTTTCAGTTAGAGAATGGGATCCTTCTGCCATCACTGAGACCCATGTTACATCTCTTGGATTTGCACGGGGTTAAGCGACTTGACTTTCACAATTCTATCATGGAGGTGAGATGTGGCTTTAGCTTTAATCTTTAGAATTTTGACAAATCATCCAGATTCTTTGTCATGGAAAAGGGGTAAAATTGCAGATTACAGCAACCAAAGAATCTGATAAAAAAAATTCTGATGGTTTTTGATGCGATTGGTTCAAATCTGACATTCATTTTTATCAGAAATAACTAGTTTTAGATTTAACCCTCCCCCTCCCCAACAATAATGGGGGGAAGCGTGGGAATTCAGGGTTCAGGGTTGGGGAGAGCCAAAACGAGTGATTTGTGGTAAAAGCAAATTCCAAAATTGTCCGAATCGCAAAAAGAAAACATTAGAAGAACACATTACGCAACAGGAATTCTGTTATTTACAAAAAAATAGTAGAAATAATAGTTCTAACGATCGCATGTTCTGAATTCCCGGTACTCTGTGCTTGCTAACTTATGCAATATAGCCCCTTACCCCTGGTTGCCCTAGCCGGGGGCTTTACTCCCAGGCCCCCAGACACTATGTAATAACCCAGAGTCGCGTGGTCAGCCTCCACGAGAATATAAATAGCCATTACAATATTTGGTAAAATTGCAGATAGGTAAGCGAACATACGAACATGAACAATTTGAGCAACAGCGTAGGGGCAACAGGTGCTCTGATTTTAATCTTTTTAAAATTCAATAATTTCCTTTTTATCAATTTGTGACGGAATTGTAATATAAGAAAATGATCATAGAAAAAATAGTTCTATCGATTGAAAGAAGTGAATTTCCGGAATTTTGTGGTTGTTGTTTACTGCAGTATTACCGGAAGAAGATAATGAACTGGTGATGAAGCTATTGATGATTGTGTTTGATACCTATCACTTTCCTGTGTATGGTAGATTTCAGATCAATTTGCATGGGTCAAAGAATAAACATTTACCATACAGCCACCCACTAGAGGTGGTCATGATGAGGGAAGGTGGCCACTGGCCTGTGTAGGATCCCTCCATTGATCTTGATAATTTTGTTGTTTTTGTGCATTGTACAGTTGAAAATATTGATAACAATAAATATGTAATGAATACAGTAATTCAAAATTAGTATGAAATAAGTGGAAGTACAGTATGCTGAACCCTCACTGCTTGTAATTTGATATTGTTGGGCACTGGGTCCATCAAATTGGCCCAAAATATAAATGGAGTGAATATCCTGGTTAGTAAGCCCACTACAAGATGCCATGATGAAACAAACACTGAGGGTAGAGGCAGGAAGTAGCCTCAGGCCATCATCCAAGAGGTGCCAATTATCACTTTATGTCCTTTCTAATATTTCTTGATGGTTCTCTTTTGAATTTGACCAGGTGCAAAATTTGAATTCCAAAGGGTATAAATGTGTACAAAACCATTGTTGACATGATTTGATAGAACTTTTATATATATATATATATATATATATATATATATATATATATATATATATATATATATATATATATATATATAACACAGTATTACCCGCTATGCGGTTTCATAACGCGTTTATCATATATAGTGCCTCGCCAAGTGAACTTTCACTTAACACGGATTTTTTTTTTCCCATATATCGTGAGTGTCCGGCTCGAGCGCTATTTTTAGATTTGCCCCACCGCCACCCTGCCTGACTGCCTGTTTTTAGCTCATAAAATTCATACAAATACCGACAGAATATAATTTACATTGCTGGAATTATAATTTGGTGATCATTGAATATAAACATCATATATTTTGCATTAGACATACAAATTTTAGATAAAATTTTCTCAGAGTAACTATGTTATCTTTTGTGCAAAATATATATTTATATTCAAAATATTCCTAGTCTTACAAGGAATCCAGCAATGTCAATTATATTATCTAACTTTAGTTTGAGGTATTATTTATTAAAATTTAGTGGTTATCACATCTCCTTGGGACGGTTGGTGGGGTGGGGGAGGGAGGAGACGGACGACCATCTGTTACCCGTGAAGAATTATTTATTTTTTTTTATTAGAAGATATTTGTTTTAGCTCATAAATTCATACAAATTACCGGTCTGAATATAATTTACATTTACAGATTCTTATAATTTGATGATCATTTGAATATAAACATCATATATTTTGCATTAGACATACAAATTTAGATAAAATTTTTCTCAAATTAACTATGTAATCTTTTGTGCAAAATATATGACATTTATATTCAAAATATTCTAATCTTAAAGGAATGCAATGTCAATTATATATATCCTAACTTTAATCTGAGGTATTATTTAATACTAAATGTTAAAAACTCTGGAAAGGAGGATTGGTGGGGTGGGGGGAGGTTGGGACCGACCGCTGGTTGGAAAGGGGAGGCAAAGACTTTTGATTGAATAGTGTCGTGAATTATTTTTTTTTAAACTGAAATATTTGTTTTAGCTCATAAAATTCATACAAATTACCGGTCAGAATATAATTTACATTGCTGGAATTCTTATAATTTGTGATCATTTTGAATATAAAAGATCATTTTTGCATTAAACATACAAACTTTAGATAAAATTTTTCTCTGATAACTATGTTATCTTTTGTGCAAAATATATGACATTTATATTCAAAATATTCCTGGTCTTACAAGGAATCAGCAATGTCAATAGTATCTAACTTTAGTTTGAGGTATTATTATTTAAAATTTAGTGGTTTCACAAAAATTTCTCTGAGAGAAGAGCGGCAGTGTAGTGAGAGGGGAGGAGTTGAGTCCATAATTTGAATGGACATTACTTAGCTGTATTTCTCTATTTCTCTTAAGTATTAATTGTGTGCATGTACCATCATAAAATTAAGATGTTATTTTACTACAACATAGGTATGTGCCTTAAAAAGTGGAGTTTGGGGGTCGGGCGGTTTCTATTGGAATTAATCCCATATGTTCTTGTTCACATTCATGCAGTTCACTTAACAGGACCCTCTGGGTTCATATGTTATATATATATATATATATATATATATATATATATATATATATATATATATATATATATATATATATATATATATATATATATATATATATATATATATATATATATATATATATATATATATATATATATATATATATATATATATATATATATATATGTATGTATGTATATGGCATGTATGTATGTATACAGTCAACCCCGCTTTGTCCCACATTTCGTTACGGCACCCTGCCGAAACGGATCTCACACTGCCATGTGCTTCCTACTGCGGAGGCGGCTGGCGGCTCGCCATTTTGGATCAAACCTCCAGTCATCTCCCGCCTCTCCGCCATGTTGTAGCTGGCCAGAACAGACGCCTAAGGTCGCCATCATCAAAACATTACCGAGTTCTTCACCGCCACCCACCACAGCGGCCCAGGTCAGTGATAGTGATAATGATAGTGAGGATATGGACTTACATGGACTTTGAGGGTTTGACAAGAGGCCCTGCAAGCCTCTGTGGTGGATAAGTGATACAATTGATACAAATGATACAGGTGAGGGCCAATAATTAATCTGCCCTCTGCCTCGAACAACCCCCATCCGTGTGCAGCCATCTTTTCTACTAATGTAGTGTTATAAAACCTAATATTATTGATATTTCTCTTAATTATTAATAATTGTGCATACCATCATAAAATTAAGAAGTTATTTTTTACTAACGTAGGTATTGTGTCTGAAAAAATGGAGTTTGGGATACCAGTCTCTATTTCAAATTAATCCCATATATTATATTTGTTCACTTTCAGACGCCTGTGGGTTGAATTAACAGCGTAAAGTGAGGTTCAATATATATATATATATATATATATATATATATATATATATACATACGTATATATATATATATATATATATATATATATATATATATATATATATATATATATATATATATATATATATATATATATATATATATATATATATATATATATATATATATATATATATATATATATATATATATATATATATATATATATATATATATATATATATATATATAATTCTCTCTTTATCGACGGATTTTTATCGGCGGTTTGACACATTTTTTTATAAATGGGTTTCGATATCGACAGTTATTGTGAGTTTTTTGTTACTGACTTTATTTGAACTCATGAACCTTGTTCCTTCACTTAGCAGCTAAGCCTTTACTAAATCATGATGACTAAGCATCTCCTTGACCCGCCTTCCCTGAACACAAACGCCAAATAAGCCAGTGAGCAACGGTCTTTGATTTTCAACTTTTGCTGGTGGTTCATCACATAGACACCATATCCCTTATACTTGCCTCCAAACGACCTGCTGCTCCTCTGGATCTACCTAAGAGGGGCAAGGCAGTGCTGGCTGAATGGAAGAATGAAGTGCTGAAACAACTCTGACAGAGGTATGAGCTATGCAGCTGTTGGCATACTTTGAACTCCATGGTCAGTGTGCGTGGAATTCTTCAGCGTGCAAAAGTCCTGAAGGCTGCAGCTTAGCTTCAAAGTGCACCAGTGACATCAAAAAGTGACAAGCCATGTGCGTGATGATGCCCTCATTAAATGGAAAAAGCACTGAACATTTGAATAGAGGACCCTAAACCATATATCCACCATGACTCGAAATTTAGGCAGAAAGCTGAGGGAACTTTTGCCAGTGGGTTTCCTAAAAGTGATGATCATGGTGTTGTGGTGATGGTGATGGTGATGATCAGGGGTGATAATTGATGGTGACAATTTGAAAAAATTTGCAGCTAGCAAAGGATGATTTGAAATTCGAACATCGTTATGGAACTGCATAATATAAAAGTGACGAAGCGAAGCAGCATCAGCGAACACTGTAGCAGAGGAAGCATACCCTGCAGAAATTTATATATTCACTGCTTTCTAAGGGTTATGGCCAGGTTGGATTTTTATTTTGATGAGACAGGCCTATGGTGGAAAAAGATGCGCCGAACACCACATCTCAAAAGAAAAAAAAGGCCCTGGATTTAAAGTTGCGAAGGACGGTGACAGTGATGCTATGTGGGGGCTCACGGCAGGGGCGTATGGTTAAAAAGCCCATGTTGTTTATACACTTGCCGCTACGACCTCGGGCTCTCCATCATATAGACTTGCCGCAGTTTTCTTAGGAGACAACAAAGCGTGGATGACGCTCCTGATTTGCATGCGTGGTTCATTTGAAAAACCACTTTTGCTGGGGTGAAAAATATCTGGATGAGCAGCATGGAGTTCAAAGTGGTATTATGTCTAGATAATTGCTGGCCTGAAAGAACTCGAGACTGCCCACCCAACGTGAGGGTGGTTTTCCTGCTGCCTACCTCCATCTATCAAAGCTTAATGGACCCAGGGAGTCATTATCCTTTAAGAAATTCAGCAGAAGACAGCATGATTCGTGAGTCAAACGATAGGTTTGATGTGACACCAGAGAAATGTGGAAAATTTGATATGCAGGTGCATGACTTACTTGCAAGCCACAATAGACAACCATACTTAGAACTGTCCGATCATGTTGGAAAAAATTGTGGCCTGCAAAATTATTGCTGCATTCACGGGTTCTACGGCGCGGCGGAGCCTCCCGGTTGCGACAACATAGCAATAACTGCGCCGACGATAAGTTGGAGGTGGAAGTTCTCAGCTTCTGGCGGCAGAGGTGCAGAAGAAGTTATTGAAATGTTGGGAACTGGCCTATAGGGGTGATGAACTGGGAAGGACAATTGAATTGGGCACAAGAGTTAAACAGACGATGAAGTGGTGATGATGAAAATGAGGGGAGCTTAACTTTAGATAATCTTGGGTAGTGATGAGGGAATGAGTGGGCCTCTCTGCTTAGTCTCTATGACATTGATCCCTCCTTGATAGGTCCTTAAAAGCCAAGAGAGCTATTGAAAATGTTATGTTGCCGTATATATGGGAACTGCTGAGGGAAATGAGAAGCAAAGGCACAGACCACCATCACCAACTGGCTGTTGTTGGCGAGGTGCCTGCTTAATACTTGAACCTGCCGACACACCACAACAACAACAAGGCGTAAACTGCCGACACCTCACAACAATAGGCAGTACCTGCCCACCCCTCAAAAGATGCAAGACCTTGACTAATCATGCTCATCCCAGCTGGTCGAGCTTTGTCACGCTTCCTCCAATCTATCAACACATGTATACTGTATATGCAGCAGTGTTTACTGTAAGGACCGATGTTCACTTCAATAAATTAAATAGTAGAGATTTCTTTAGTATTTTTGTTACTTGTTATATTATTATTTATACATATATTATTTAAGGTTATGTGTGAAGCATTGATAGCAAAGTACATTTATTCAACATATACTATATAATTTAGAAAAAACTACATAATATCACGGTTACTAATAATTTAGAAAAATTACCCAAACATCACGTATAAAAGCCAGCACGACGTTTACAGAACGTAACCCCTTCGATAAAGAGGGGAAACAAAAAAAAAAAAAAAAATATATATATATATATATATATATATATATATATATATATATATATATATATATATATATATATATATATATATATATATATATATATAATCAACGAACTCACCAGCAAAATCGAACCTCGACCTACTGGTGACTAGGAAACTCACGGCTAAGCCACAAGGACACTAAACAGTAATAAACTCTGTTATATTTCACACAAAGCCTGTTCATCGAGCTGATAGCGCCGTGAACCTCATAAACTGCCGCTGATTATATGTTCAGCGTGTTATATGGACTAAAATAAATATATATATATATATATATATATATATATATATATATATATATATATATATATATATATAATATATATATATATATATATATATATATATATATATATATATATATATATATATATATATATATATATATATATATATATATATATATATATATATATATATATATATTTATATATACATCCTAAGTTACAAAATAAACCGCTCAGAAGTTCGATTAGATAACCGAAAAGTTCATTAACAAAACCACTGTTTCAATGGGTTTAGATATGGTTCCAGCTCACCAAAATTTCCTAAATTCAACAAAAATGGTAGAAAAGCTCACTTACTTTGAGGTGTGTGTAGAAGGCTCCTGGATGATGATGATGATGATGATGGGAATACAATGGGGGTGGGAGGAAGAGAAGGCATTGGGGTGGAAGAAAGTCACCCCATGGCACCATTCACCATAAAATTTTAGTTCTCTTGGTGTATTTCAAGATTATTTTCTTTAAATCAACACTGTACTGCATTATATATTGTCCAAACAAAATATATTTCAAAATGACCAATAATTTGCTTGGAAACACAGAAAAAGCGAAGTTAAAAGAGTCTCAAGCAAGATGTTACCTCAGTGAAAACAGAGAGACTAACCTGTTTGCTGTGTTAAGAGGCTGGATGCTGCTTCCAACATATACGATTGCCTTGCCAAAGCTGAACTTTCACTAACCCATTTTTCCACATATCGCCGTGAGTGTCGAGCGCTAATTTTAGATTTGCCCCACCCCACCACTCCCCTACTACCTGTTTTGTCATAAAATTCAACAAATTAAAGCCAGAATATAATTTATTGCTGGAATTCTTATAATTTGGATATCATTTTGAATATAAACATCAATATATTTTGCTTTAAACTTACAATTTTAAATAAAAATTTTCTCTAGGTAACTATGGTATCTTTTGTGCAAAATATATGACATTTATATTCAAAATATTCCTATCTTACAATGAATCAGCAATGTCAATTATATTATCCTAACCTTATTTGAGGTATTATTTATTAAAATTTATGGTTATCCCATCTCCTTGGGACTGGTGGGGGTTGGGGAGAGAGAGGACCAACCAACCATCTGTTACCCAAAGAAGAATTATTATTATTTTTATTAACTGAAGATATTTGTTTAGCTCATAAAATCATACAAATTACCGTCAGAAATAATTTACATTGCTGAATTCTTATAATTTAAGATCATTTTGAATATAAACATCATAGATTTCTATAAACTTACAATTTTTAATAAAAATTTTCTCTAGGTAACTAATATCTTTTGTGCAAAATATATGCATTTAAAAATATTCCCTATTTACAAACTCAACAATGTCAATTATAATATCCTAACAATCTGAGTATTATTTAATACTAAATGTTAAAAAACTCTGAAGGAGGATTGGTGGGGGGTGGGGGAGGTGGGACTGACCCGGGATGGAGGAGGGAGAGCCAGGTGGGGGTACTTTGATTGACAGATAGTGTCGTGAAGATTATTTTTTTTTATTTAGAAGATATTTGTTTTAGCTCATAAAATTCATACAAATTACCCGGTCAGAATATAATTTACATTGCTGGAATTCTTATAATTTGGTGATCATTTTGAATATAAACATCATATATTTTGCTTTTAAACAATTTTAGATAAAAATTTTTCTCAGGTAACTATGTTATCTTTCTACCAAAATATATGACATTTATATTCAAAATATTCCTGGTCTTCAAATGAATCCAGCAATGTCAATTATATTTTCTAACTTTAGTTTGAGGTTATCCCACACATCTCCTTGGGGAAGTTGGTGGGGGGTGGGGGGAGGGACCCACCCACCATCTGTTAGCCGGTGTGTAGTGTGAGAGGGGGAGGGAGTTGAGTCCATTATTTGAATGGACATTAACTTGGCCACTGTATTTCTCTATTTCTCTTAAGTATTAATTGTGTGCATGTACCATCATAAAATTAAGATGTTATTTTTACTACAACATAGGTATGTGCCTTCAAAAAGTGGTTTGGGGGTCGGGCCGGTTCTATTGAATTAATCCTGCGTTCACTTGTTTCTTGATTTCACTTGTGATCTGGGTTCAATTGACGCTAAGTGGGAACAACTGTATATATATATACTGTATACAGTATACTGTACATAACCATTAAGAGGTTAACAATTAGAATATGAATTAAACAGAAAGTTTCCATCGTTTCTTAAAATAAATGAGGGATAACTTTGTGAGAAAGCAAATAATAAAGATATTAAGATGGAACAGTTAACACTATACAGTGCTTGAACATAGATAAATAGCATTGGCAAGCTGTGGGTATTAATATTGTCTTGATGTATTGTAGTATGTACATGTGTTGTGTTTTTGATATTTTATGCACAGATACAGTTATTTGCATGATCTTATTTTCTTTTTCCACAGGAACTACGAGATAAGTTGATATCTCAGATTACTGAGCTGGGGAAGAGAGAAGGGCGAGACAGAGACCGTAAGCTGAAGGAACTACTAACCAAAAAGTTTCCTGTGATAAAGATTAAAGTCCCGTCCTGTTGTTATGTGCATATTAAAGCATATGTCTCATGTTGAGGACAAATATCTCAAGATACTGGTATGAACTTCTTTTTTTTTTACCTATTTTTTCTTTTAGATACAATACAGCGTATTCAACTTTTCATATTAGTACACTAACTTCCCCCTTTACCTGGAAGAGTTGGTGCAGAGCTCTTCCGAGAATGAGATTTTCAGGTGATGAGACGGATCTCAAAAACCCGGAAAGATCCCACATCCCTGGAATTTTTCTGGGTACAGTACCTGTACTGAGAAAAGTTTCCGAGTCTAAACTACAGATCTTGCATGGAAAGACACTTTTCCACATCCTCAGAATGTTTCTGGGTGCTGGGGAAAGTTTTTTGAGAGTCTAAACTAGGCATCTCATCTCAGAGGGGCAAACACTCTTCTATTACATTTAGGCCACGGGCATGAGGGAAAATAATTATGGGTAGCGAGAAAGTATATTAACTTTTATTCACACCATCTGTTCTAAGTGTGTTAAAGAGATTGATTTGATTTCATAATGATCCTGAATATCTGAACATTTTCTACATGATAGTTTCAATAAAAGATCCTTAAACAAAATATCAGTTCTAATTAAGTTAGAAACACAATTTTTTTTACTAAAGTAATCCTGAATAGTTTAACTAATATTTTTGGTAAAATAACAAAACATCTATATGATACAGGCATACAAGGCATGAATGGGGCTGTGTCACACAGCCAAGACAAAGAAATTTTCCACCCTGTACTGGGGAAAGTTTACCCAAAAATCAAAGCGATGCATCTTGCATGGATAGACACAAGAGATACCTGTATATCTATTTATGCAAACACCACTGTACATGTACAATATAATGTTAATTAACAAAATAATGTATACTACTACTGTACTGTATGTTCTGTACTCACCAGCATATATACAGTATATAAAATTACTTGTTTCCATCAGGTACGAGATAGAGAGTTATACGAGGCCTGTGACACTGAGGTGAAGCGTCAAATATGGAAGGACTCGCAGGCACTGTTTGGTGATGAAGTCTCTCCTCTCTTAACAGGCTACATCACAAGCAAAGAAGATACTCTCTTTAATGTGGAAAATCTTAATAATTTGTTTTTTAGTCCGTCTCCAAAAGTTAGTATAAAGTGATCACTATATCTGTATATTGGAATAATTTAATGAAGCATGCATTATGAATTAGCTATACAGTATTGGTATAGGACTTGAAATAACTATATTTACATGTTCTTAGAGGTTAAGCCAAGTCATCTCTCTAGAGCAAAAGAAGCTAAGGTTTTGAACAAACTGATGTAGGAGGTAACAGAGGGAAATGGACTCCACGGATAAAGGTTACCATGTTGATTCATTGCTTACCTTTTCTCACTTTGTTTTCTAGGCTCGTCGTCAAGGGGAGATGGTACAGAAACTAGTGCATATGATTGGGAAGAATGTAAAGTTATACGACATGGTCCTTCAGTTTTTACGAACCCTCTTTTTGCGTACGCGATTCATTCACTATTGTTCTTTACGAGCGGAACTTCTTATGGCATTACATGACAAAGAAGTTCATGATATAATTGCTGTTGATCCATGCCATAAGTTTACTTGGTGTTTGGACGCTTGCATCAGAGAGGGAAAGGTTGATGCCAAAAGGTAAGCTGATATCTCTTAATAATTGTTAATTTTTTTACTTTGTACAATCAAATGAGACAATTTTAGGGGGAGACTGATATTTCTCTATGTGTATAATGAAGAATGCATGAAGCAAATGAAATCCATTATTGTGGCCCTTGAGGGACAAGCTTTGTAACTCATGTATGGACTGCATACTACCATTTTCAAGTTTGTTGCCTGTATAGCAACTCCCAGTCATTAAGAATAAGACATCCTATCAAGTAGGTAAAAGAAAAGTCAAATCAAACTGTTGTGTGCAGTTTGTTCATCAACAACTTCCCCCTAGTACAGGTATCCATAGTTAAGCGTTAATTTACTTTAGCGATAAAAACAAAATTGGCATGCTTTCTCGTTTAAAGTTATGTCAAAATTTGGTTTAGCCATGACTTGACTCACTGGGAAAGGGAAAACTGGGGATTATGTGCTCCAACTGCACATCACTACTGTCACTTGTCTATGTTTACTCTACATGTGCACCTGAGAGTATGCTGGGAATTCTTTTGGAAAGCTAACAGTGTGACAAAGCATCATAAAAGTATGTGTCGACTGGCATGAATGGCATGTGAGCCGTGGCCCAACTGACTCGTGGACTTGCTCCTCCGTGCTGAAGTGGAGTTGCCATTTGTGATATTCATTATTGTTAGGCGAGAAAAATATATAATTTATTAATGTGTATACAGTGGTCCCTCGATTAAATAACACAATTGGTTCTACAGAGTCGTTCATTAACTGAATCTATTATTTCAATGGGATATTGGGTAATTGGTTCCAACTCACAGAAAAAGTACATTCAAAGTACTGTATACCAATAATAGAATTAACAAAACATTAAATATAAACTAATACAGTCCAGTACTGTACTGTACAGTATACTGTATAATAACAAATAAAAAACAATAATATACTATATTTTAACTTACTTTGAGGTGTGTATGTCGTGTTCCGGGCAGCTTTGTTTACATATCAAACGGCTGATTGTAGAGGCAGTCGATGATGACATGCCATATTCTTTACAGAGTGCATTGGTTCTAATGCCTTCTTCATGTTTCATAATAATTTCTGCACTGTATATTATCAGTATGGTAACTAAATTTCAGAATGACCAATAATTTTAATATTAAAAATGCAAAAAATATTCAAGAGCACAACTTTCTTGATATTTACTCTACTGGAAACGAATGTAAACATAGAACTAATTACTGTATTGGCGGACCAGCCGATCAGCTGATGCGCACAACAAAGCGTGTTTCTCGTAAGGCTTTCGTTAATCGAAGTTTTGTTCGTTAAAGGAATTGAAAATCCTTTTGGGAGCTAATTCGTTAACCGAAATTTCATTAATTGGACTGTTCGTTCCAGAAAGTCGTTCGTTAACCGAAAATTTCGTTAACCGAAACCATTGTTTCAATGGGATTTTGGGTAATTGGTTCGAGCTCACCGAAAATTACATACAAACTAAATATAAATGCAGTAACGTACACTTACTTTGAGGTGTGCATGTAAAAGGCTCCTGGTTGATGATGATGATGATGGGAATTAGAATGGGGGTGGAGGAGAAGGAAGAAGAGAATGCATTGGGGTGGAAGAGAAGTCACCCCATGCTTCATGTTGCCATTTCACCATAAAATTTTAGTTCACTTGGTGTAATTCAAGATTATTTTCTTTAAACCAACACTACACTGCATTATATATTGTCAATATGTAAAATAAACTTCAGAATGACCAATAATTTGACTGGAAACACATGGGTGAAATGGCGCATGGGGTGACTTCTCTTCCGCCCCAAAGCCTTCTCTTCTCCCTTCTCCTCCACCCCCATTCTATTTCCCATCATCATCATCAACCAGGAGCCTTCTACAGGCACACCTCAAAGTAAGTGTACGTTACTGCATTTATTTTTAGTTTGTATGTAATTTTCGGTGAGCTGGAACCAATTACCCAAAAACCCATTGAAACAATGGTTTCGGTTAACAAATTTTTCGGTTAACGAGCAACCTTCTGGAACGAATTGTGCTCGTTAACCGAAGGACCACTGTACTGTAAAAATAGTTTATGTTCAAGAGAGTCTCAAGCAAGATGCTTCCTCCACTGAGCAGGGACACACACTGACGCCATTTTGGGTGAGTCAAGTGGCTGTTTGGTGCACTAAAAACTAGTTCCCTGTACTTCATTTATGTTAAATAATTGTAAAAATGACTAAAAACTTTAATATAAGACTTGGAAATTTTTGAATAGTACAACCTTCTTGATATTTACTCAAATGGTAACGAATTTAAGCCCTAAAACCGATTACTGTATTAGCGGACTAATACTACAGCTGGTGAGCAGGCGAAAACATGTTGGGAAAATTTGTAAGGAATTCGTTAACAGAAAATTTTTCGTTAACCGAAGTGAAGAATCTTATAGAATATAATTCGTTAACCGAGGCGTTCGTTAACCGAGGGATAACTGTACTGTACATTGAATTTATAGTGTGATTCTTTTTGTTTTTTTCTATGGGGTATACAGTATCTGAATTTGAATAAGCTTTCATAGTGGCTTGATAACATATTATTTAATGTACTATTTGTGGAAAGTCAGCAACCCTTGCTAATGTCTCCATGTTTCAATTACAGTACCGTATATCACGGCCTATAAGACGAAATTTGAACATTAAAAAAATCTGCCCAAAGTTAGGGGGTCGTCTAAACCACCAAGTTTAAAATTCTTACCTCTTAAATATTGTGGTTTAGTGTGTCAAGAGTGGTGATGAAAACATCGTAAGCCACTCACAAGGTCTTACCACTAATTATTTTATACTGAAACTTACGTTTGGCAAGCTGGATTCAAATTAAGATTACCGGTATATTAAAATAATAAAAATGTATTATAAACCTGTCTAACATACCGTAAAAGAGATTTATACCCCTATAATAAACACAGCTATCATCACACACCCCTCCCCACGCCCCCCCCCCCATTTGCCAGTGAGGAGCCGTGGAGGTGGTCAGTAATGCATACCGGTATCGGTATATTTACTCATAATAATATTTATCTCCTATAAATAATTGATTTAAATTTTATTTTTTTCCAAAGAATATTCAGTAAATGAGTGCATTAATTCTTGAAACTATCGACGGTTAATTACAGACGCTCAAGTGACGTCACTAGTGTTTACACTACACCAGCTGGTAATATTTGATGCCATTACTTGAAGTGAATTGGCCTTATTTTAAGTAACTAACTATAAATAAATACAAAAATTAAAAAAAAAGATCAAAACTGAGAAATAATATACTGTATGTATGTTGTGTTGTCAAAGTAAGAGGAACAATTGTGTAAGTACGTAATATTTTTTCACTCAAATCCTAATGAAACACTACTGGAGAACATTCCTTTGTCGCAAAACAGTTTATAAATTAAAGAAAATAATTACAGTGTGTTTAATATATTACAGTATATTATAAATAAATAAATAAAACAAATAATTCGGTAAATCTATTTAAAGTAAATGGAAAATAAGCAAACATGTTATTTACCAAGACCCTTCCGTCTGGCTCAGGGTGAGATGTAGGGGAGATAAAGAAGGCTATTTATAGCCCATCAGAAGTGACCAGTACCCTAATGCACCATAAATAATTCATTGAACATTCATTTTTTGTACATAGTATATTCAGTATATATATATATATATATATATATATATATATATATATATATATATATATATATATATATATATATATATATATATATATATATATATATATATATATATATATATATATATATATATATATATATATATATATATATATATATATTTGTGTAATAAATGTATGTAGTAAGTACATACTGGTAACCTTTTTCACTCAAATCCTAATGAAACACCACAATTAGAATACGGTGGTTGCTGTTGAACCACATGTTGTATAAATAGTCACACCACCGAGACGAGGGAACACTCCCAACACGCTTCAGTGACGTCACTAGTGTTTACACTACACCAGCGGGTATAATTTGATGACATTACTTGAAGTGAATTGGCCTTATTTTAAAAAATCAAGGATGGTTGGTAAAGGACTACTGAGTCAGTGGGTAAGTGTCACATTTGGGGTACTGGTCTTATACAGCAAATAGAGCTCAAAAGCTACTTTTTAAATGGAAATTTGGGGGGGGCGTCTTATGCACCCCGCCGCCTTATAGGCCGTGATATACGGTACATAAAATTTGGATATTAGAATGATATATAATAAGTGCCAGTTCGCTTTGTAGGCCTCAATAATGGGAACGTATATTCAAATTTACCCTCTTAAATCTACAATACAAATAAGAAACTCTATTTATTATGATAAACAAATAAACAATTATGGTCAAGTTAATATCAGTAAATGATTTAATGTTGTCCTGTATTAGTAATTTAAAGGCTTTGGACACAGTAGGTACGGTTTGCTGAACTTTCATTCTTGTAAACAAATTCACGGGTAGAAAACATGGAGAGTGATGATAATAGTGGTTATAGTAATAGTAATTTTGACTTAGGGTGAGGTAGTAATGGTGCTGGTGCTAGAATGCACAAGGTAATGTTTACGGGCATTTTTGAGGCTTTACTAAAATTTGTATCTGATAGTAAGCCGCACCCCCACTTATGCTCATCTAGCAATAATTTTGTTTACTGTAATATTAGGTTTTTCAGGAATGCAACCCCATCATTAAACGAGGGATACCTATAGTACTGTTCAACTTGGTGGCGTATTGTTAAGGTGGGGGATATAGGCTGTACAATAAGCTAGTAATTTAATTATCTGTTTGATTATGTTAAATAAAGCATTACATTTTATATAATTTTGTAACATAACATGTATGGGCTTGGCAAGCATTATACAGTACATTGTAAATAGAGGACTACAGTAGCTGTACATCACAATTTCCCTTTCTAAGTATAGCGTAAAGAATATAATCTACTGTACTTGCATTTTCAAGGTCTCGGGAGCTACAAGGATTCTTGGACAGTATCAGGCGTGGGCAGGAGCAAGTTTTAGGGGATCTATCAATGATTTTGTGTGATCCCTATGCTATCAACTTCTTGGCCAATTCTGTCATACGGTTGTTACAACATCTTATGAATAATGAACTCATGCCAAGGGTAAGCAATTAAAATTTTAGCTTTTAAGAAGTTGTAATGTAATCCACAATACAAGTTTATCTATGTATAACATATGTACTGCATCACTGATGCCTCATGGTTCCTAGGATCTCTACACTTTTGTGACTGGGTTATAGTTGAGAAATCCAGTGAGGAACTAGAAAATTACAGATAACTCAACCACAGCCCCTAAAAAGAGGATAACACCAGTGACAGTTATCTGAGGTTAGGAGCTAAGGGTCTTTTGTAACCAAACTTTAGTACAGTATATGTGTTCCACAATCCAAGCAGATCATAAAACAGTACATGTACTGTCACAATGGACTTTCAGACCACACTCACCTTTGCTGTTTGGATGTTTCTCAGTTGGCTCCATATTTTTTGGCAGATAATTGCTTCTTTTTATATTTTACGGCAGAGTGTTTTGCATGCAGTAAAACCTTGATAAATCTGACTTCATTATATAGAAATTCGCTTTTTTCGGACTGAGAAATACAAAAAAAAAGTTTTTAAGAAATGGGGGAAGATTCAATAAAAGATCTTATGAAATGAACAACACTTACTGAATACTGTACAGCAGTCTAATCAGATTTGCAATAAGCCAACTGAGAACTAAGACACTTCAGTATGTATGCAGGGGGCTGATCCAGTGTTGCCGCATTCATCAGGTTTATTTATTTATTGATTCAGTATTATATTCTCATATAATTGGCCTCTTATGGTTTATGGCTCATCATGATTCATATAACATCTTCAGTAATAGAGAAAAAATACAGTACTCTATGTAATTTTTAATATGACTTGAAAATAAAAGGATAAGCTGTATCAGAAGGTTGTTTACTCAAGATGCGTTCGCGTGACAGCTTTCAGCAAACGACCGGTTTACAGCAGGGGTCACTATAGGTCACTGTATAGTATTTGATATGAAGATAACTTCTTAAAAATGC
The DNA here is from genome assembly GCF_018991925.1 of Homarus americanus. Lineage (NCBI taxonomy): Eukaryota > Metazoa > Arthropoda > Malacostraca > Decapoda > Nephropidae > Homarus > Homarus americanus. The sequence continues at coordinate 5,490,657 of NW_024749779.1, forward strand.
TATCTACTACCTTTGAGTGTTATATAATGTCTCAGTTTGGCTATTTGCACACTTAGACAAATGATTAATGAATAATCCAGGGTTAATGCAGATGCATAATACTGTGGCATACTGTATGTGGCCAGTTGTCAATTTTCTTTGGTTGTCTATTACCTCTTTGTATGGGCTCACAAACGTACGTACATGTAAGATATCTCACACTCAGGATTGAGGTAGAATAGAAACTCGCAATGCGTTTTCTGTATATGTGTTGTTGTACATGTACAGTGCAGTGCTAAGGAATTACTAGGTGATGAGTAGCTTGCTCAGAGGTCCTGTAGGGCGAGGAGCTTTCTGAGGGAGCTGGTTGGTGAGGCGCTGTGGAGAAGTCTTGCTGGTCCAGTAGGTCAGAGTAGAATGGTCTCCCTGGCCAGCCACGGCCGTATTTATACAATTCAGAAACATCAGGATTTGGGGTGTGCGTAACATGAGAGCCAATCACAGAGGAGGAGGCCAGGAATCCCTGGCACTCTGGTCCTAGCGTTGCTACGTGTGCATCTGCACTGGAGAGTAGGTTTACCAGCATCGCTGGCTGTACGCTGATTGGCTGGTAGGTGTGAGGGAGCTCAGTCGTCACTTGTAGGAGATGGGGTCCACTACAGTTCTACTGTAATAATGTATTTTTCCCCAAGTGTGGAAAATACCAGAGATCAACACAGAATAGTTGTCACTTAAAATATCAGAATATAAACACAACAGATTAATACTAAAGAACTGTAGTGACTTTTCTGGAAACTGACCCTAGACCTCAGTTGCAAGGTTTGAGTAAACAGACTATAGTCATCTAATCCTTTCTTAGTTATCAAGCAGGATTTCAGGATTACTCCCTCATTTTGTGCACTCTAAAAATAACATTCTGTTGAGTAATTTCAGCATATTTACTGAAACAACTTGCAGTCTTGCCACATACTGTATTAATATCTCTTTTGTGTATTGTCAGCATCTGTATATGAAAGTTGTCATTACTGTATAATACTATATTGTGAAAAGATGTCTCTTAGATGGGGCATCTTGAGGAGCCTAATCTGTGCCTTATAGCTACATTTTAAAAAAGAGCATTTAAAGAATACATAATTAAAAAAAACATTCAATTTGGTTAGTGTTCATTCTGATGGTAGTTCATACAATGTTGCTTTTCAGGAGAATTCTGTATTGGTGTTGATGCTGCGGATGTTGGCATTAGGATTACACAGCTGGGACATGATTGAAAGTCAGGTAGGATGTACAGTATATTTAGAGTTGATCATTATGGCCTTAGTACAATACAGTATCTGTCAACTGAAAATCTACTGTTCAAAATAATGTGTTTTACAAAATATTTGTTAATTCTAAATATGAAATTTTAGATTGTAAAATGTTATTCTTTTATTTACACAATACATGACAGTAAATGAGGTTAAATTGGACAATGAAGCAACTCGCTCATAGGCCATTAGGAAGTACATTACAGTACAGTCAGTCCTCGACTTACGACGGGGTTAGGGACCGACGACCAGGCCGTAAGTCGAATTGGTCATAAGTCGAAAAAGCGAAACTAATACATAGAAAATCTAAAATGAAATACGGTACAGTAAAAGTAATCAATAATGAAAAATGAATAAAGCAATGTGCACTTACCTTTAATGTATTCAGCTGAATGCACACGGGGCCTCAATAATGTTTTAATTAAGCATGTAGACTACATTAATTGGATGAAGCAGAGGATGAGACAGGGCTGGGTGGGTCATCAAGTTCCCTTTCTTCAGACAGGCTAACATACTTGTTTGTTGAAGGTATTGGATCATCTTTAGGGAGTGAAGAGGCAGCAGTGGTGGGGTGTGAGGAGACAGCAGTGGGGGACTTTTTAAAAAATATGTCCAATTTAGACTGCACAGTTTGCCTTTTCTTTTCATTGTACATCTCCCTGTAGCAAGCAAGTTCATCTTGGATCTGTCTGTCAACTTTTGTAAAATGCTGAACATTTTGATCCATTTCTTCAAACATTTGCATCCCCTTATTAATTGTAGCAAATGCCTCTGCCATTTATTTCACTGAAAACTTTTTGGGGGGTGCAGGTTCTTCTTCTACATTTTGTCTCTCTTCTTCCTCTGCAATTTTCTGTGCATCCAGTTCAAAAAGATCCTTGTGACTTAGCTCTTCTGCTACACTTTCCACCAACTGCTCAACATCTTCATTATCAATTTCTAACTCCAGCTGTTGATCCATCTGCACTATCTTGTTACTAATCTCAGAAATTGCTTCATCTTCATTAAATCCTTTGAAACTGTTTACATACCGTATCTTTTCAGGACCTTCTTCCATATTCCATTCATGCACTGACCTGTAACCTCATCCCATGCTGCAGCTATGTTCTTTGTACTTTGCAAAATGTTGTAGTCCTTACAAAACTCTCTGAGCATTTTCTTACCTTCAGTAGCAGCAATAGCCTGAGCGAAGGTCGTACAGGTAGTTCTGCTATAACGCGATAATTGTGTTCTTGTAAAATATCGTGTTATAGAAAATCGCGTAATAGAAATAACAGGGCTTATGGAGAAAATAGGGTTAGGTGCAGATTACTCGAAATCGAAAAAATTTAGTAGTTAGCCTAACACAAAGGATAGCACAGTCTAAATAAATGTTACATTCATATCTAATAATGAAATCATACAGTAAATTTAACACTTTACCTTGAAAAAATATGAATGTAACTTGATGTGGGAGAAGGGTGATTTTGAGGTTGATAACATCAAGCTTCTCTTCAAGTGTTATATCCTTTCTTTTACGATAATCACCGGGAATTCTATCATCAGAATGCTTTTTGGAGATATTCTTCTTTACCATATTCACAGTTAATACCACAAAATTGGAGAAATAGTAAGCAAAAATCGCGTTATAGCAAACAAGCGATCGCGTTATACAAATATTGTTCCGAATTCATAAATCGCGTTAGAGCAAATTCGCGTTATCAAAACACGCGTTATAGCAGAACTCACTGTACATAAATAATGTGATTTAAAAGCAGCAATAGCACCTTGATCCATGGGTTGGATGATAGAGGTAGTGTTAGGTGGAAGGTAGACTACCTTAACATCAGGGTACAGGTTGTCCAGGTGTGGTGGATGTCCCGGAGCATTATCTAAAATTAAAAATTCTTGAACGCAACCCCTTGTTGCAGACAATACTCCTTGGCTCGTGGAATGAAACGACTTAGGAACCAATCCTCAAACAGTGCTAGGGTCATCCATGCTTTCTTATTACTGCGATAAAACACTGGCAGTGTGTGCTTGTTGACATTTTTAAAAGCCCTTGGGTTCTCTGAATGATATATCATGAAAGGTTTTACCTTGAAACCAGCTACATCCCCCCCAGCAGAAGTGCGATTCCGGTCCTTGAATGCCTTGAACCCCGTCATGGTTTTTGCCTCTTTGTGGATGTATGTCTGTTCTGGCATATGCTTCCAGTATAAGTCAGCTTCATGCACCTTAAATATTTGCTCAGGCAAATAATTTCCCTCCACGATGACACGATCTAACTCCTCCTTAAAAGCTTCGGCAGCACCAACATCGGCACTTGCTGCCTCTCCACTCACCTTTACACTGTGCAAACTGTAACGTTTCTTAAACCTTTGGAACCACCCATGACTTGCTGTGAAGTTTTGGTCGCACTAATCTCTTGCCTGCTCTTTCAGGCTTTCGAAAAGGCTTCTTGCCTTAGCCTGTATGGTTAGAAGGCTTAAGGGTACATGCTTTTGCAGCTGATCTTCCATCCACATCACAAGTAATTTTTCCATCTCATGAAGAGGACCTTGTCTTTTTTTTCGTTATTATTGTTCCCTTTATAGGTGCTGATCCGTTCACTACCTTACGAATTCGTTCCTTGTTCTTCAAAATTGTTAATATCGTCGCGTGAGAGAAGCCAAGGTCGCGTGAAATGGTTGCTGCTGTTTTTCTTCTCAGCACCACGAGAACTCTCACTTTTACACTTGCCAGCCATTTTGAAGGGAATTAGAAACAAAAATTTTGTCAGTACACAGCGCGATCACTAACAACAACAAGGACGGCCAAACACCAGCTGAGCAGGCTACGGCGTGGATGCTGTACACCACGAGGCGGCCTTGCCCACGTTGTTGTACGGAGTCACATTACAACAAAACATTTCGGGACTCGAAAATACTTAATGTGAAAAATATTTTATACGACCACGGCGGTTGTATTTCCAGGTTGTCGTAAGTCGAGTATGTCGTAAGTCAAGGAGAGACTGTATATTATTGGCGGACGAGTCGATCAGCTGATGCTCACTAAAACGTGTTTCTCGTAAGGCTGCCGTTAATGGAATTCGTATTCATTAATAGAACTGAAAATCCTTACGTGAGGTAACTCATTAACTGAAATCTCATAGATTAAACAGCTCGTTAATGGAGGGTCCACTGTATAGCTACCCGAAGTTACAAGTTGAAAAAATAATACCTCACAGCTCTGCCTGGTAGCAAGAGGGCTACAAGGATGTGGCTGGTGAAGAGTCTAACTTAGTAGCAATGCTGCCAGTGATGTTAAAAGATGCAAATGAAAGGAAAATTATCTGTAAATCTTCATTTCTATCAAGTATTTATAGATTAGAAGTGGCATATATGTATTGAATGGGGTTCTGCTTTTCAAGCAGGAACATAAAGAAAGAATCTAGGGGTATGGTAAGCAAGCCCAGGATAAAGGATATTACTGGTAGCTATCGTTCACTGTAAATGATCTACGGAAATGCATGAATTTTAACCCTTCAAAAATGTATTGTGTATATGCCGTTGTTCAACCCCCTACTTTTTGCATAAAAACTGGATAATAGAAACTCAACCTGTACTTAAGTATACAGAATATGGTAATCAAATGTTATCATTTTACAGCTGTTTCGTGAGCCTAAGCTGGACCCTCAAATTGTAACAAAATTTTTACCAGCTCTTGTGTCCCTTATGGTGGATGATGATGTGAGAAGATTTAATGCAAAGTTACCACTGGATGAAAGAGAATCTGCCATCACCATTATTGAACACTCTGGCAAGTACTTACTTCATTTTAAATTTTAAAGATCTGTAATTTTAAGATTAAAAATGTATGCCTTATTTACACTTGCTCACAAATTGTTGTGTCACTAGGAGATAGCAGCATAAGGTACTGTAGTTCATTATACAGTAAAGACAAGATGGATCTCTTTTACACACACACACTACACCCTGCTCTAGACATTTCAAGGTCACTCACCTCACTTATCTACACGCGGTCAGAGGGAAGCTTCTTGGTAAGTACCTTCTTTTGTTTGTTTATTTACCGGTGTTTGTCCTTTTTATCATGTTGTATCAAAGTAATACAGCTACTCCTCGACTTACAACATACTCGACCTATGACCACCCTGACATACGACCGCCTCAGTCGTACCAAAATTTTGTCAAATTACGTATTTTCGGGTCCCAACGTTAGTGACTGCGCTGTGCACTGACAAAATTTTCGTTTGTAATTCACTTTAAAATGGCTGGGAAGCTTAAAAGTGAGTTGTTTTTTTTTGTGCTGCGAAGAAAAAGAGACACCCATTTTAGATTTTCTATGTATTATTTAAGCATTTTCGACTTATGACCAGTTTTTCTTATGTCTTTTTCATTGTTTTATCAATTATAAAGGTTAAAATTTATTTTTGGAAAAATTTATTTTCCCCTTTTTACTCCGTGTGGGGGGTACGGCTAGCACCATCCTAGCCCGGGGCATGGGGATTAGGAAACTGGAGATTCCCTAAAACTGGACATTTTCTTCCCTGACTGTGTTAAGTTTTGCTTCCACTCACACACAAACTCAATTGAACACTTGTTTTACTTCGTAAGGAACAAAATATAAAAAACATCAGTGTGTACCTATTTTAGATTTTTTAAAAACCATTAAATATATTTTTTTCTCTAAATTGAGTTGCATAGGTAGGCACTGTAGTATCTTGAGTTTGTTTATATCTGACTCTCAGCAGCTTCTCCTGTGTGAAAACGTTTGCAAGAAGTCTTAAATAGCCTATACAGTATCATGATTATCTTTGATTTATATTTATTTTATTAATAGGATATTAATAGTGTTTTCACATAGCCTTTGAAATTAATATTGGTCATATTAAACTCTACTCTGCTACTTTCTTGAAAAGAATAGTGTACCTGTATGTGGTAGCAGATGTTTTGTGAAAGAGATAGCATAACAGATGAAGTATAAAAGTATATAGAGAATAAATAGTAGTGTAGATATCTGTACATTTTATTGACCATAAAACTCACGAAACTACCATACCAAAATATTATATTATTTCGGTTTGGTTATGTTAGATTAGGTTAGGTAAGTTAGTTTGGTTAATATTATGAATGCTAAATTATATAATGTAGCAGTATCTGATACTTAGGAAAGTTTCCAGTTTCACTGAATATCAACAATGGTGTTTGTGATTTTACATCCAATAAATACATGATTACCATTTTTTAATTTAAAGTATACATACTGTAAAATTATCTTTTCTTTGTTTTGTTAAGATTAAAAAAAAACACATTCAACTAAGTTTGTGTGAGAATGTTTGGAAGCAGGAGTCTACACCTGTAGTATACTACAGTAGTAGGCATAGGACCCTTGGGTAACAAGGATGACCTAGGACCCAGAATACAGGAAAATCCTCAAAACCAGCACGGTCTTGGTCCCAAGGGTGCTGGATTTGAGGGTCTATACCTGTACAGTATATGCTTTCTTATCTCTTGAAATTGGTGGAAAATGTTTGATCAATACGTTTGCATGATATAAATTTTAGTATTTTTCAACTTCAATTAACAGATGCGGGCAACACCACCAACTGACTTTCACCATATTATCTTCTCGGTGATTACATGCCAGCACAATGGCCCTTAAATGTGTGCTGTATCTTATAAATTATGGGGGTGGTTAGGTTATATTAAATTCGGTTAGGATTGGTAGGTAGGTTAGTTTGGTTCAATTTATGAATCATAAATTATAGAATGTAGCAATATCTGGGACATCATGAATGTTAGCAGCTGTTAAGAGGTATCATTGATAATTTATCATTTATAAAATGAACCAAACTAAACTACCTAATCAAACCTACAGGCATCTTGAGTTTTTATGGTGGACATGGCAGGTGGATATTAAATTCCTCTCCACTGACAAAATACAAAAAAGTGTAAATCATTTACACAAAATGTTTACCTTGTGCATTTTTTGTTGATATAATGAGGTAAGTAGTATTTATATTTGTGTTGTCACACACACAAATGGTCCGACTTTTACCATAGTTTCTGTTATTTCCCAGGAAACCTTGACTACATTTTAAGTTTAGGTAATACAGTAAGTCCTCGATATATGAGGGGATGTGTTCCTGAAAACACTCGCATAAATCGAAATCGCATACATTGAATACTTAGTTAAATGGAAAAAAATAGGTTGAGTTTCATAACCCAAAATGAAAATGTTCGAGACACATTTTCAAGACAAATAAACCATAAAACAAATCTCTACAATATAATTTTTAAAATACTGTAATAGATAAAGCAAGAGTACAGTACAGTGTACTAAACAACAAAAACAGATACATCAACTTGGGTAGATGAGGTGATGGAGATGGTGGTGGTAGAGGTTTTGCATAGTGGGTGATGGTGTTGGAGTGACATATGCAGAGTCATTAGGGTTGGAATCCATATCAGAGAGTATGACATCTTGCATAAGGCTGAATTTTACTCGCACTAATTGAATTCCTGGTAGGAATAGGGCCTTCGCATATGCTGAACTAGCATGTATTGACGACTTACTCTACTGTATTAAAGTCAGCACCTTGATGTCCTGGAGGTTTATGGTCAGGAAGAAATAGAGATTTTTATGCTACAATACAGAGTTAGGGTATTTATTAGCTCCTATTCACTGTTGGAAAATTTATACTGACTCGCATTTCATACAGGTCCTCCTCCTGATGCCTACCAGGCTTACCTCCAGGAGAGTAGTGTAGCCTGTATATTAGCCATGTACTATACGCTTCACACTGCCACCCGCAAGGACAAGACGGCTCTCATGCGTGTGTTGGGAACTCTTGCTACCTGTCACCAAGACAGAGCATTTCAGGACACATTTCTTCATTCGCTGGTTTGTGTTTCCTTTGTGTACAATTGATTACATATTAATTTTCATATTTCTCTGCTTTATTAGTTGTTTACCTGGATGCTTATTTCTAATATTGTTTGACAAATTTTAATAAATTTTGTGTAGTTTTGAAATAATATTCACAGGTGAAAGAAAATGCAATACAAAAAATTCTACAGTACCGTATACTGTATAAATTATGGATTTTTTGGTATAAATTGGGACCTTTTACTGATGAGAATCACAAATTGTATTTAAATATTCAACTCTGCACTTAAAAGGTTATAATTAATAGAAGGAAAAATTGGATTATTATCACAACATTAAATTGAAAGAGAAGGAAAGTAAGTGATCAAGATAAAATGAAGCTTTGCTCACAGAGTGATATGTGGCAAAATTTCAGTTGTGGTATATATTCCAGGTGGCAGCCTTGATCCCAATGGCAGATGATTTCACAACTGAAGACTTTTGTACAGTGGTATTTGATGAATTTTTCTTCACAAACATTAGTCGGGAGAATGTTATGCGACATGTAATGAAACTTGTGTGGTACATTCATCCTAAACTTCCACCTGCACGCCTTGATACACTCCAGAAAGTTCTTCAACCAGGACCACATCAGGTAAGTTATCTTAGTGTTGATTTTGTTTTGTTTTCACAAATATGTATACCCTGTACTTACAGTATATAGTAACAAGATACTACTTCCAAAAGCTTACAAGATTCCTGTGAATTTACTTCTCCTTATGTTATTTCTCTGCCACTTCACAAATTTGTCAAGAGAAGTAAAGCCTTCCAATAGTTCAGTTTTATCCATTAGTCATATTCCAACAACAACAATGGGTTATTATCATCTTATGTTCCCACTACTTCTGTAGGGGTCATTTTGTCTTGCTTACCTCTGACCATATTTCATTACTTCTGTGCATCTTACATTATGCTACAAAATTATCATAAAAGATATTACTGGGTATATTTTCAAAAAGGAAGATGTCTATATATCCTGGGGGCAGAAAATGCATAGAACTGTTGAATTGTATTATGTAGTTTGATTAATACAGAAAACGGTAGACGCGCAACTTATGCGTATTTTTCTTACGCCTGTCCATCTTGCATTGCCTTCGTCCATCAGTGTAGTCGTTGGGTTCCCGTATACCACCGTCGGGGTCTTACTGGAACTCTGTAAGCATGTCTGCCTGATGGGTGGCTCCGCTGCAGATTTTTCGTTTGGGGTTTACCCCTGCAGCCTTGTACCTACCAAGGTTAATCCACAAGACAGCGAGGCAATGGTTGGTAGAGGACGTGTCCACATGCCGTGTTCTATAGGCACTCCTGATTGGCAGCCAGGCCAAGTCTTTTTGCCCACCCCCCCCCCCACACCTTTGTTATATCCCAATTCCCTACCAACCTCACTACACCTGGATTTATTAGCAAAGCATTCAAGTGATCAGTGCAATGATTGGTTACCAAACAGTGATCCAATAATGTATTATTCCAAGGAAAACACAAAAACACAGCAGTGTAACATCAGACTGTGGGCACTTTGTCAGTCACCTTCAAAGTGCCAGTGACAAGGACCACTGTGGTGTTTACATATACCGTGGGTACTGTGTTGGCGACCCTTAAGTGCTAGAGACAAGGACTCGCTGTGTTTACGACTAGACAAATATTAACAGATGTCTACCAATGTCAGTGGCCTTCAAAACGCTGCCATGAGTTTTTGGCCACCGCCGACAAACACTTCCGTCTGTCCACAACAACAGATATCAACAGATGTCCACCAATTACTTACTCCAGACGCTCCTTGTACCTTCTAAAGCATGTGAATGATTATCCTGATGACAGTGTTATCGCGGGACCTAAGTCACTGAACATATTCGCAGCTGTAGACAAGAACGTCATAAACAAAAGCCCATCAGGATCATCACCTCCACTAGAAAACCAGAGAAACCTACTCCTGACAGACCGTACCATTACACTGAAGTTCCAAAAATATGGTATGGTCTCCCGTCTTTACTGCTCTCCAATGTCACTTCCTTAGCTAATAAATTTGAAAACTGGCAACCACAGTCCAATCAGTCGCTGCCAACGTCGTTGCCATATGTGAAGTTTGGCAAATTGTTCCTGAAACGTGCCATATTGAGGGATATCAACTCTTTCTTCACCTTCGTTGACAAAGAATATCCTTATAGGCACTACAAGTGCAAACCACCTGACCCAGAGGAAGCATGTAGGTAAATGCCAGGCAACTCCACTGTCAAGGGTGTGTGTGGAATTGGGGGTAGGGGTGGTTAAGAAGATGGAACAGCTTCCCAAGGCCGACTGTTAAATTTGAGACTCCAACCCATGTTTTTAAAGGGTGGTTCCGAAACTGTGGACAGTATATTAATGGTCTAGTATATTATACAGTACCTGTATTCACTTCCAAAATACAAAATTAACTGTGTGTGATATACAAAAACTGAAATGTTTCAATATGTACACCTTAAAAAGCATAAAAATTAATATTATTAGTTTGTATATACAGGTATTTCTTTGTTGTACAGTTTAATTAATCTATTAACCCAGGCTGACATGGGATTCCTATTCAAGGTCTCAAAAACCCCTTGTGAGGCACCTTGCATTACACGAGCTGCCCAGCTTAAGAGCAGATATCCAAAAAATAGAAAAAGCTACAAAATATGGCAGCATCACTAATCCACTTGTTATAAGACAAATTTTGTTCCCACACAGAAATTTTGGCCAATCACATGTGGTTAGGATTCTTAGCTTACCAGTAGAAGGGGAGGTTTACTGGGTGCTCATAAATCCCCCTTGAATGCTCACAGTCATTGAGGTATCATTGGTTTTGTTTGATCAGTCACTGAGCCTAAGTGTTGATAGTGATGTTGACACCCAGCTTGATCAAGTAGTCATAGTTAGCCAGCACTTGGGAAGAAGTCTGTTCATATTCCATTTATGTATCTCATTCAGGTAGCAGAAATTTGTTTTTGGGTGCTCCAGCACTTGGGTCCCCATTGAAATTGAAACTTTCCCATTCAGATCCAATCTATTGTCCTTTTCCTGATTATGTTACCATACTTATCAAAGCATTCACATTATAATCATTTATTTTTATCATTATTAGGGAGAAGCAATCCAGACACTTTACGAGAAGTTCCAAGCAAGAGTGCAGGAGTTCCAAGATGTGCAGAATCAACCAGCACCCATGAATGAGATGGACTCCCCACTTATGGCTGTTCCCACTCCAGCTCCAATCCAGTAACATTGTGTCCAATAAACTGGCAGAACTCATCTTTTACAAACTTATTTTGTGTAAAATATTTAAAGGTATGCAGTTACACTGTATTGGAACTATTTATGACATAAAATTTTTTTTACAGTATGGTGTCCATATACATTGAACCCTCAAAGATCTGGACTGAAAGAGGGGACCACCAGTCTGAAAAAGCTGATTGTCCGAATCTTCTGGTGAAAGTACTAAATGTATAAAAACAATAAATAATTATATAAAAAACCAAAAATACAATACCTAATATCCTGACCACTGGGGTTAGTTATACAGACTTTTTCCTGTGAAAAAGCCATAATTTTGAGCAACATATTACTGTACTCACTTTGTACTAAAATGTGCTATGCTAAAGGACTAAAAAAAATTATCTCTTGTGCAAACTATGTGATGTTTATACTCAAATTAATCACTATCTTGCAAGGATTCCTGCAATGCAAGTTATATTCTGCTAAGTAAAATCAGTGACATTTTATAAGAGAAAAATTTTAAGCCTGAAACTACCTTCACCCTGACTGGGAGGAGGAGGTGAGGTGAGGTGTTAACATCCAGGCAGGGTGATTACGAAGTGCGTAGTTATCAGTCAAATAGAGGGAGTTTAAGTTTTTCACTTATAAAATGTCACTGAATTGACTTAGCAGAATATAACTTAGATTGCTGGAATTCTTACAAGATAATACTTTATTTGAGTACAAACATCCCATCATTTGCTCTCGACAAATTTTTTAGTAATTAACTTGGTACATTTAGGTACAGGTTTGCCCTTAGGACAATTATTTCTTTTACTTTTTTCACAATATGTATTTAGGATGGTGTGTGCATGTAAATGAGTAAAAATAAATGAAGAAAGTTATGTATATCTACCCAAAAATATGAATTGAAAACAACCATAACACCTCACAGTTTGGCCCAGTAGCCTGGTGGTTGCAGTAACAAGTCTAACCTGGCTACACTGCCATGATTAATTACTATTAAGCATTATTATATCAGTAAACACTAATAATAACAGTAAATCCAGTGAAATATGGCAGTGAGGGAGGAGAGTTAAGTGCAGACGACACTCGACTAGCACTCACTTGACTCACTCCCCTTACCCACACCCGTTACCAGGCAAATGATCAAAATACGTATGGGAGAAATACACATCTTTTAGTCTAATTTAAAAACGGTGATTGGCACAGCGATAAACAAATTATAAAAGCCATGCATATACCTACGATAACATAATATGAAACATTGTATCCTTAATGGAGTGAATGAAATATTCCCACAAACAACAATTGACAACTACAGTACTGTATTTGTTTTCCACCTCCTCAGGCATCTGTGTCCAGCGTGACCGACTGGTCAACTAGCACCCACCGGTCTAAAATATTCTGTGCTCTGTTTTGGGAATGCTACTTAGGGAGGCTCCTTAGCCCAGAACCCCAATTTTTTTTGTCCGGATTTACCAGATTCGGATCTTCGAGGGTTCACTGCAGATATACAATGCAATTCCTCTTATCCAAACTCATCAGGACCAATGATAGTTTGGATACCTGGACATACGTACAAGAACACACAATAATTTAACCTACGGTACTATATGAACACTTTAAATATACAATACTGTACAAACAAACACAAATATTAAAGATATATATTGTACTGTACTTACTCAAATATGTACAGAAGTTCCGCTCAAGATCTTGAAATACTACGTACACATGTCATGGATGGTGCTTTAATGCTTTATGTTTAACTAGACCTTTATTTTATTTTGTGGCTGCATAAAATTTGAATAAAATTTCTTTAGCTATAAGGACATCACAAACATTGTTGTATTCACTGCACATCTTCGCTCAGGGTACTCCATGTTCAATACGTTAAATTTTGTTCACTTTATCCTCAATACAAAGAAAATTTTCCTTGTTTCACTGTTTTGTCACTCTTGTTATCAGCCATAGTAATAATTTCACAAAAAGTTCACACAATACTAAAAAAAAAAATTATGAAATTACAGCCCACTCCTTCCACCATCCATTAAGCCCAGCATGCTTGTAAACAAGGGGTCAGAGCCATAGATATAGCGAGTTTGACCAACCAAAACACAGGCACCATGTTGTTACTCAGTGGGTGGGAAGAGAAACATTAGGCGCGAATTTTAAAATATGATGCGCCAGATTAACTCGCGCAAAGTAGGAAAGATCGCTTTAAATTAAAACATTGTCCTTAATTGTGGGTGTCGCTTTAAATCAATAATTTTAAATTGAATCGCTTTAAATCGACGTTCTACTGTATATATAAATAAACTAAATCATATTGTAATGTACTCACTGATGGACGGAGGTGTTTGGTGGGTAGTGGAGCAGAGGAGGAGGAGGGTGGCGAGTCACTGAGTCCCAGCGGGTGGCTCCTCCTCTCGCTGTTTGCTCTCCTCCTCAGCTGCTGATTGCTCCTCCTAGCTTGCAGCCTGTTGTGAAGATGCTGTGTCTGCCTTCCAGCGACGAAAAAGAATCCAGAGTTTACTGCTTAGTGCTCCTCTTCTTTTTGGCCTTGTAGATCTCATTATAGCAACTAGAGTTTCCTCCATATTGCATACAATCTTTGAGCTACTTTCTCTGTTTGGGTCGTCATCAGTGAAGATTTGCATTCCTTGCGGGATCATGTCGAACGGTTCTGCCATCCTTTTGGTAGTTAGCGAACGTTGTGGTTCTTCATCGTCGTCTTCAACAGAACTGTGTTCTGTTAGCAGTTTCAGATCATCATTAGTAAGCTCTTCTGTATGGGATGCCAGGACTTAGTCAATATCCTCAGATTCCAACTCATGAAAGTCTGCCTGTCTAGCCAAGCTGAGGATATCGCTATTCACAGATGAGATTAAGTCCATGAATCCCGTGAAACTGTTCACACACACTCGGGCCATACCTTGCGCTATACACCACTCAGGCAAATTTTTTAAACTTCTTCCCATACCTTGCCAATGTTGTCGATTGAATTAAGAATGTTGAAGCCCCGCCTATTTTCTCGGATTATAGATTTATTTTCTCCGTCAGTAGCCTTGAGCAGTTGGTCCATGGTACGCCGTAAATAATACTCCTTGAATGCAGTGATTACGCCTTGGTCCATAGGCTGCATCAGTGCTGTCGTGTTGGGAAGCAGGAAGACAACTCGAACATTGTCATGTAAGTCGTTGAGACTGGGAGGATGCACTGGAGCATTGTCAATGACAAGAAGAATTTTGAAAGTCCAGGTTCTCCTTGGCACAATAATCCTTCAGTGCAGGAACGGCATACACAGTTAACCACTGGCTAAATATGGCGCTGGTTATCCATGCTTTCTTATTTGCCTTGTAGATAACAGGAAGGTGATCCTTAGAGTAACCTTTCAGGGCCCATGGGTTGGCAGCGCGAGAAGTTAGCATAGGCTTCAGCTTGAAGTCGCCAGCAGCAATCGCGCCAGGCAGCAGCGTCAAGCAGTCCTTTGCTGCTTTAAAACCTGGCGCTCGTTTTTCTTCCTTGGAGATATAGGTTCTTTCAGGCATCCTCTCCCAAAAGACACCAGTCTCATCCACATTGATGACTTGCTTCGCTGAGTAGCCTCCTTCCTCAATAATGCTTTTGAACTCCGGCGGAAATATCTCGGCAGCAGCCGTATCTGAACTAGCAGCTTCACCAGTCATCTTAATGTTATGGAAAATATAACAGCGCTTAAAACGTTGAAACCATCCTCGACTGGCCATAAAAATCTCATCCTTTGATCCTTCACCCTCTGCTGCCTTTAAGTCGTCAAACAAGGATTTTGCTTTATGCTGGATAACCATAAGGCTCATAGGGACATTGCGTTGATTCTGGTCCTCCATCCACATAGCCAGCATCTTCTCCAGCTTTTCAATCACAGAACTTCGAGCACGACTTGTCTTTGTTGCACTTGGAGAAGTGCCACTTCCAGCACTAGCCTTAATCTCGTCCTTGCTGGTCCGTATAGTATGCAATGTTGTGGGGAGTTAGACCTAGCGCAACACCAATGTCCACTGCACGTTCAACATTCTCAAAACGGGTTAAAACCTCCATTTTCGTAGCAAGGCTATTGGTCTTACGTTGCTTCTTCACAACACTAGCATCACGAGCATTTGATGGGCGCTTGGAAGCCATTTCAAATGGTTAGGTTAGCGTACAGTATTAATAGCAAAAACAGTTAAACACACACGAATGCTGTGGAAGCCTAACAAAGACTGGCAACGCTTGGGGACGCTGTGTGACACTCTGCGAGTGAGAGCGTAGCGTGCCTGACAGAGCGTCGTAGCACGCCAAAAAATATATGGTTAAATAGCAATTGTAGCACTGTACCTATTAATGAGTGTCTTTCCTCTATATTTTATGTACTGTAAGTTTAAATGAATTATATGAAATTGTTGGATACTAAAATACAGTAGAGTATGCCCGGATAATTTGCGGTCCTCAATTATTTGTGGATGACACCCTGGATGTACCCAAGAATGTCTGTGGGTAGTTTTAAAGTTGGCGGCATTTTCGCTGCTAGGACAGGGAGTCATTTGTTCTCAAGACAGTAATTTCCTTTACCTGTATTGTATATGTGTGTGTGTGTGTCACATACAAATAAATATTAATGAGAAAATCCTCTCACAAATAATCAGAAACAAATGTAGTATTAAAAATGTTGAGTTTACCCTCAGTCTACTCCATGATTTGTTATTAATAAAGCATGGAGTAGACTTGAGGGTAGACTCGACATTTTAATGCGACATTTGTTTCTGATTAATTATGAGAGGATTTTCCATTATTATTTATCTGTATGTGTTTACACACACACACACACATTTATACAATACAGGTAAAAGAAATAATTGCCCTAAAAGCAAACACACAAAGGGAATAGTATACATTTCTTTGTACCCCCCTGGTCAGAAAATGTGATTTGCGGCCATTTTGAGAACCTAACCCCGCGAATTTGAAGGGCATGCTCTCCCAATCGTCGGATCTCCAGGGTATCAACGGAACTTGCAGGGTATTTCCCCTATATGTAATCGTCGGTGGTGCGAATTGGCGGTAAACAGGATTTCAGTTTTTGGGGTATACCTGTACAGTACACATGACACAGCTCAGCCAGACAGTTATCATGCTGACTCAAGAGACGTGTATGGCTGCTGCCTGTATCATATTTTTTTTATCTCTAAGCCACATTAGAGTATTGCAATTATGCGCACTTGGAGCACAGAATTCCCAGTTTTTCCAACTTCCCTCCCGATTATTTCCCAGTGAGTCGAGCATCACTAAACTGAAAATGACTATTGCTAAACAAGAAAAGGTGTTAAAAATTTTATATTGCTAAGTGAATGATTGTTAAGCAAGAGATACCTGTAACTTGTTCTTAATTCCCATTTCCATCACTGATGACAGCAAATACTATAATTGAATAATATGTTCAAAAGTTGGAAAATTATTCAGACCCAATTCTATTCACATGTGCACTTTGGGTACTAATGTCCTTTATCCCAAAAAATTTAAGGATAATACAAAATTTATTTTTATATTACTCTTCACTCCCACTACTATTACATGTACTATTTACATGTACAGTACAGTACAATACTATTATAATATCCAACAC
Source organism: Homarus americanus (assembly GCF_018991925.1). NCBI lineage: Eukaryota > Metazoa > Arthropoda > Malacostraca > Decapoda > Nephropidae > Homarus > Homarus americanus. Next base: position 5,507,721 of record NW_024749779.1, read on the forward strand.
CATTGGTCCTTGAGTATGTATCAAAGAACTTTTAAAAAGTACACTTTAGTCACAAAGATGGTAGGATGTGACTTTAACATGTAAGGATAAATCATAAACTACTGATTGATTAATATGGTTTATACTATCCAGCATTGTCCTATAACACCACATTACACATTTAAGAACTTGTAAATATTTTTAAAGGTGATACTGTATATTTTCATTAATGGTGTTAAGAGGTGTTTGCATTGCTGGCCTCAGAATTTACTAGTGTTAGTCACATGTTAATGCTTTAACCAAAAGAGGAAACTACCATAACTTATATATTTCCTCACCAGGTTAACATGGCAATTCTATCTATCACAAATAATACAATATCTGGATAAATGGTGGTTAAAAGTTACTATAATACCATTATGCAAGATTAAATATTTGATCACACACAAATTATTGCAAGTCTGCAGTTATTGTGATATTTTCAAGAAAATGAGCCTGAGATTATATAAATTTAACAATACATACTGTATAATTTCTTAACTGAAGACACAATATATTCAAGATCAAGCTACATTTAACTTCAAGATTCATACAAAAGAGAAACACTATGGGTTTTCAGATATGTTGTTGAAATTAAAATGAAGAATTGCTCCTGAAATCCCATTTTATATAAAAACTGAGCCTGGGTTGACAAAGTACAGTACAGTATTATCAACTAAGTCTAGGTTGAAAATTCAGATTATAGCCATCTTAACTGGTACTATGTAATTAATTAGTAGTTTATACCTTTCCATATCCATGTAAAATATTTAAAATGAGACCTTCATATCTAAAGGTTACCATCTAAGGCTGAAGGAACACCCATTTTTTTCGAGGCAGTTAGTCTGAAGAAGAATCCTGAACATTGGGCTACTTTCAAGTAACCTGACAAATGGATTCATCAAAGTAACTTGATGTTTGGGATTCTTCATCATTCTTATTGTCCTGATTGGTATAATAATAAAATTGTCTTATCATCACATTAGCATATAATCTGCTAAACTCACCTTACTTGGTTACAAACATCATTTCTCATGTCATTCCTCAGTTCCAGTCCATTTCAGTGTTACCAACTGAAATGGAGGGAGAGTAACTGAGTTGCCCAATCCAGACTTGGTTATTAATGGGATCACATTATCACTCCTACTTATTACCAAACACCTGGCTCAGGCAATGCACATAGCTGAAGCAAAGTAGAAATAGGAAAAATGGAGCAAAAATAAGTTCTAAATACTAGTTACAATTACCAATGAGTCTCAAACAGAATTCAATTGAACCAAATCAACACTGTAAATCCTTGGAAATATTCTAAGGTACTACACACTGCCTATTGGTAGAATGTCTTAAAAGATTCTATAAAATAATTGGCTATGGTGTCATTGAACAGTGAAGAAAACATGTCGGAAACTTAACCAATTATTGTGCAAGACACACATACACTACTCCCTTCCCCCCCATTTGCTAATTCATAGCAGAAAAATGAAACGGAGCCAGATACAGCCGACTCATGAGGAGGCAAAAGAATAACTCTACTCAACACTGGGGTTGATTAACTACCCTACCTGACAGGGAGAATTGGTCTCTCCCAGAAAATTGTATTTACCATTGCCCTTATCTAGGGCTAACTACCAGAGACAGTCTTGGCAATCACTTCTTTTCCTGAACAGCTACGTATATCTTTAGTAAGACAATACTGGTCTATATTTATTATTTGTTTCTGATAAACATAGAAATTGAAAACAAAAATAAATAAATAAAAATGAAAAAAATTCTTGCAAGCCACCTTGTGTAAGAAAATCCCTGAGAAAATCAAATGGCTAAACCCATCCTTGATAAAATAGTAATATCTGACTGTGAATGGATCTCCCATTGATTTGATCAGCTTTTGAGAAAGGTTGCTCCATTATTTTGAATCGAATACAGTACTAATAACCCAATATCAAAGAAAATAGAAAAAGTAACTGCTAAATTTCCCAATAATGAAGACAGCACAGAAGATAGTCTCACAAGACAAGGACCAGTATTCTGAAAGAATCTAACACAAACTGTGGAATCGCCTGCTAACACCTTGGGTACGAGGGATCTCTCTATGCCGAATAAAATCGTCTGGCGTTAACCCAATAAAATATTGGCATCCACTAGTGAAGGGGTCAGTGGAGTTAGTTTATTAACCCCTTGGATATGAGGGTGCCTGTGAGTGAAACTCAAGTTAAAATATTTTGGGACCTTGTGGTGAAATTTTTCACCCCACTCCATGACATGTTTTCTTCACTATGTTCAATGACACCATAGCCAATTTTGTAATAGAATCTTTTAAGACATTCTACCTTTGGGCAGTGTGTAGTACCTTAGAATATTTCCAAGGATTTATGGTGTTGATTTGGTTCAATTGAATTCTGTTTGAGACTCATTGGTAATTGTAACTAGCATTTGGAACTTATTTTTGTGCCATTTTTCCAACTTTCCTTGCCCTTGAAAACTATCCTCAAAGGAGCTCTTTCTGGAGTCAAGGGAAGTAATTGGCTCCTGAGTTTTGGTCTTGAAGAATCCAAATGAAACCGATAATTCTGTTTCTTATTGACTCCTATGTAAAGTAAACCCTTGATAACTCAGAATATATGGGTCCTAACCATTCCGAGTTATCAAGGTACTTTTATCCCGGTTTTTCGTCCCACCCCAATACCCAATTTTTTGGCCAAAATAACCTACCATGTTCAGAAAACTTGCACAAAAAATTAATACTATACTTACCAGCACTACAGGTGAAGGATGAGGATAATTCCCCTCCTACTAGGCCTTAGTGATGGTGCAGCAGCCATATCAATGTGGGTGGAATAGCACTTGGCAAAAAATACATGAAAATAAGTAGAATGACTGCATGTGGGTATCCTCTCACTAGGCCTACCGACACATAACTGAGTGGCTGACTGGGCAGAGTCTTCCATGCATCCCGAATAGATCGCAAGTGTTATGACATTCCAAGATTGAGTCATCATATCTTTGACTATTACAAGTTATATAACCAATGTTTTTATGAAAAATAATTTACAGTTGAATATTTTACTGCCATTAGCAGTTATATTGAATTCCGAGTTATCGAGGGGTTTACTGAATATGATAAAGAAAATTCCTAAGGTTAGTGGACCATAGTCCACCACGTAAAATACCATTTAATAATTTACCAGTTTGGCAGACACTATGGGCATGGCAATTCAAATGAAAACACACATGAACCAGATAATTCACATGGTTGTCCAATGTAAAGCCGTCTCACATTCCCAGATGACTCAGTCTTACCTTGTTAACTTATTGACAAATACATGGTAAAATCATGGTGCAACCTGTTAAATCTTTCTAAGTGTATCTAATATTATGTTCAAAATTATTTTAACAACTTTCATATATTCACACCAAAAAAAGAAACAAGCAAACAATTTATGAAAAAAAGGGTAAGAAATATCTCCCTAGTGATCTGCACCAGAGTGCATACTGCAAATTGATGGATGCATCACCACCAACCATCATCATCAATGTTTTATGGCCATTTTCCATGCCTGCAGATTAGCTGCAATTACCTGATGGCAGCAGTTAGGTAAAACCAGAATGCAATGTCTCCCCACTCCCAACTGCAAACCCAAGGAATTAGCCCAGAAAATACAGCAGAGACCAGGGGATGAGCACAGTTCAGTTACCATTAGGAATGTCTAAGCAGTTTTATGGTTGGATGATCTTTTTGAACTCCAAACCACAGGCAGGGTGGCAACTTCCAGACTCCTTATAGGGAAATGGCTATAAACCTGAATAAGCTTGGTTTATACTCTCCGAGGGTTTTCCCAATTTCCTTGTACAGGATACAAATGAGCACCTCATAATCTCTACTAAAGGTTGTACAGTATTATGTGCACTTCCAAGGTGAGAACATCCAAAATGTTATGTCCTAAAGTTTCATTTTGGAACACACTAGGTTATCTTCTTACTTTAAGCCAGACACCTACATCTGGAATAAAAAAAGGCCTCTATGCACTGCAAAACTAGGGTTTCCTTCTTAACACAATACAGTATTGCATTGTCTTGGTCCTGCATATTAATGTGTCAGTTCATATCAACTGCATCATTAGGCAATTGTAAATATTCTTGAAATGTGAAAATAATGAAGGCAACAACACCTTTCACAGATGTGAAGGATTGCATGGCTACAGCTGAACCCTGTGTGAAGTACTGTACTAAAGAAGATTAGGGGGTGCAAAATGGAAGGTGTCTGCTTAGTCTGGGTAGGAAACTGGAATTGTAGACTGATCTTTAAAATGGTTGCTTACAACTGAAGCCAAAAGAAGATCATGGAGTATGCATGCAAAAGTGACATAAAGACTAGTTACCTTTAGTTTTGAATGGTAACCTTAATATCCAAAAGGGTCCCTTTAGTTATCTGGATATGATGGGAAGGTATAGACTAATTAAATAATGTTTCAGTTACCAAAGTTAGTGGCTATAACCTGGATATTCAACCTGCAGACTTGACTGACAATTCATGAGTAACCCAAGCAAAACATTATATCATAAAACATATCACTGTCACTGAATAACTCGCTACATATTACATGATTAAAATGATTGCATACTTTGACATCAATTCTTCATTAAAACTTAAAATTATTTCACCTTATCCTTTACATTAGGTAACGGTAAATCAACAAAATTTACAATAATTCATCATATTAACACAACCATGAACTACATAAAAGTGATGACTTTCAACTGCCTGTCATTATTGAAACTTGTCAAGAAAAGAAAAACATTTCAAACCCCTATGGAATATCATATTTTCAACTGGCTAGATTTCTCCACAACCTGTCACCCTGATTTCCAGACAAAATTCTTCCTATCATAGAATACCACCACAATAAAGAGTGGGACATGTTCTGGAGAAAGATGGATGAAGGCAGGAAGTGATGAGGTAGTCATGAATGAAGAAGAGAACTAGAAACACCTATCAAATAGAAAATGATACTAAAATTTTTTAAACTGGATAAGCAAACAATAAAAATGAAAAATACTGGGAAGTTTTCAATATATCCAATTGAAGCATTCCCATTCATGAACTTTGGAAATACAACTGGGGAGTATATTTGTACTTGAAAATATTGTGGAGTGTTTGTGTACGTACTTCTAAAGTTAGTGGCGGGTAAAAAAATTAATTACCGTAAGTAAGAGAATTTGCATTCTACGATAAGTAAATGGCTTCAGATGGAACTGTCTGGACAGGCTCTTGGATGGGGTATCATGCTATCAATGGGAAACTTATTTTTCATTCATTGTCACAATTCACGTAATTTACATGAACTTATGAAAGGTAAATTTAATTTTAAATGTTTTTGAATTACAGGTGCTAACAATAAACTTTGACAATATTCCATAAAATATCAGCAACTGCTTCATGACCATTACTGTACATATTTATGGTCAAGTGATCAATCAGGTCAAAAATAAAGATATTTGAGCTCACTTGACTAAAATATATTTATTTACAATATTAATGATTAGATTTAAAGAGCTTGTTTTGAATACAATAACAACTACATCCTATTATCTTTATATACACCAGTGGATTCCCCATTTTCCTAATTACACTGAATTTTTATATATATATATATATATATCTTCAGTTGCCTCTGAAGATGTCTTGAATAAAGATGAAAGCTAAGGTGCTCCGTTGTTTCCCTATTCCCGTGTGATTTTATCAATATACTGTATATATATATATATATATATATATATATATATATATATATATATATATATATATATATATATATATATATATATATATATATATATATATATATACAGTATATATATTTCATGTAGATCCACAATGAAAACGTGGATAAGATAAATCTTGATAAAATCACACTATGATGCAGGGTGGTTAAACTAAAAACAAAATAAGATTCTTCATGCCCTGTCAATCATTATTAACATTTTAACAGATGTGTTCTGTTATGGTACAGTATCACCCTTCCATAACAAAGATATATTACACTAGAGAATATGACAATTGAATACTTGACACAATAACATGGCAGTACACTAATGTTCATTAGGTATGCAAGGAGCTGGGTCCTGACAAAGGACTTAAATGTAGGATTAATACTCAATTATGCTCTGTAGCTACTGAATCTCTATGGTATATCTTTGAAAACCTGACAATGATACTGTATCCAGATAAAAAAATGTGTACCAACTTTTTCCAAACTTTTTAGGACAAATTTTACAGATATCAATAGATACTGGCAAACACTTTTCACTTATCTTTACTGTTTTAAAACTGCACACCAAAAGTAGCATTCATAATGCACATACATGTCACAGTATGCTTTTCACACCACCTAAGTATCACTTGAACCCTCAGCACTGCCTCAATGGGCATGGAAAATGCATGTTCATTGGTATATCCCATAACATCCCTTGTCTCCTCCCTCTAATTAGTCAACCCCCCCACACACCCACTCAAACATTCCACCACAGCAAAACAAAGGCTTATAATGTTTTTTGTTTTGTTTTTTCATACTTTTGCATACATATTTTTTTTTTAAGAATATAATATTCTTTAAGAGTTTTCTTGTATTTTTTATGCACAAAGCAGTAGCCAAGTTTTCCCATAGTTGTACTTAAGGGGTAACTTCAATATGAACCTGGGAATATCTCCAAACTCTTCATGATAAAGAGAATAGTACAGCAGTTGTCAATCAACTCGTATGGGTTTCTTATCTTCAAGAGAAGCCTCTTGCAATGAAGGCTTTGTTTTACTGAAAATGGTGGTTCACTTCTATCTCCACTCCTTCCTGAACTGCAACAACTTTGAACCATTATATTAACAATTCTTCAAATCATTTTCCCATTATATAATGTCTCTGTTTTCCCCCATTTCCTTCCCTCCACATTTCAGCTTGTGGATGCTTGCTGCAGGAATCTGTTCCTTTCCACATATATTTTTTAATACAACCAGGTGATTATCTTGTCAGTTATGCAATAGAGATGAACAAATAATTATACATTCATGCACGGTTTAGTACTTAGCAATGACTGCTATGGTAGGTGAGCTTTCTAAGGACCAATTCTTGTGAATTAGGATTATGAGGAATATCCACTAGACCCTACAATCATTACACTATAAATACATCTGGAATGTTATGTATGAAATAATAATAAAAATAACATTGCTATTGAAATGCTTCACATTCTATTATCTCAATGCACTTGAGACTTGGTAGATACATAAAGCATTGATGATGATTGGTATAATTCCAATAGTGTAAATATAATTAATTAACTGTTAATATAGTTAAACTCTTTTGGCATTTATTGATGATAAAGTATACTGTATTATAAAGACACACCCATAGATATAAAATGAGACTGGCTACCTTTACCCAGTATTCATCTGAATGTATCTCGCAGACTTATGTATCTCTTGTTCAATAGTCTTTTAAATGGCTATTAACATCCTGTTACCAACAAATTTTCTTAGGATTCTTTTTATCAAAATGTAAATCCTGCTTAGCTTCTAGCTGTTGTTATCATTTCTATGTTTATCACAAAATAAAGCCTTTAAAACTTAAAGGCACAATACCATAACATTATACAGTACAATACATGCACTATAGACAATTGTCCTGCCAATTATGATTTTGTGCTGAAAGGAACAAGTGCATGTAATTATAAAACAACATATGTACTCTGTGTCAAAAATATGCCAGCTTAAGTACTATAAACTTTTTATCAGAATCTGAATAACAGCAATAAAATATTTTAGCATGCAATCTTTTGGATATGGAAATACAGTTGCACATGGATTGGCCCATCATGATGTGGCACTAATAACATTGACTTTATAATTAATAACTTTAAAACATAAAAACAACAAACTTTATATTTTCCGTTTCTTCAATTTATATTATCATTATATATCAAACCAGAAACAATTCTATGTGTGATTAAATTTTACCTTAATAACTAAATTACTCTATAAAATGAGATTCAACAGTCTGTCACTTCAAGAAACAGAATTCATGTTATCCATAACACTTTGTGCCTACTGTATGAAGTACTCACACCAGAGCAAAAAACTAGTTTTGTATTGTGGCAAGACGTAATTTGTACCTAAGTATCTGGAATTAACTTCAAAGAGAATCTGTGGTAAAGTCAATAAGGCAAGTTTAATATCAATTCATAATTGGAACTAAACCATAAATTAAATATGATTTATTTTTTTTAATTCAGCTGAAAATCATGTTTTATGCTTCAAGAAATTGAAGTTCTATTAAATAATACAATTAATCTTTCACAGTTGCCTTGACTAAAACCACATACAATTTCCCTATTTAATATCAAATTCTTCATTTGTATGTACAGATATTATGCTAATGAAAGATTTCTTAGATGGCCATGAGTGAAAATGATGAGCCTTGGCAGTAGGGGATGACTAATTAATAGAGCTTTACTGTACTGTATTTGCATAAAATTTTGGCAAGCCATTTTTAACTCAAATTAATCAGTCACCTGAACTTACTTGTACTCAATATACAATTGTTTAAATAAACATGACAATAAATGAGTTGTATATATCACAATGTTTTTAGTTCATTTAAGGCTTCACTTCCTCCACTCATTGAACAACACTGATTCTAGGAACCACTTGTAATAGTTATAACTCCTTTATATAACAAAAGAGTAATGACATCATATAACTAAGAAGCTACTGGAAGACAAGTGAAACTTAAACAATACATATATATATACAGTACTGTAGTTTACAGTAAAACATCTTGAATCAGGAATTTCTATATCCAGATTCAACTAGAACAGGATGCTAAGAAAATTTTCCTGAATGCAACAAGTAATGGTCTCAATTGAGAACTTCATGCCTGAAGGGCCCACATGAGGATCATTGTTTGTATTAGATCTGGACAAGAGTGGGCCAGGAATGATTTGTTATCCTTGGCTCAGTGAGGTCACATGATGAGTAGTGAGCAACAGAGAGGCCGATTTACTTCTAAGTCATCTACTCAGCCAGCATTCCAATAGGTAGTGTGTAAATATATATATATATATATATATATATATATATATATATATATATATATATATATATATATATATATATATATATATATATATATATATATATATATATATATATATATATATATATACACACAATCAACACCTCAACCCGCCAGGATTCGAACCCACGGCCCACAAGCCTATGACTGTGACCGGGGAACACTAACCGCTGAACCACCAGGATACTAAAAGCAGTCCTAGACTTTGTTATATTTCACACAAAGCCTATTCAACGAGCTTATGGCGCCGTGAACCTCTAATGGGGACCACCCGTATCACTTAGGTGGTCAGAGTAACGTTTTACCAAATCCGGCTTCGAAACACGTGATGAAAGCACGTATTGTGAGCTTACGAAAGATCCCCTGGAAAATATTAATAAGTTATCTAATTCCAAAATGAAGATGTTATTGAAAAAGAACCCCGATCTCATCAAACAGCTCTCTCAAATCAATCCCACTTTACCTTATATGTATGGATTGATCAAAACACACAAGCTTAACAATCCATTACGTCCTATCGTGAGTTCTGTGGGTTCCGTTACTTACAAATTATCCAAGTAAAGATGCTATCCCCTCTTACAGGCCAAATATCTAATTCACATATACACAATAGCAGTGATTTAATTGATAAACTCAAGAAACACAATGAACCTTGCGAATTAATAAGTTTTGATGTAAATTCACTGTTCACTAGAGTACCTGTGAAAGACCTACTTTCATTTCTTAAAGATAAATTACAACTGTTAGATTTAACTATTGAACATGTTACTTTCCTCAAATTGATAGAGTTATGCGTAACTGACAATGTGTTTAGAGCAAATGGGAAGTTCTACAAGCAAATATTTGGCATGAACATGGGTATTTGTCTTTCTGCTCCTCTAGCCTGTATTTATATGGAGTTTTTTGAGTCTAGATTACTACCCAATATAGTGAACTTTATTCCTCCATGGTATAGATATGTAGATGATGTTCTTTGTCTTTGGCCTAGAAACAGTGACCCATTGGAATTTTTAGACAAGCTTAATGATATTGTCCCAAGTATCACATTCAAAATTGAAAGAGAAATAAATGGATCCCTTCCATTCCTTGATATGCTTATCATGAGAAATGGCCAAAACTACAAATTTAAGGTATACAGAAAGCCCACACAGGTAGACAGTTTCATACACTTTTTATCGAATCACCTTGAGTCTACCAAAATGTCAGTTTTTTCTGCTATGTTCTCAAGATGTCTGCGTATTTGTGACTGAATTTATTGATGATGAATTGAAACACATTTGTTCAATTGCACAAAAACTCGGGTACCCTTCTGTGTTTGTTGATCGTTGTTTTAAAAGGGCTAAAAAATCCTTTCATTCCTCTCAAACCAGGCAAATTCCTACACTTAAGAATATTTTGACTCTGCCCTATCGTAATGAATTTGTCCCGTTAGTTCGGTCCCTCAAGCTACTAAATGTTAATGTTGTTTTCAAGTATGACTCAACCATTACCAATATGTTAATAAGAAATAGCCCAAGTTTGAATGTAAATGGAAGTGTTTATTGTATTCCATGTAGCAAATGTAATTGTAATTATGTAGGACAGACAGGAAAAACACTGCAGCTCAGAATCAAACAACATACGTACAACATCAGAACAGCATCTGAAAGCAGTGCCCTGTTTGTTCATATTAGGAATAATAATCATCCCATTGCTTGGGAAAAAAGCTTAGAAGTATTTAAATCATCTTGTGTCACAGAAAGACTTCTGGTTGAAGCTAGTTTGATTAAGGAATTAAAATCAATAAACCTTAGTGATGGTCAGTTCAAAACTGATATGTTACATAAATTTATTTGTCAGTGGCCCAAGGTTAAAAATGCTTTTAAAACCTTTGATCTAGATGTAGGATAGTTATTTAGTGGGTCCCTTATTTTTGACCTAACCTGACTAGTCACGTCACCCCCTTCTCTTAAGCTCCTCTACGTGTGTTGGTGTGGGGATTAGTGGATGACATCATTATGACCTGACCTCATGTTTTATAAGGTCACCCTGGATATTTAAGCCTCTCTCTGTCCATGTAATCCAGTTGCCTCTGAAGATGTCTTGAATAAAGACGAAAGCTAAGGTACTCCGTTGTTTCCCTTTTCCCGTGTGATTTTATCAAGATTTATCTTATCCACGTTTTCATTGTGGATCTACATGAAATTATATATATATATATATAATATATATATGTATGGATGTATGTTTTCACCAAATTTCACGACATGACTTTTGTCTTTCATTGTACACACATTAAAGCTTAATGGCTATCTGGGGGATACAGTACACCACAACTTAATGGCTATCTAAGAGACACACCACAGCTTAGTTGATAACTGGAAGACACCACAGCTTATATTTCTGTTTTCTGGTAAAGTATGACTTCATTTAATTTATTTGCTTATATCCAGAAATATATGATACTCAGACCAGTCAGTGCGCTAATCAATCCAGATTTAAGAAGTTTTACTATATACTGTACTAAGTACTGTAATGTGATGTGGAATGTTTCAGAACTTAAAACATGATTCATAGCAAAGTATATCAACAAGTAATCTGTACAAAAAGTTTGCATCAAACTGTACCAATGTCAACAATGAAACTGATTAGAGGAAAAAATATCTGTATCACAAAGATTATATACATATGTGTGTGAGCCTCAAAGGGTTCTCAGAATTTACGCACTAAATATAACATAAGAATATTTAATGCCTACAAGCAGTTCAGGTGCACGAGACATTGTTTTATATGAGGTATAAAAAATAAAATTTTCATAAATTCCAAAGGGATAATCATACACTTCAATTCATCAAAAATTACTTACTTTACCAATTTATCCTAAAAATTATCAGTTACCATCAATTTTGGCTAAATATTTTTTATGGTTTTAAACCTCAGCAGACTGCTTTATTGCCTTTAACCCCCCCCCCCCCTTTTTCCAGATGAGGAAAACCCTTCATAAAGTTAAAGACACGTAGATATTTTCTTAAATAATGTTTTACGACTCTACAAATAGTGGGAACTACAAACTTTGATACACAATAGTTGTAATCAACACCACTACATAATTCAACAATAATGTGGTTACCTAAAGTAAGATCTTAACTACATGTCACTGCCTTCAAAATCACTGCTGCTACTTACTGTGCATCTACAAATTCAATTATTTATCCTTGACATATGTGTAACACTAAACATCTACCTAAAGCCAAAGCAGCTTGGTTTGTATATGATAAAAGAGGCAGTTATCATCTACTTACACTAAGCATATGAACACTACTACTGTAAAGAAGAATAAGGGTGCTCTAACTAGGAGATAACAAAAGGTAAAGTGAGCAAAGGTAACAGGTAACTGAAACAAGACTGACCAAAAATGTCATACTGGGTGAGAGGGGAATGAAATCCATCAAATCAATGGTGTGCTTGGCAAGATCAGAGAACATAGTGTTGAGTGGTTCAGGACTGGAGGTGCAGCTGATGGGAGATGCTAAGCTGTGTAAACCAACATGGAAATCCTGGGGCCATCTTGAGGAATAGTACCACAGCAGAACACATCTATTAAAGCAGTATTAATGAATGAATGAATGACAGTGAACAAAAAGAGTGTGTGTGTGTGTTAGCTCTTAACAACAGGGGAGGGGAAAAACAATTAACAACAAACATGAGGGGCTTGAAGGTAAAACACTTTAAATACTGATTAGCAGAAAAGCAGATGTGACAAAAGCTACAAAGTGAGAAATATGAATTTAAAGATCATCTGTAGGAAAATAAAAGCTGAGGAATAGATGCATAAATATAAAGTTTAGGATCAAGCAGAAAAATTTGAATTCAAGGTATAAGCAAAATAAAATGAACCTGAGGACAAGGTGGTAGAATATACTGATGAAGGATAGACAGAAACATGTGAAGCTCAATAACAGAGAAATGTTAGGCTTAATTGCAAGTGTTCATGGAATGTTCTGAGAAAAAAGAGGAACCTCCAATCTCTTTAAAAGCAAATTTTTTTGCAAAGGTTATGATGTAATATTTAAATAACTAGTAGAAGGTAAAAGATAAAAAAAAAAGGGAAAAAAAAGTAAACAAATTGTAAATATGTGAACATATACTGCACATTACTGATAACCATAATGCCTCTTTTCATCACACAAAACATACAACAGCTTTTCCCTCAAAAACATTACTTAAAAAATCCTCGTACTTTATATAAGGGCCTCTCATCACATGCTGCACTTTCTAAAGTATACAGCTCTTAACTATATTCACATCAAAGTACAACAAGACTGTGCATCTACTCCACCAATAACCTCTGTTGGGTCTCCACAAAACTTGCGTGGAGTAAGAGATGGCGATGTTGGGGGTCTATAAGAAACTGTATCCACACGTACAGATGAAGCAGTAAATTCTGAATTACGCCCATGAATTCGAGGATCATATTCTGGTGCAGCAAGAGAATATGTACTTCCAGCTGGGGCCAAAGTGTATGAACTCTGTGATGCACGGGACATTGCACGCTGCTTCTTCAAATCAGCCAGAGTCCCAGGTGAGAAGGGATTGACAGTAACTGTGACATGAATATCTATCTTGCTGCCCCCTTCACCACTATGAGTAACCATTCCACTGCCATTTCCATTGCCACCAGCTCCATTTGCATTAGCTACTATTATGTCTTGCCGCGATGTAGATGAACTCCGAGGGGGAGGAATAGGTGGTGTAGAAAGATGACCCTCAATTGCTTCTTTTTGGGGGCTGCTTGGAGTCATTTTAAATCCATTCCTATCGATAAGGCTGCTGCTGTCACTACTAGATCTCACCACTAACTCTTTCTCTGTCTTTGCAATGGGTGCTATAAGAGAAAATAAAAAATTATCAATATTACCACAAAAGCATGATTTTAACAAATTCTGTAAAAATTTGTTTGGAGGATCTTTATTAAAAATATTTATTTTTACAATAGTTATAATTTTTTTCAAGAAAAGTGTGCTGGAGGGGATAATAGTGAGGATACCTTATATAAGTTCACATGTGGCTGTACACTGTGTGTCTAAGTAGAACACAACACTCTGATTACCAAATAGTGTACAGATTTACATTTAAGTATTGTAATACCGGTGGGTTAGTTTAGAAATAAATAATTAATAATAATAAAATAGTTTATATTGTAAAATAAATTAATTATGGCCATCTTCATATAGTACAGTAAAGCCTCGAATAACGACGGTAATGTGTCCTCCAATATGGCAGTGTAAGGTGAATCATCGTATCGTGAATCAGTAATTACCATTAAAATAAAGCAATAATAATGAGATGTGTTCACAAATGTGACCTTTTCATATCTTTTGTGTGGCTTTCTACCCTCTTTTCCCCCAAAAAACAATACAATTAATGAAAATTGCAAACTATATTCTTTAAATAATGTTCCTGAATGCACCTTATACAATATAAATGAGTAATAATATGGTCATACAAGAGGAGATGGGACTCCATTGTTTTCGTTAGTGTTTACAGCCGGGAGTCCGGGACGATAGTTCTACACATGAAAATGATGAAAATAAGACCCTGGTTGTAGCTGTAGTAAAATTAATGTAAAAAAAATTAATATATATGTTTTAAGTAATGCTCTTTAATGTTAATAACTGGAACAATAGAAGTAGCTAACCACTAATGGAAAGAAAAAAAAGTGAGATGGATTGAGAACGCCAACATATATACGTGCGCATTTAAGGATACCGTGTCATTTATCTTTTCAAGAATATATACAAAAGATTCATTCTTGTTTATTACTGAATATGTATTTGATTGAATTTATCTTTATATATGCGAAATGAACAATACAATTCATTAATAATACATAGAATATTAAAACACAGTGTTTACACCCATAATGTCAGTTATCCACCTGAAACTGAAGAAAATAAGACCCTGGTTGTTGTTGTAGTAAAATTAATTTAAAAAATATGTATGTTTTAATTAATGTTATTTAATGTACAGTAGAAATAACCACTGATATTAAAGAAAAAAAGTGAGGCTGATAGTGGAACGCCAATGTATTACAGTGGGGTATGCTATAACGAACGGATCCTACTACGAATATTCCTATAACAAACGGTTTTACCTATAAAATTGAGAATGCTATAACGAACGAAACTCCTACAACGAACATTATTTAAATTTTTTTTTTTTTTTACTAATTTATTGTTTTTTTATTACAAGTATTAATGATATTGGTTATTTCAGGGGTTTAGATGCATATTTATGCACTTTTTTACAATTTTTACAATTTTATATTATATTTTTCAGTGTTAAGGGGTTGTATTTGGGGGCCTGGAACGGATTAATCCTATAACGAACAAGGTTCTAGAACCAATTAAATTCGTTATAGCATACCCCACTGCATACAGTACATGCGCACTCAAGGAAACATAGTCATTTATCTTAAGAATATGTACAAAAGATTCATTATTGTAAAATTACTGAATATGTATTTGACTGAATTAATGTTTATATATGTGAAATGAACAATGCAATTCATTAATAATACGTAAAATATTAAAACACACAAGAGGAGACAAGCCGGCATTGTTCTCGTGGGTGACGATGGTTCTACACAAGAAACTGAAGAAATTACGACCCTGGTTGTAGCTGTAGTGAGCTTAATGTAAAAAAATTGAATACCTGTATGTATGTTTTAAGTAATGTTATTTAATGTTAATAAATGGAACACTAGAAGTAGCTAACCACTAATGGTAAAGAAATAAAGCGAGACGATTGGGAACGCCAACATATGTACAGTAAGTGCGTAAATGTGAAAACATTTCGTCATTTCTCTACATATGAATATGAAAGCAACACTTATTTACTGTTCATATATGTTTTAAATAATACTTACGAATATAAAACAAAAATTCTACTAACCAATAGTGGTAAAGTCTAAAACATAAAGACAGCCAATGATATTGTGCGAGTTTTTACTCATGATGAAGTCATCAGGTTCAACTGGCTGAAGCTGTAGCTTTCCTTACAGCTGTTGCTGAAACTGTTACTGAACCTGAAGTGTTGTTGAAGCTGCTTATGATGCTGAATTTGATGGTGTAGCTGAAGTTGATGGTTTAGGCCTTAAAATAATAAAGCTGTCGAAAGAACCTTGCACAGCTGCTTTCTTTTCTCATTATACATCTTTATGTAGAGGTCATTTGAGTTTATTTAAATTTTAATACATTGTCCTGTTAATGGATCCACTTCAGAAAATATGCTCATTGCTTGCTCCATATAATATCCACAGAACTCTCACCTTTTTCATATCGTTTTAACACATCGAGTTTCTCGGCTAAGCTCATATACTTTCTATTAGCTTTTGAAACAACACTACTATCACTTTCTCTCTTGCTCATGTTGAATAGGGATGAAAAAATGCTTTAAGAAACATGAGAAAGTTTTTCTCCTTTTCCTGTTCAGATGTGTGAAAACAAAGGGCCTGCCACCTGCGATTGTTTATACTAGTGATGCTGGCATCACCACTAACAAGCCCGGCAGCCTCCGTGTGCAAGTTTTTTTTTTATAATACTGTATCGGGATTTAGTTAATATTTATATGAAAATGTAATAAATTTTTTAAATTTTGTTGTAAATACGAAGACAATAATGGCATAAATTGAATTGGGTCCTAAACTAACCAGGGTCTTAGATATGAATCTTCGTTGGTTGAACCATCGTTATCGGAGGCTTTACTGTACTAGTACCAAATACTGTATACAGTATTCCTTTATGAATTTTCTTTCAACAATCCAAAAAATCCAGTAATCCAAATGCCCTGAGGTATTTCAGTATCAAGGTTATTCTGTACTAAAATCCTTAGTGTGTTTGGGCCTGTCTCCGTAAAATGTTTTTCTGGAAGATGGATGGGTTACTTCGTATGTTACAATGATCATTGCTGGGTATAATAAATCATGGAGAATATTTTTTACCCTGAGTGAGATCATTAATTTCAATTTGGTGTCAACAGTCAAACAATACTAACCTGGTGTTAAATGAACTTGAGTTTCTTCCTCCTCAGGAATAGTGTTTGTTTTTCCACTGTCCTCTTTTTTCTCATTCTCTCTCACTTCTTTCTTTAACTCTTCCTCTTCTTCTTCAACCAAAAAATTGTCCCTGAAAATCACAAGGCAAAAAACTATAGTCTAATATTAAAACCTATATACAGACAATGACTGTTATACAATGTGGCTACGGACCTCAAAAAATTATTAAGTGATTGTTTGTATACTCTATCGATATTAATAACTTAAGGGAAAAATCAGGTCCGGTCCTTAGCCCCTGAAGATCCACAACAAGTTTTATATCCCGCTGCTATAATGATTAAATAATGTCTAAACTCAAATAATTTATAAACAGACATAACATCAATAACTTTACCAGTATACAAACAATAAATGTATACAAAATAGCAATTTATTTTCATTTACCTTACAACATACATTATGTAAATGTACAGTAGTAAGCTGCGATCCCCCAGCTGTCTCTACAAGCAATTTCGGGTAGACAAAGGTAATTTTCTTCTCTCTCTCTCCCCTTTTTTTTACTGTTACATGCACACACAATCTTTCATTCAGAATGTGCCCAAAAAAAATATCAGAAATGATTACAATAAGATCAAAAACATAAGGAGAATAATTTTTTTTTTTACATCCCCTCGAGTTAGTGTGGATCATGGGAACAGGAGGGGGATGACGTGTTGGTATTTCAGCCTACAGCCAAGCTGTGAACAGAGTTATTGTTATTTTTCAACTTGCAATTTCGGGTAGATACAGGTATACAGTGAGTTCTGCTATAACGCGTGTTTTGATAACGCGAATTTGCTCTAACGCGATTTATGAATTAGGAACGATATTTGTATAACGCGAACACTTGTTTGCTATAACGTGATTTTTGCTTACTATTTCTCCAATTTTGTGGTACAGTGGGGTATGCTATAACGAATCTAATAGGTTCTAGAACCTTGTTCGTTATAGCATTCGTTCGTTATAGGATTAATCCGTTCCAGGCCCCCAAATACAACCACTTAACACTGAAAAATATAATATAAAATTGTAAAAATTGTAAAAAAGTGCATAAATATGCATCTAAACCCCTGAAATAAAGAATATCATTAATATTTGTAATAAAAAAACAATAAATTAGAAAAAAAAAAAAAATTAAATAATGTTCGTTGTAGGAGTTTCGTTCGTTATAGCATTCTCAATTTTATAGGTAAAACCGTTCGTTATAGGAATATTCGTAGTAGGATCCGTTCGTTATAGCATACCCCACTGTATTAACTGTGAATATAGTAAAGAAGAATATCAACAAGAAGCTCGATTTTATCAACCTCAAAATCACCCTTCTCCCCCATCAAGTAAAGTGTTACATTTACTGTATGATTTCATTATTAGATATGAATGTAACATTTATTTAGACTGTGCTATCCTTTGTGTTAGGCTAACTACTAAATTTTTTCGATTTCGAGTAATCTGCACCTAACCCTATTTTCTCCATAAGTCCTGTTATTTCTATTACGCGATTTTCTATAACACGATATTTTACAAGAACACAATTATCGCGTTATAGCAGAACTACCTGTACCCCGAAAACCGACGTCCCATTAAACACCGATTACATAAAGGGGAAATAACCCATGAGTTTCGTTGATACCCGGAGATCTGACAATCGGCAGAGGATCAGCAGAGCTGTCTTGAATTTGGTGGGTAGTGGCGGTGTGTGAATTCTTGCCACGAAAGGGCTCTGCGTGCTGCCTCTGACTCATTCCCGCCCCTCTCTGCATGTGTTTTCACTTACCATGTGTCACCCACTTCGCGTTTTTCCATTATTTTCAACTTCATGTGCTTTGCAATCATGCCTAAATGCCCTATCTTCATTAATAGTTCCTCTTGTCCTGCTCCTCTTAGGGGCAGCTTGAGGTGATGTGATAAGGCGGAATAAGGCATAATAAATAAGGCGCAATAAGTGGTGATGGACCAGCAAAGATTGGTAGAGAATTGAACTTGCCACCCTAGACTGTCTCTACCATCCTCAACACAGGTAAACAAGTCTCAATTTATGCTCTACATTCCTTATTTAATGCTTATTATACTCGTTTCAATAACCGTTGATACAATAACCAACGACACCTCACATTCCCTATGTGTAGCTTATCGGGGTATACTTGTACACCTAATTTTCTTCGCTATGTTATATGCACACACTCGATCATACAGCATGTGCAAGAAATAAATAAATAATTATCACAAAGTAAAAAACATAATGGGAATAAAAATATCTTACGTCCCTGGGAATCATGGGAAGGGAAGGAGGGTGCGGGAAGGGGATGCATTGTTGGTACCTAAGCCTCCCATCATGGTATGAGCCGCGTTATTGTTATTTTTCAACTTGTATTTTTGGCTAGGTATACGTAATTACTTGTACTTAAAAAAAATTTACTGTTACATGCACACACAATCATTCATACAGAATGTGATTTTTTTTTTTAAGGATAATTATCATACGGTAAAAAGCATTCAGGGATTAAACATTTATTATGTGTGAGAGCTAGCACAGAGAGTGAAGGGGCAGCATCCCCTCATGGCTCTGCTGTCTCATGTGTAGTGACAAGATTAATTATCAAATTGCAATGCAGAATTTTTTCTTTTATTTATTATTATTTTATATACTGTATTCCTCATATTTACTGGTACTGTACAGTACAGTATGTAGAACGGCTGGAGGTCTGGTGATTAACCACTTTGTCAGCATGGCGAGGTCTTATTCTTTCTTTTTTCATACTTTTGGTGATTAGAAGACTAACTACACAAGATTAACAGTTGATTTTTTTTTGTAAGGGACATTTGTCAATACTGTTAGTAGTATAATGGAAACTTGGGATTTTGCCAAGTTGCTTCTCTCTCCAATTCATATATGTAATATGCGTCTCACAGGGCATCAGCTGCTGTGTTTTGAAATAAGCAATAATGACACTCAAGTCATTATGTCAAAGTGTGAAATTTCTGACCCTCCATAATATCTACAAAAAAATTTTAAAACCCATCATCTAATTATCAATCTTTAGTTCTTGTTTCTCACTTCCCAATATAACAATCACTCTCATACAGGCAGTCTACCACACTCAGTATCCTATAACAAGTACTATTACAGTTTCATTAAATATAAAATTCTGATATAAAAAATATGCTATCCTCTTTGGCAAAGTGTATGTGGACAGATTACAAATTAATAAACACTCACTTAGTATTGTTGTTATTTGCAGGAATAACAGCTGGAAATGTTGTCAGTGGGGAGCTCTCACCTCCTTCCTCAACTGCTCGTAAACCACCTAGTGCCGGAGAATCCTCCTGCTATAAAAGATGTACCGTTACAACTTACTTATATTTTAACAAAATCTTTGATGCATCAACTCATAAATATGTTATAGTATACAGTCATGAAGAAGTAAAGCTGTCAAAAAAGTATCCTGACATATGTTCCAGGGATGCAAATTCCCATGTCCCCAACTGAGGTAAATTTAGAATATGACTCCTATGTACGTGAACCACTGACCTATATATACTGCTAATGAATATGATGTATTTCTTTCTTTCTTTGTGTACGAACCTCTGTCCTGCATGGCAGTGAACAGTGACATTACCCACATGAATCTGACCTATATATACATATACTGTCAATGAATATGATGCATTTCTTTGTGTATGAACCTTTGTCCTGCATGGCAGTGAACAGTGACATTACCCACATGAATCTGACCTCTATACATATATAGCTGTTAATGAATATGATGCATTTCTTTGTGTACGAACCTCGGTCCAGTATGGCAGTGAAGAGTGACATTACCTACATGAATCTGACCTATATATACATATACTGTCAATGAATATGATGCATTTCTTTGTGTATGAACCTCTGTCCTGCATGGCAGTGAACAGTGACATTACCCACATAAATCTGACCTCTATACATATATATAGCTGTTAATGAATATGATGTATTTCTTTGTGTATGAACCTCTGTCCTGCGTGGCAGTGAGAAGTGATACCACCCTCAGTGTCAAGACCTAACTGAATTACTCAGAATAGGCAAACTGTACTACAAGCTTTGCCAATAAATTTGTTAAACTAAACTAAGAGGTAACCAAGACAATGTAAGGACAGCAAGATCTCACTAATTGCATGTTTAATTATCGCACAGAAGGCGGGTTTGCCAGCAATAAAATATTAAATTATATCGAGTTGAATAAAGCTGGAGTCAATCACATTAGGTAAGTATGGATATGACAGGATTAATTGGGTTAAATTTACAATTAAATTTTATCAAGGCAAGAAGTGGTGATGTATCTGGAGTGGCAATTTGTCCAGAAACTAGTTGATAGTTTTTTACTTTTGGGTTTTTGTCTGTTACTGTACATTGCACTTGTTCAATACACAATGACAATAATGTGATCTGTACATAATGCCTTTCTTTAAGTGTTCCAATAAGTGGTTGGTATATATAATAGAGCCAAACTGATGACTAACTGCCATCAGGGACAGCTCTAGCTATAAGAAAATGTTTAGAGTGCCAGGAGTCTAGGAGCCCCTCACAATCCTAATCTAAAGAAAATAGTCCCAAGCATACAAAGAATATGATTAAAAAGAGAGACTATCACTATGCCTTTGGGTAGATAGGAAACTTTGTTACATTACTGGAGATTTCAACCTTGATTTACTAAAATCTGAGACGGACACCTCAGTAATAGACCTTCTCGCTACCTGTCATTCTAAGCTCTTCTTCAACACAATAACCAAACCCACCAGACTAACTGTCACCTCTGCCACTGTAATAGATCATATCTGGACTAACAACACTCCTAACAATCTTGCAAGTGGAATTATTTATACCAATATCTCATATCACTTCCCAGTTTTTGCCATGTATAAAACAGCCACAAGATCTGAAAGTTCTAATAAAGTCACAATAAAATACAGAGACAGCTGCACCGACAGCATGCTCCTTTTTAAAACAACTCAATGAATACCTGTACTAAGTGGGATCTTTTCTATGCCCCCAACAACCCTAATGTAATCTGCTGCATCTTCTCTTGCATCTTCAATGCTTCCCCCTACTATTGTGCCCTATTTGTTTACAAATCTGTCAATCACTTGATTGACAATAATTATTTCCAGTTCCAGAATGATCAGAGATACAACTTAAGGCACCCAGAGCTACTAACACCACCTCTCAGTTCCAAACCTCCATAAAATATCACGGTGTGAAGGTGTGGAACAACTTACCCCCACCCATCCCAGCAAAGACTATGCTCCCTTCCTTTAAATCTTCTCTAAAAAAATTTCTATTGTTTAATTATTAATATTTTTGTAATACCTACTTTATATTCCTACCTTTATTGTACCTCCAAACCCATTATATCATAAATTGTCATGTAGATAGATAGAAATTACCAATGCAATTAGCATATTTGCCAACCAAACATGATACTGACACCTTCTGTCCTCTTGTTCCATCTTAATACAACCCAGATAACGATTCCACTGTAAAATATGTATACATATATTTATAATATAAATGTAAAAATAAAATTAATAAATAAATAACAAAGTGATAACCGTGGGAACATTCTGATATGTTCTTACTACCACCATGTTATGTGTACTGTACTGTACTATTCCAGATGATACTAAATGTTACGTAATACTTCCTTGAAATAAATGTACAGTATATATCAGGTGCCTACAAGAGAGCTCTGGCTCTACTGGCTCAGCCATGTTAATATTGTTATTATTATCTGCTCTGTATCTGTATTTTTCTGGCAAAATAAACTGTTTCAATATCAATATAGGAAAAGAAATGCCTTCCAAAATGTGTTGATGAAAAAATCATATTTAATAATTTTTAGCTCCATTTGTTCAAAGATAGTGTTAACAGTTACCCATATTAAGAACAACTCTTTAAATGGCATTATGAAATTCTAGTGTTGAACATATCTTAAATTTTGCACAATCATAAATTTTTAACAAAAAACATCTTGCCAACTTCAGTTTCAATTGTTTTCAAATTCTTCCTTATCAGTTATCAAAATATATTCCACTCTTATACAGTACAGTACTGTACAGCAGAAGGTCTTTATTCTTCTTTATTTTAATTTATCAAGCATACAACTGACTCCCATGAGTGTGTTTATATTCTTCATTGCTATCATTTATAAAATACTGTACTGTACTGTATATGTAAACCTGTGTACATTACAAGTTCTCATATATATTACACTCTTCAAATACTGTACTGTGTTGATTTTTCTCCTTTTTATCATTAATTACCATTAAACTTTCCACCCGTACACTATGAATCAAAATATCAAAATAAAAATGTTTGTGTATTATTCTTACCAAAGGTTTCTTCTTATTTTCTAACTGAAGTCTTATTCTTGCTTCCTCCTGTGCTTCTTTCTTTGGCGTTAATGTTTTTTCCCGAATAGATGTTCGACGTACTGATTGTGTGCGAGTGTTGGAGTGCGTACGGCGTACCTGAAACAAAAAAGGATTTAATTAGCACACACACACACAGGGATTATGGTTATCATTTTAGCAAAGATGAATTAACTGATTGTACAGTTAAGGAGAGTGCCATGATGAGGGTTGTCTCATCATGCAATCACAAGCAAGACAGGCAAAATGTGAAGACAAAATTTTTTACAGTAGGGTCGGGATATATCGCGAGATAGGGTCCGACGATGTTCGCTATATACTAAATTGCGATATATAACTAAAGCACCAATGAACACTAGACTCGGGAACAACAGGCTATTTCAATGTCAATATCAAGGAACACCAGACTCGGCAGCTGAAGCACCATCCTTGGAAAACCAGACTCGGCAGCTGATGCCATACAGCCACCCTCACTTGACAATCCCACACCTACATAAACGAAGACCAAAAATATTAGTTACAGTATTAAATCTTTTCCATTAAGCTTTCCATTTTCCTCACTTCACTTTTCAAGTCACTAGCAACCTGTTTACACTCACCTCGTAATCTGCAGCAGAGTCGGCTGCTTTCTTGTCACTCACTCAGAAAGACTGAGCGAGCGAGCATGAATGCATGGGTGAGCAGCCACGGTGGCGCCTCTGGTGAGCAAATAACGTATTTGTTTGCCATGGAGGTACATCTGAAATTTTCCTGCCCGATTTCCCTTGCGAAATAAAAAAAATTATCGCTATATATATAGGAAAATTTTGATAATTTTAGTAGCCTTGATATAAAAACATTGTTAAATAAAGTCGCGATATATCCCGACCCTAGTGTGTGTGTGTGTGTGTGTTTATATGTACCGCTCCTCCTCGACTTACGACCTACAACCACCCGCACTTACAACCTGCCTCAGTCGTACCAAAATTTTGTCAAATTACGTATATTCGATCCCCAGCGACAGTTCAGACAAAATTTTCGTTTGTAATTCACTTTTAAATGGCTGGCAAGCTTAAAAGTGAGAGTTTTGTGGTGCTGAGAAGAAAAAGAGACACCCATTTTAGATTTTCTATATATTATTTAAGCATTTTCGACTTACGACCTGGATTTGGGTCTCTAACCCCGTCATAAGTCGGGTAGGAGCTGTATGCATATATATACAGGTTGACAATCCTTTATCCGAAATCCTTGGGGCCAGAGGCATTTCGGTTTTCGGAATTTTTCGGTTTTCAGAATGGTTTTTCTATATACAGTTGCATAGAAGGTCTCCGTGTTACGTGCGACTGATTTCCTACAAACATGTGCTGATAAGAACAAGGTTAAACTTTAAATTTACAGCACAATATTTAATTTTTTATAGTAAATATGGATATGCACATAGTGGTATGTGGTTCAACCCGAGTACACTTTCGACTTAAGAACATCCCTAGGAACGGAATTTGTACGTAACCCAGGACTGCCTGTACTTTATATGCTGATGCTCTTTCTAAGTCCATTTTAAAATATAAATTATCTTAACAAGGAGGTCTTCTTTAGACCTCGGTAGTGAAAAAGAATAACCATCTCACCCTTTTAGTCTGATCATGAATTCTCTTTGTTTCTTGTTCACTGATGAGCTGCATTATCCTCTCTCGAAGTTCTGCATCTTCACATATGTCTGTTGAGAATATTAGTAATACATTGAAACATAATGCCTAACTTTCATATTTAAAGTTCCTTTACAAATAAGACAAACTAATGCAGAATGAAATACAACAACAAAACTAATACACCTATCAGGATATATATATGTCAAAAACATAAGTTTTATCTAAACTTTCCTTAAGTTTAAATATCAAGTGTGTGTGTAAGACATCATTTTAACTACCTGTATTACTACAGTAAAGTGTGTCTGTAAATTACAGGTATCCCCCAATATATGAAATGGTTTCATTCTTGGAATCCATCCATTAAATGAAAAACATACATCATACGGAAAAACTCGTATATTATTAGAGGTTACTGAATTGTAAAACCATTGTATAGCTCTTTTCAGTTTTGGGATCAGATTATCATACGTGTGCCAATACATAAAAGAAGCTTCAACTCCAGCCCAAGTACAGTATAATTGAGTCTGGGGCCAACTGGACAACTACATGGTGGTTTAACATGCCATTAATTGGGAGGCTTGCTGCATAAATGTTTTTTTCTATAACAGTACCATTAATTGGGAGTTCCTGGTCAATGTAATGCAGGATAAGTTAGGATTAACCTGTACTACATTTGGAATTCTCTTCTAGTACAGTACTGTACCTGATTTAATTTACATTTTTTCTTTCTTAAAGTCAATATAAAAAGTTCTACACAGAATCATAACAAATAGGAAACAACTGTTGTTTATCATCTCAAACAAACAAAATAAATTACACAATACTACAATAATCAGGAATGACAACTTACCATAGGGAGTCTCTTGGTTCTTGGTGCGAGCATGAAGGTTTGCACCATTTTGCACCAATAGTTCCAAAACATCAGGCTGGAGTACAAAAAGCCAAATTCAAATTGACCATACAAGAAGAAACCAAGGCTGTTACTCCATCCAGGTTCAAGTCCAATTTTTATGGAATTTTAATCTTCTTTTTTTAATTCTTACCCATTAGTATTTCCATGGTGCAGTTCACAATTTAATTCAATGAAATTACTGTATCACCATTTAAAAAGTGGTATAAATACATATTCAGAGTATAAAACATAAAATCCAGTTTTCTGTAATGTGGAGAAAAAGTAGTTTTTGGAAATACAGTACCCTACAGTATTGAGTTTTATTGTAATAACAAAATGACTGCTTCACTTATGTCATAACTTAATGCAAGATGCAGCATCTGTAAATTCAGGAACCTTTGTTAACTTCTTAACACTGGAATATGATGGAATGTAAAAAAAAAAAAATAAAAAAATAAATCTGTGAGTGGCATTTAGTGTTAGCTACATTGCATAGATACTGAACACAAGTTAATTGGAGGAACCACCTCTTCAAAATATGAGATAATTTAAGGGCAACAAACATTACTACCAATCCTGATATATATCACTGACAAGATATAGACAAGGTACACTTACATGTCCCCAGCAAGCAGCTGCATGAAGAGGTGACCAGTCATCATGATCTCTAACTTCTGTTGGTACATTTTGGCTCAGAAGATACTCCACTACTCTGACATATCCATTGGCAGCTGCTATGTGGAGCTAAAGGTGTGACAAAATTGGAAGAATTCATCAAGGTTATTACTCTTAGTAATGCAATCTAAATAATTCAATTTAAATATAAGCAGGAATAAATTGAACACAAAGTATTTTCGACTCAAGTTACTAAAGTAGTTATAAAGACATTTTAGCAATGTCCTACAACACTTGTATAAAAAAAGTGCTACTGACCCTAGGATTATTTTCTTATTGTGTCTAGCTAACGACTAGACAAGTAAAAGAAAACAAGTGAAGACTGTGAAAGGCATAACAATAACACATACTGGTGTTGCCCCCTGATGGTCACGAAACATCAAGCTTTGTCCTTCACTCTTCATGTGCTTCAGATCATTGAGCATCTGTGTCTCGGTGGCAGACCGGGTCTCATCAATTAGTCGCTGAGTGACCCCACGGCGAGCCATCTCCCCCTCAATGTAGTCAAGTGTGGCATCATCTTCACAGATATCGTAAGGCATGTTGCCATCAGCATTTACAGCAAGAAGGTTGGCACCTCTGCAAGAGAAAAGTCAATTTTATCTTTACAATTGCTTAATGCATTTAACGCAGACTATGAACTGAATGCCGTATGTATAATCTTTCTAGAACTTCAAATTTTGGTGCTCTAAACCCTTTAATGTCCAACATATCAAAATGACATTTATACTTTCAACACTTGTCAAAGAATGCTTGTCGTTTACTTGAAGCCTGAAATAGGAGAAGCACCTGTCACTTACTTTTGAGGAGAGAGGCAGACACTTTCAGCAGACACCAGAAAGAGGTTGGAGGCCTTTGAAATGTGGTGTTATAGGCAAATGTTAAGAATAACTTACACTGACAGGAAAACAAATGAAGAAGTACTAAGGTCAACTGAAACTTCAAGAGAAATGCTTGAAATATACAGAACAAAATTTGAGATACTTTGGTTATATAAATAGGGATGATGGGATAATAACAGAAATATTAATGAGCAAATTTGAGAGTAGGTGGGCCAGGAATAGGTAGAGACTGGGATGGACGAATGAAATATTAAAAACTGGGTCCCCAGAGATACAAAATCTTGGAGGATTGGTAAAAACAGCCCAAGAACATTTAGAGTGGAGGACTATGGTTGCCAACCCTCAAATATGAGAATAGTACTTTGATTGACAGTACTGAACTATGAAAACTTATATGAAGAAAAGTAAAATACCTGTAGATGCTTCTGCATTTATTAGTACAGTACTGTATTTAGAAGAAAAGGCATGCTATTACTTCTGAGACAAAAATTTAAATAATCCCCTCAAAATCCTCTGAGAGCTTTGCTTCTACCTCCAAGCATGAAATTTTCTTCTCACTTGTAACTACTTAAGTCCATTATTCAAATGGACATGATGATTTAAGGCAAGAATCCAAGATTTGATTACATTATTCTTAAAGTAGAGTTGACAGCAATCATTCCGGAGGCAAAGTTAACATGTGATATTGGTAAGACATCAGATAAAATTAGGATGAAGATGTTCTGGAATGTATTTCTGTCATGATGTCCCATGCCAAAATTACCATAAGTTTAATGTTATTAGTTGGGGTTACGTTTCTAGGGGTTATTCTCATGAAAATTTTCTCATAAATATTACCGTACTTCACCTAAAATAAAAAAAAAAAAAAAAAAAATTAAGGATAAAAAGCGAGTGAGTGGGTGAGCATGTCATATGGATTGATCTCAATATTAGAAGGTCAACATAACTCACTTGGCAATGAGGAACTTGGCAAGGTGAAGGTGACCACAGGTAGCAGCTGCATGAAGAGGGGTCCATTTTTCCGAGTCCTGGGCATTTACATCAGCTCCGTGGTGAACCAACAGTCTCATCATCTCTTCTGAGTCATCAATACAGCACTGATGAAGAGCAGTCAACCCATCCTCATTTGTTGAGTCTGGATTTACACCTGCTTCCAGAAGTGCTTGCACTACAGTATAAGAAAAAAGTTATCATAATAAGGGTTAAGATTAATTTCATGAATGAGCTTACTCTTACATAGTACTACAGTGGTCCCTCGGTTAACGAACGCCTCGGTTAACGAAATTTCAGTTGACGAATTACCTTCCATAAGAATATTCAATTCGGTTAACGAACAAAAATTTGGTTAACGAAATTCTTACGAAAATGTTTTGACATGCTTTGGCTTGCTCACCAGCTGGAAGATTAGTCCGCCAATACAGAAATCGGTTCTAGGGCTTACATTCGTTAAAATTGGAGTAAATATCAAGAAGGATGTACTATTCAATAACTTTCCAAGTTTTATATTAAAATTTTTAGTCATTTTAACACTTATTGAACATAATTGCAGTACAGGGTACAAGTTTTTGGTGCACCCAACAGCCACTTCACTCACCCACCAAGGCCTCAGTTTGTATCTCTGTTCAGTGGAGGAAATATCTTGCTTGTGGGTCTCTTGAACACAGAGCATTTTTACGTTTTTACAGTACAAATATTGGTCATTCTGAAATTTATTTAACATATTGACAATATATAGTGCAGTGCAGTGTTGATTTAAAGAAAATAATCTTGAATTACACTTAGTGAACTAAAGCATGGGGTGATTTCTCTTCCACCCCCACTTCCTTCTCTTCTCCCTTCTCCTCCACCCCCACTTCTAATTCCCATCATCATCATCATCAACCAGGAGCCTTCTACATACACACCTCAAAGTAAGTGTACTTTACTGCCTTTTTTTTACTTTGTATGTAATTTTCGGTGAGCTGGAACCAATTTCCCGAAATCCCATTGAAACAATGGTTTCGGTTAACAAAATTTTTGATTAACGAACGACCTTCTGGAACGAATTGTGTTCGTTAACCAAAGGACTACTGTACTGATGTCTTAAGGACCCATGAAACTTATCTATTTTTAAAGAAAAGTCAAAGGAAACGCTGAAAATTAGAGATGCACTAATGTATTGGTATCTATGGTATAGGTCCGTTTTGGGAGTATTGATTGCCAACAGTAAGGTTAAATCAAAGTTTTAAAGTTGGATGCCCTTCCTAATACCAACCCATGAAGTGGGAACAGCTGGCAAGGATGTAATCAAAGAATACCCACCTACCATGTATGTACAATACTATTAAAAGAAGAACTGGTCTCACCATCTTATACTGGGCAATATCATACTTTCCCATCAACGTGGTATACAATAATACACCAAAGGATCAATTGATTGTGGTACACTCATAACATCCCTGGCAACCCAGCAGTTTAGGTCACATGCTGTCAAATTAAACTAAAAGCTTAGAAGGCTAAAAACAAATACAGTATCTAATGCAAGGCAAAAACATAAATAATAAATAGCATAGAACTTTCATAAAACCATTAAAACATTAAACGATAAAACTCAAAGCTTGATACACCAAAGGATAACACTGCCTTCTGGAAGGGGTAGCTAATGTGGCTGAATGGCTGAATGTTGGTACCTGATAACACAATATTACTAAATGTCATGTTCATGTGAAAAGAGCTGCATGGGTAACTGTATAGAATTACAAAGAAATAATTTGAATACCGATTCTTAGCAAGATATGCAAAATGCTGGACCCTTGGGACCAAGACCAGACCATTTTGTGCATCTTCAGTTTTACTGGATCCTAGATGAAGACACTCACATAAACTGAGTTGAAAGTTTGTTGACATAAATAAAAAATAAATAAACAATCATAGCTACAGTTCAATTAACATATCATAAATTATAATATCCTCTAGAAAGAAACTTATGTGTATAGATCTATTTCAATCCTGGAATGGAAATCTCAAACAGAAATTCCTATCCAGTACAGAGAGTAGCACTCATCTCTGATGCCAGCAACTAGACCAGTTGGTAAAAAAAAAAAAGTGAAAGTGACTGAAAACTGAACAGGGATTACTGCCAGAAAAACATAGAGTACTGTAAAGTATACAGTATAGCCAAGTCTAACAGTAGATACACACTACCTAAAGTGACATTTGCTTGTTAATACCCTCTGCTTTATTATGTGAGGAATACTAAAAATAATTTCGTCATAGATATAGACGTCTTGTGTCCTGGGTCTAGATCAGGGTGTCAAACCCATGGCCCGCGGGATGACAGTAAAATTTATCAGCCCGTGAAATTATGATAGAAATAGATATAATCATATTTATAAAGTAAAGTGAATTTTACATACTTAAGATCAAACAAACCCAAATGAGGTATTCCTGGTAAGCCAGGTCAGGCAATGTGTGAAGCTGTAAACCTCAATCCTGCAAATATGTGATATAGCACTTGTGTTGGCCCTGAAGAGGGTAACTAAAATGAGAATTGGCCCTCGAAAGGTTTTGAGTTTGACACCACTGGTCTAGATCAATGGCTGTGTATGCACATTATACAATAAGTACTTGAACTGCATACGTGAAGTGCAATTGGTTATAAAAGCAAATAAGCCCATCGGCATAAATTGTGTACAATATATACAGGACTGTACTTACCTTCATCGATATCATTTCTGGCTGCAGCTTCCAATAGCATTACATTATTGATGAACATGACACTCTTCCTGTTCTCACGCCTCCTCTTTTGTGCCTCATTTTGTGCAGTTTTTTCTCTCTTACTGCCAGTTATTTCTCTCTCCTTTTGTGACCATTTCTTCATCTGCTGCATACGGCGACGTCTTGCTAATTTCAAACGCTCTTGAGTTGACAACTTTTCAATGTATGCCATCTCGGCAATAAGTTCACTGTGTTCCATTGTGGTGGACGAATTTCTTTACATCTACTTATTACACAATTTCAAAGACTAGGTTCATTCTGGAATGCATAGGTTTCAAGGGAATGTCAATGAGCTATTCATGACAGTTTGAGAATCAAAGACTTGGATCAATCAAGATTATCTCTGCCACAAATCCTTGAGATTCAGTCATGTTAGCCTTAAACTTTAGTCATGAACACTGAAGACAGCATCGTTGACAGAACTTCAATTTTTTTCCCTACACAACTACGTGCACTAATCACTGCTACAGTTTTAAGATCTAGATTACCAGGTAGTCACATAATTTTTTTAAATAAACTTTAATTCATTATATATTTCTAAAAACAACACTACTCTTTAATGCTCACTTAAGTCAATTTTATCACAAGTTTTAGCAGGCATATGGAATAAACTAATCCACTACTACCTGTACACTACCAGATTTAATCTGAAGCTTTCTTAATTTGGATGCTCTTGGTTGCATAGATATCTTAAATTTTCCTTACAAACAGTGCACAGGAAACATATGGAATGCATCATATTCATTGTCTATTATGCACAGGTATGGTAGAGTTGTAACCTTTGAGCTCCTTCATCCATGTTCCTATGTAGTCGTTCTTCACCAGATTCTATTAAATAAGACAAGTGTTGCAGGATCATCTGCAACAGCATGTCTCTCAAGCATTTTTCTGTAATCCATTCTGAACATTTAGACTTCATACTCCATATTGATCTATTTCTGTAAGAAAAAAACAGGGTGAAAATTAAATTTACTTGAAAAACAAACAAAAAACCATGACCAGCATTAACACGGTACAGTACAATTGTCCCATACAAATGCTGAGAGATGTGTTCCTGAAGAATCACAGCATTAGCAAAACAGGCATCTGTGGACTTTTTTCAAATGAAAATAAGGGAATACTTTCCAACCTCCTACATGAAACCCATACCACATGCATACTGTATAATTACTTACAAAAAATACAGGGCATTGCACTTTGGACAAATTCATATAAGGTCAAGTCAAAAGTGGATTAACAACCATAATGACCACTGTGGATGGACAATAGCATACATTTCCTATAAAAAGTAGTATTGTTCATATTAAACAATGGTTGTGGAGTGCAGCTCCCAGCCTACAAGAGGGCCTTAAACTTCTTGGGAAAGGCAGCTGCAGTAGCAGTATGGTCAGCACTTGCTGCTTTGCCAGTGAAATTGATGTAGTGAAGAGACTGCAACTCCTTAAATTTACCAAACTGATTAGTTCTGGATTAGTTCTGGCTACTTAGTAATACAGTCCATAAGAATCTAAGAATGGAGGAAACTGCAGCGGCCCTATTGACCCATACTAGGCAGTCCCATTTACACCCAACTCCTATCACTCATATATCCATCCAACCTATACAGTATTTGAAGCTACCCAGCATGTTTGAGTTAATGATGATGTTTGGTAACTTGTTACACTCATCCACTCCTAAATTTAACTGTGTCTAATTTAAAACCATTGCTACAAGTTCGTTCCTGGTTGGATAATTTCAGTACCTTTATTATATCATCTTTGTTTAACCCTGACTTCCATTTATACACCTCACTCATATCGCCCCTCACTCTACGTCTCTCGAGGGAGTGCAAATTAAGATGCTTTAATCTGTACAGTATATATTTTCAATAAAAGACCTTATTTTTACAAAACGTATAGTACATTACACAGAACAGTATAGTAATTGGACTTTCATGGGAATCAAATGCCAGATATGGAAACCTCATGGCTTTCTAATGATAAAAAATTACCAGTAATAACAAAATTCAAAATAGGAATTGAATTTTTTGGTGTGGAAATTGCACTTTCAGAAAATACCAGCACGATATTCAAAGAGTTTCTTAGCTGTTATGAAATGGAATAGTATTATTAATGTCTGTGAACCATTTGAACTCCTGTCCATGTAAACAATGATGGTGTTCTCATGCATGCTGGTGGTAGCATCTTTCTTTATGAGAAAACTAGAGAAAAACTGAATACAAAAGGTGTTATATCTTTCCCCAATTTGCTTTATTCTTGAGGTAAGAAATAGATTTTCTTCTATAGATACTTTTGTTAAAGAGCTGATTAACTTGGACGCTTGTTCTTAACTCTCAGGAAGCCTCAAAACTGGGATGAGCACCAGCCTGAGGATGTCAAAGAATCACAGTGGAAGAATGTTAGACACAAAAAAGGTCCCAAGGTATTACGGTAGTTGGAACTGTCAATAGAAAAGACGAATGCTCCAATGAAAACAACAAAAACACCTTGCAAAGTATTACTGCAGTTTGACAAGATCACTGCCCAGCTGTCCTTGTTCAACCTTCCATCCATAAATTGGGTTGCTCAAGAAATAAACTTAGTACAGTATTGAACACCAATTCTATAAGACACTACAGGATGTGTACCTAAATCAGCATGTCATGAACTTCACTCGTACCATAGGAGATGATTTATCAAGCACATTAGACCTAGTTACTACCTCTGAGTATGATGCAATAGAGAACTTAATGGTAAATGCTCTCCTGGCGAAAAGTGACCAGGGTGTAATCACCTTTGATTACCAATATGACAGTATTGGTACCTGTACAGTGCTATCCAAAATGGGGATGAGAGACAAAAACAGAATTACTATACAGTACCTGTACTTGAAAAGAGGACTATGAAAGTTTCAGAGCATTCATAACCAACCATGACTGGGATAGGCTTTTGGGAGGTAGTTCAAACATAAACAAATGGTGGAACACTTTTGCAATTATTATATCAACTGGTTTAACAAGCATACAGATTGAGCCACAAGAAGTATAATTTTCATTTTTTTGCGCTGGGGAATTCAATAAAGGGTGAAATAGGAACCGAGTCTGTGTGGGTAGAAATCACGGAAGGAAGAGAAAAACTAATTATGGGAGTGATTTACAGGCCCCAAGTCTTGGCAAAGAAGCAGCTCAGCCCATATGGCAGGAAATGAGTAGGGCAGCAAAATATAACAACCTATGCATTATGGGGGATTTCAACTTCAGAAATATTGACTGGGACAACATTGTAGGCGACTATGAATCTGAAGACTTCCTAGACGCAGTACAGGACAATTTTTTGAAACAACTAATTACAGAACCTACTAGAGGTGACAATATATTAGACCTAGTATTAACAAATAAAGAAAATATTATCAGAGATATCACAGTAGGGGAAGAACTAGGTAACAGTGATCACAGAGAAATCAGGTTCACCCTAAATTGGGAAACGAAAAACAATGACAATATGGTCAGAGTCCCAAACTTTCGGTTGGCGGATTATCAGGGGTTAAGAAGGTACCTAGGTGAGGTCACCTGGGAACAGTCACGTCAGTTCCCAGTAGGAAGGGGTGAGGTCATAGATGACACAACAATTGATCATGACTATAATATATTCACTAGTATACTACATAAAGCACAAGAACAAAATATACCACACAGAAAAATTAGGTCAAATAAGAATGAGCCAAGGTGGATGACCAGAAAACTTAAACATGACATAGGAATAAAGAAAGGAATATATAAGAAATTAAAGGGAGGGGAGGAGCAGCTCAGAAACAGGTATAATGAACTATCTAGGAATGTTAAGAAAAATGTAAGGAAAGCAAAGAGAGACTATGAAATCAAAATAGCAAGAGAATCCAAGGCGAATCCCAAGGGATTTTTCCAGGTATATAGGACAAAGGTCAAGGACAAAGTTGGGCCTTTAAAGTCAGGGAGGGGAGAATTGATAAATGGCAGTGAAGAAATAAGCAAAGCATTGAACAGCTACTTCTTATCAGTTTTCACAGAAGAAATTTGCGATGAAATTCCGGAGGTGGAACTGATATTTAAGGGAAAGGAAGAAGAGAAATTAAAGAATATCACTATCAGAAAAGAGGATGTTCTTAAGAAGATAAATAAACTAAAGAATACAAAATCCCCAGGGCCGGATGAAATTTTTCCTCGAGTCTTAAAAGAGTGTAGGGAACAGATTAGCGGACCCCTCGTAAACTTATTTACAAAATCATTAGACACTGGAGTTGTGCCAGAGTTGTGGAAACAGGCAAATGTAGTACCCATATTCAAAAAGGGAGACAGAGCATCAGCGTCAAATTACCGGCCGATCAGTTTGACGTCAGTAGTAGGGAAATTTCTTGAATCAATTATAGCAGATAGCATCCGATCGCATCTAGAGAAAAGCAAATTAATCTACGACTCTCAACATGGGTTTACAAAGGGAAAATCTTGTCTAACAAATCTGCTAACGTTTTTTAGGAAAGTCTTCGAGGTAGTAGATAATGACGAAAATTACGATGTTATTTACTTAGACTTTAGCAAAGCATTTGACAGAGTACCGCATCAGAGGCTTCTGAGAAAAATTAAGGCTCATGGTATCGAGGGGAAAGTTTTAAATTGGATAAAATCATGGCTCACCGATAGAACGCAGAGGGTCAACGTAGATGTAGTTAAATCTGAGTGGGGCTGTGATCAGTGGGGTTCCCCAGGGGTCAGTGTACTAGGCCCACTCTTGTTCATAATCTACATAAACGATCTAGATACTGGGATCAGCAGTGACATAAGCAAGTTTGCGGATGACACCAAAATAGGGCGGCAAATTAATTCAGGGCAGGATGCAAATGCATTACAGGAGGATCTAAATAAACTGCAGGGGTGGTCTGAAAAATGGCAAATGAAATTCAACACCAGCAAGTGCAGCGTACTTAATAATGGAAGAACAAATACTTAATGTATACAGCCTTAACAACATCAACCTAGAGAAGTCGACTTGTGAAAGAGACCTAGGGGTACTTGTAAGCCCGGACCTACGGCCTAGAAAACAGTGTGTT
The DNA here is from genome assembly GCF_018991925.1 of Homarus americanus. Taxonomy (NCBI): domain Eukaryota; kingdom Metazoa; phylum Arthropoda; class Malacostraca; order Decapoda; family Nephropidae; genus Homarus; species Homarus americanus. The sequence goes on from NW_024749779.1 coordinate 5,544,197, forward strand.
AATGTTCGAAATAAGGCAAACAAAGTATTGGGTTTTATATCTAGAAGTGTAAGTAACAAGAGTGCAGAGGTCTTATTGCAACTATATCTTGCGCTAGTCAGGCCGCACCTCAATTATGCGGTTCAGTTCTGGTGCCCCTATTATAGAATGGATATAAATTCACTAGAGTCGGTGCAGTGAAGAATGACAAAAATGATTCCGGGACTTAGAAACCTTCCATATCAGGATAGGTTAAAGAAACTTAACTTGCATTCCCTAGAAAGACGAAGAGTGCGGGGAGATATGATAGAAGTATTTTAAGTGGGTGAAAGGAATCAATAAAGGGAATATAGATAAAGTTCTTATAATATCCGAGCAGGATAGGACTCGGAGCAACGGATTCAAGTTGGGTAAGTTTAGGTTTAGGAGGGAGATAGGAAGAAACTGGTTCACAAATCGGGTGGTGGACGAGTGGAACAAGCTTAGCAACTTTGTAGTAAGTGCGGGAACTCTGGAATGTTTCAAAAGGAGGCTAGATAGATTCATGGATGATAGAGTGGTAGTAACGCTCGACAGGAGCTGCCATGCACAGGCCAACCGGCCTATTGCAGACTCCTTATTTTTCTTATGTTATGCTACAGACGGGCAAAGGGTGACCAACATATGTGGCGTTGTGTAAGAATCTCAGAATCCAACAACGAACAAGAACCAGGCCAATAAGGTAAGAAAATGGTGATTCCATCATATGGTGAGAGTTAAGTTAGGTTTGGTTTTTGTTTTTCATGTTTTTTTTTGGTGTATTTTACCCTGATTTTTTTTTCGGAAAACGTCCAACGAAAAAAGTCGATAAAAAAAAAAGGCTAATTTCCGCCAGAAATGAAGGTCATATTCGGTCTAAACACACACAAATACACTGTACACTAGAAAAATATATTTTTTTACTTTCTAGCAGAGTGCGATGTGACAGTGCAAATTTACCCATGTTTTTCTTTGCATACTGCAATATGTATTATTATATATAACATTACTTCTATTGGTATTATTTTACTTTCACACAAACATGGAGTCCTATGAATTTTATCTTTGCAATCAATAGCCTAGACAATTCTAAGACACTTTACTTCTATGACGTTTCCCTTGCAAGTGACTTATATATGCCTGGGGGGGGGGGGATCCAAAGGGGTGGAGCCTCCCAGTTATGAGGTTATGTTGGGTAATTTTTAGGTCATTTGCGTGGGAATGTCATAAGAACATAAGAATGGGGACAACTGCAGCAGGCCTATTGGCCCATACTGGGCAGTCCCATTTACACCCAACCCCTATTGCTCATATATCCACCCAACCTATGTTTGAAGCAGTCCAGCGTTTTCGAGTTAATGATGATATTTGGTAACTTGTTCCACTCGTCCACTACTCTATTGGTTGCAATGATAAAATTCCTAGGATTCCATGTTTGTGAGAAAGTAAAACTTTACCCTTCTATTACATAAAAAATGGACCAGCAAAATAGCCCACCTGCCGGGCTATTTTGCCGTGACCAGTAATGAACCCATTCATAAAAACAAATTACGCTCATTTGCTGGTGATTGTGGAATAATAACCCAAAATTACTGCACCCCTACTTCATTGGTACAAAACTCACTTGTATATAAAATATTTACAAGACATTTTAATTTAAAGGTTCACGCTTTTTAAACCCTCTGATTTTCTTCTAACACTAGATTCATCAGAGTTTGAAGTGGCAGTAAAGGATATTTTACTGGAAGAAGTCTTCAGCATAATAGTTTAGCTGTGAAATATTGAAAACAACATTTTATTAATATATTCATTAACTCTTAACTCATTGTTGAATGTTCTTTCATTACATTTGCATTCTATATATCAAAACATTCCCACAGAACAATTCCCAAAACAAAATAAATTAATTAGGACCAATAAATATTAACACATCATTTTGTTCCATACAATATTTTACAACATCTGACCACAACATTTGATCATCTTATTTTAAATATTTCTCAGACACTTGTCGAGTAATTTCCCAAGGAAACTTAATGGCCATAACACACCACCATCTATGTGTCGCTTTTTCAAAAATTGGCAAAACTCATAAATAAGGTCTTTGTAATTTAATGGCTGCGGTACCGAAATACACAAATGAATGTTGATGTTGACAAAGGCCGCCAGTGTATGCTTGTCCAAAATGTCCACTGCTGCACGTAAGGTGGCGGCCTCACTTTGATCTTGGGCACGACTATGTGTCCAAAAAAACAGGTCTTAATTTCAATCTTAACACCAATATCAATATATCAACTTATAGTGGCGTCATATAACAATCACTTTCTGTTTTAATCCACGTGTAGAATTCCTCCAGGTAGTTATTATATGCAAGCACAAGAGGTAAACATTCCCAACCTGTTCACTCCGCCTACCACCAAGTACCAACACGGACTGTCGAGTCGGTAACACCAGCCACTCCAGGAACCCCAAGATGGCTGATGTTGAAACAATTTCACGAACGTGTGTGTGTGTGTGTGTGTGTTGCAACTTAGCTTACCCTGCCGTTTCGGCGCTATTTCCACTGAATTTTAGTATGAATATCTCACCCCAGTTGCTCACAATGAATATGATAGGAAGATATAGAAAGATGGCAAGTAAAGAAGATGTCGCAACCATACAAAAAGATCTGCTTGAGCTTTGCAAATGGTCTCAGGAGTGGCAAATGCGTTTTAACAAAGCAAAATGTAAAACTACAAGTGGTACAAAAATTCAAACCACAACTATTCTGTGAATAACACTTTCTTGGATTGTGTTGGCGGGGAGAAAGAGTAGGCGTCGTGATACCCTATAATCATGAGACACGCAATAAATAGGAGCAACCGTGAAAACAGCCAAGCAAACTGTACCTTATTTACATAATGGCCAATCAATTTAGAGGTGGTCATGCCGCGGGAAGGCCAGTGGCCTGTGTAGGATCTCTCCATTGTTCCTGGTAGTCTTATCAAGGACTATTTTGAAACCCAGCACTGTTCCCGATTCCACAGTTTGAGTTGGTATACTGTTCCATAGGTCTACCATCCTCTGTGTGACGTGTTTCCTTATAATATGATTCATTGTGCAGGAAATCTTGGCGAGCTTGAAATTATGTTCCTTCGTTTTGGTGATGTGTGACCCCACGTAAAAATAACCTGGGTTCACGTCTTCCATCGCTTTCAAGATTTAGAATGTCCCTAAGAGAACTGTCACATTGCATCTTTGTCTGAAGAGTTGTTACTTTTACCTTTATCCTCTTCACCACTGATCGGCTCGTTAGCCGCTTGGGCGATCGGGGGAGGGGGGTAATCCTATGGCCCTCAGTCAATTTGGATAATCGAGGTGATATAGATCCTGAATCATCCTTTTTAGAAATACAAAGGCAGTGTTTCTGTTAGTCAGATTAAAAAAAAAGCTGGGTGGGTTCCCTGTGCTCGCCATGTTACCCCACCCACAACTTCTTGCCCCTCCCCTTTTTGTTATTCCTGGATCCGCCCCTGCCTGTATATAATAAAGATTGGGGCGTTAGAAAGACATAAAGTTGAAAGAACATTCTCATCTTTATATTCGAAGTCATATATTCAAATACAAAAATAAGAAAAAGCTTCTTCAACGTTAGAAGTATCTCGTACGTCCTCATCTGGAAACTGTATGCAGGTATAAAAACCAGAACTTCAAAAAGATTCAGGTACACTCAGGAGCCGGTGCATGACCAGTACTTGCCAACGGTGCGTAACAGAGACCGTGATCGATCGCCCAAGCGGCTAACGAGTCGATCAGTGGTGAAGAGGATAAAAGAAAAGGAAAAGTAACAGAACCGTGACCGATCGCCCAAGCGGCTAACGAGCCGATCAGTGGTGAAGAGGATAAAAGTCAAAAGACATAAACCCCTAGAAAAGGTGAAGCAGAGCGACCGAGATAATTCCTGAACTAGATTGTCTCGATTATCAAATCAGCATAAGTCTCGGTCTCTCGTGATTCTCCTGTATATGCCCAAGAGTTGGAATTTGTCAGTGGCAAGATGACAAACCATTCAACATGTTTTTGGAAAAACACTGCTGCATTTGGAATTTTCTAGGCCTATGATGTGCAACTTTCTTAAATGTTCAAAGTGTGGTGCAAACTGCCCTTATCGTGAAGATAAACACGTTTGGTTTTTCATAAAATTTCAGGAAACGACGAAATCGCAAGACAAAGGTCAGGTTAGTTTAGGTAAAGCTAGGTTAGGTCAGGCTTCATTAGGTTTGGTTTGGTCAGTCTTTTGCGTGTTTTTACCCCACAATTTCCCTCTATTTCACAGCCCTGCCCACTTTGTATGACAAAATTGTACTTTCTTAAGTGAAATCGAAAAGTCGAAAAGCATTTGAAGTGGATGTTGGGTAGATGATTAGTGGGTCTCATGTTTTTGACCTGACTTACCGGACTTGTTACGTCGCCCATTTTTTATAAGCTCTTCTTTCGTGTGCAGTAAAGGTGGTGTGTGGATTAGTGGATCCCATGTTATTGATCTGACCTGATGTTATGTAAGCCTCTCTCAGTCCATGTATATTCAGCAGAAGTAAGAAGTATAATAAGCAGCACCGTATAAATAAACCAATACTAATACAAAGGTCTGACGACCCGAGGGAGCAAAACAAAGATTAAAAAAAACAATAGATAAGATGAAGCGATCTGGTTGGGCCCAGATTCTTTCTACTCCTACTGTATTTCAGTTTCACCGCGTTTCTTCAATCCCTAATACTCTTCTTTCACCTCATAACTCATGACTCCAATGCCAATGTAAATTCAGTTGCCTCTGAATAAAGACGAAAGCTAAGGTGCTTCATTGTTTCCCTTTTCCTGTGTGGTAGATTTCTAACATTGCCCGTTCTGTCCGAAATCCCCCTGACAATGTTCGTTTCACTTTCAATCTTTATTGCTCATATATGTCTTTTCACTGGTGTTTTAACCTTTGATATGCATCATAAAGTTTGTGTTTAATATTTAATTAATCAAAGCAAAATTAGCTTATCAGTTTGAATATATGACATAATACTATAAAACACAAATTGCGTAGACGAAGTTTAGGTCAAAGTGTCAATGAAACATTCGTATATATGTATTATAATTCTTACCTACTCATGGTCTAATTCATATATGAAATATTTGGGTTATACATCTTCACTTCTTAGATGGTTGCCAGGAAGCACTACGGAATAAAAACTAAACCCCCAACCTAAGTCGAAGTTCTGAGAACTCCTGATGCTGACGACCACCTGTGTCGTGTTTTCGCAACGGTAATTCGTACGCAACTACAATATGAACCTAAGAACATAACTGGCTTATATAAAGCTAGAGTAAAAAGAAAAGGAATGACATCAAAATTACAATAAAACTCCATGTTATAAAGTTAGATCTCAAAATAGGTGACAAATTAACACATAGAAATTAGAATGTTAATTCCACTTGCGTAGATTCTTTACCTAGGTTTTGTCATCAAACGGATTAAGTTAAAATACAGTCTCATTGCGATTCTGATCCCATTTCATTTTTTTATGTTTTATCTTCAAATGACGAAGTCACGTTGGTGTTCGTACATTCCAAAAATAAAAACGATCCTTGTAATTTGATTTTTAATTATTGATGCAATTAATAGCTATTTGGCAATTCCTTTTATTGCTGACCAAACAAGTTTTATTGGGCAGTTATCTGATAATGTCTGCTAAAACAAAATAGTTAACCATGTTCTGACAGTCATCTAAGAGGCAGTCTCGAGAGATCTCACACTCGAGAGTACTGCAGTGGCGCACCCAGGAGGGTTTCCTGGTTGCCCCCCCCCCCTCCAGGAACTGCCTGGTGCGGCCAAGCCATACCTGACCTGGCGACAACTTAGCAACACGAAGGTTGGGTCAGCTTAACTGACCTTACCCCACGCCAGTGGAAGCATAATAGTCTATTATGCTTCCAATATCTTCTCAGGCGGTAGTACTTCCCTGTTTGGTAGCTGCCTACTACCTACTACTACAGCTACAAGAAATTTGGTAACATTTGATTATACATAATCTATATAATAACTCAATCAGAGGGTTGGCGACCACAGTCCTCCACTTTAAACGTTCTCGGGCAGTTTTTTACCAATCCTCTCAGGTTTTGTATCTCTCTGGGGACCCAGATTTTAATTTCATTCATCCATCCCAGTCTCTGCCTTCCCCTGGCCCCTCCTATCCTCAACTTTGCCTATTAATATTTGTTATTATTCCCTCATCCCTAATCATATGACCAAAGTATCTATTTTTTCTTTTTCTTTACATTTCAAGTATTTCTCTTGAAGTTTTTGCTAATCTTAGTACTTCTTCATTTGTTTTCCAATCAGTGTAGCTTATTCTTAGCATTCGCCAACAACTCCACATTTCAAAGGCCTCCAACCTCTTTCTGGTGTCCACACTTCTGACCCATACACCATTCATTACCATATACAGCCTTTCGGCAGCCCTTTTCTCAAATTAAAGTTAATGCCCCTTCTCATTAGGTCATTTAAATTATTTAATGCTGTTTTAGCTTGCCCTATTCTTGTGGGGTTAATCAGCTTCCAGCAAAATTTATAAAACAAATGGGCAAGAATGGGAAAAAATGTTGCCTAAATATCAAATTCTATATAGTTCAAAGGAAGCCATCCCAAGTGATTTAATATATATATATATATATATATATATATATATATATATATATATATATATATATATATATATATATATATATATATATATATATATAATAATAATAATAATAATAATTAACGGTTTATTAGAAAAGAGCTTGGCAGCCAAAGAGGCTGAAAATATACAGTTATATTTGAGAATGGGGTTACAATTACAAAATAATATACAAGTGACATAAGTGGCACAAATAAGACATATGTAATAACTAGATGGGGAAAAGCTCAAACTACAGTTCATTTCAACATAGTGACAGTGCAAGGAGTAGTGTTTACTGGGAGTGAATACACTGGTTTATTACAAGTTATTGATAATTTTTACGATGGTTGGGACTGGGCTGTTCTTATAGCGATCAGTTCGTGCACGTATGGGCTGGATGCGGTTGTGGTGTCGAACAGCAATTCTCGGACTAGGGATCTCAGGTGGTAGTAGGGGCCGGTGTCGGGGATGGTGTAAAGCTTCTTACCAAATTTGCAGATGAGGCCGTGGTGGTGGTCAGTGAGAGTCGAAAGGGTCAGTGTGTTGAGCGCTTCTTGATATGTGGAGTAGGAAGGGGAGAGAATAATCTTGCATGCCCTCTTTGCACTTTTTCTGGGTGTTTACGTTGTGTGGCATTTAGGGAGGAAGACCAGGTGGGGGAGGCATAGGTGAGCTTGGGAAGTATGAATGTTGTGTATACACTGAGGATGTGCGGGAACTCCGAGGGACTTGAGTCGGCGGAGGAGGTGGAGACGGAAACTGGAGGATTTGACAACTTCACTGACGTGTGGTTTCAATTTAGTTTGTTGTCTATGGTGACGCCGAGGAGCTTCGTGGAATCTACAACCTGGAGTGTGTTCGGACCTAGGGTAATGGAGGAGGTGGGACAATGTCGGAGGAGAGGTTGATGTGCATAACCATGGTCTTGGTATGGTTGATGGTGACATGGTTGTTGGTGGCCCAGTTTTGGAGACTGTTCAATAAATCCTGAAGGGCGGTATAGTTGGGGAGCAGAATTGTTGACCTGATCCCAATGGTGAGTCGTCGACATATTTCCAGCGAGCAGGGGTTTCTCTTAGGGCATCATTGATGAGCATAAGGAAGCAGAGTGGTCCCATCTTGGTGCCTTGGGACGCCACAGGTGAGTGACTGAAAGGTGGAGACAGCCCCTCGGAAGCGTACAGCTTGGCGTCGGTCACTGAGAAGTCTGTAAGCCATGGTATGAGATTTCTCCGAAGCCCGAGTCCAATAGCTTTGTTTATGATTATATTGTGGTCGACTAGGTCGAACGCTTTAGTGAAATCAATGAAGGCGACAGCTACAGACGTTTTCGTTTCTCGAGATGGCGGTATATGTAATCGAAGCTGACAAGACAGTGAGTGGTGGAGAAGTTTCATGTTGCCAAATTGCTGAGGTCTACGACTCCTGTAATATCAGCATAAGCCCAGTCAAACACAAAACTTTTCAGATTAGGCTGGGTATTGGGGTGATTGCAATAGGTCGTAGTTGATTTAAGGATATGTGTGTGTATATATATATATATATATATATATATATATATATATATATATATATATATATATATATATATATATATATATATATATATATATATATATATATATATATATATATATATATATATATTTTTTTTTTTTTTTTTTTTTTTTTTACCTAAAAAGCCAGGAGCCTTAGAATGCAACCAGTTTAGAACAATAAGCTTAATAAGTTATGCCTGCAAAGTTTTATTAAACAATTTTAAGCGGAATAAAATTTAGAATAGAAAGCGAGTTATCTGAAGAGCAAAGTGGATTTAGAAAGCTATATTTGGTTTGTGAATTTTGAGTGAAAGGGCTTAAGAGGTCCAAAGAATTTTGTATATCTACTTTGTTGATTCTGAAAAAGATTTTGATTAGGTAAAGCACAATAAACTCATAAATGTCTTGGGGAAAAAAAGGCATTAATGAAGGAGATACTAGAATAAAAAAAAAACTTTACTGGCATCAGGAGGCTGCAGTGTTAGTAAATAATGAACTTACTATTTGGTTCACAGTTAGACGGAGTAAGACAAGGCTGTGTTCTATCTTCAACATTGTATAATATATATTCAGAATTCTCGATGAGAGAAGTTATAAGTGATAATGAAAGACTAAAAGTTAATGGTAAAGTAATATCAAACATACGCTATGCAGATGATACAGTACTGCTCCTAACACAGATAGTGAGAGGCATGACAAAAACTCGCTAACAGATTAGCGGAATAAGGTGAACATGTGGTTAAGAGTTCATGCTGTAAAGTAGAAAGCAATGGTTCTTCAAAATTGGATATGAATCCTAAAATTAAAGTTAAGGTACAAAATAGGGTGTAGGGGTATCGAGATATTAATGTTGTCTAGCACTCAGGATGGAAGGAAACTCTAATGTGGTTTTCTTGTATAATATATAAGTTATATGATAGACAGTCTGGTGCTGGAGATGCCGTGTGGTGAGAGCTGCTCAGTAGAAGACGTTCGGTGAGTAGCGTGTTGAAGGTAGATGTGCAGGAGCTTCGTTAGAAGATGTTGCCTGTTGCTGGCCTCCTGGTTGAAATAAATGTTAACAGCGTGGAGCTTGCTGGAGGAGGTGTTGCTTGTTCAGGAAGATGGGCAGAATGAATCTCAATGGAGAGACAGAGCTTATATACCCAGCAGCAGCAGCCAGTCCTCTATGAATCATGTTGGGAAAACCCAGAAAGTTGCCGGTGAGTAGTTTCGTTGCTAAGCAACCTTACCATCTGGGGACAGCTCTGGCTTGGTTGCTAGGCGACGGCACGTCGGAATGCGGTAACAGGTGGTGGCTGTGGCTACGCAGTTGTAACCAGTTGTAGGGGAGACGTCCACTACAAGGGAACTAAACGAGTAGAAACTTCGTGTATTTAGGAAGTAACATTAACTGTGATGGTAGATGTACGGAAGAAATCAAAACGCGAATCTATATAATATGAACCAACTAAAGAATTAAACTTTGACTTGAACACTGCCATTTGAAGTGGGTTTATCAAGCATTGAACAGCTTCTTTTTCTCGGTGTTCCAAAGAGAGGATGCAATTAACCTTCCTGCGTTTGAGGACAGACGGTTCGTCACAACATTGACCCACATTGTGTTCAGAAGGATATTAGAAATAAACTGTCCAGGCTAAAGGTTCATAAGAGTCCCGGCCCTGACATGGTGCATCCTAGAGTGCTGAGGTTTTGCAACGAGCTTGTCGAGCTCCTGAAGATCCTGTTTTATAAATGCCTGGATGAACAAAAGGTCCCCAGTGAATGGAAAGTGGCTTATGCTAGTCCTATCTTCAAGAAGGGCGATCGTCCTCCCACGAACAACTATAGACCGGTGAGCCTGACCAGCATAATATGCAAAGTACTTGAGAGTATTATCACAGATGCCGCAATGGAACATCTACTACGGTTTTATGCCGGGGCTCTCCTGCTTAACACAATTGCTCAAGGTATTGGATATTTGGACCCATATTCTGAAACGGGGTGGTAATATCGACAATATACCTAGATTTTGCCAAGGCTTTCGACAGTGTACCCCATGAAAGGCTGAAAATCAAACTGGAGAGTCACCGAAATGTCCTAGCGTGTGTAGAAGACTCTACATGACGCCAAAGCAGTGTGGTGATTAATGGCACGAAATCATCATCCATACCTTTCACAAGCGGGGTACCACAGGTCAGTGTATTGGGGCCGCTGTTGTTTGTTTGTTTAATAAATGACATGCATGACGTTGTACATTCCTCCATACAAATGTTTACCGATGACGCCAAGTTATTTCGGAAAATCAAGAACCAAGCGGACTGTGAAGAGATGCAGAAGGACCTCTGTGGGCTCCAAGAATGGTCGAAGAAATGGCTGCTGAGATTCAATGTCACGAAGTGTAAAAGGATGCACCTGGGGCGTACCAACGGTAAGTAGGCGTATCATAGGTCCCAACCGTATGAAGAAACTGCACTATTTGAGACTGAATGTGAGAAGGACCTAGGTGTGTATGTTGACAATGAGCTGAAGTTCTCGGGCCATTGCAAGAAGGTAAACCAGGCAAATGAACTATTGGGTCTTATAAGAAGGTTGTTCAGATATCTAGACGGTCTGTCCCTCGTAACGATCTTCAAGAGTGAAGTGCTTCCCCATCTGGAGTACTGTCACCCCGTCTGGTCTCCGAGGTATGCTAGGGACTGTCAGTTGGTTGAAAATGTTCAAAAGAGGGCCACCAGACTGGTGCCTGCACTTCGGCACCTCAGCTACCCTGAGAGATTGGAGCGCCTGAACTTGCCTAGCTTATACTACAGATGGGCAAAGGGTGACCTAATTGAGGTGTATAAGCATCTCAAGGGGCACTACTCAGTCGAGTGTCCTTACTCGCAGCTGGCGGACGCTCGCCCCACAAGGGGTTACAGCTCAAGATTGAAGAAGCCCCAAGTCCAGAAAACTGTGAGGGCAAACTCTTTCGGAGTGAGAGTTGTGAACTCTTGGAACAATCTACCAGAGAGTGTTGTGATAGCATCGAGTGTGAGCTCTTTCAAGTCCAGACTTGACCAACACTGGAGCAGGTTCAGGTACATTCAGGAGCCGGTGCATGCCTAGTATTTGCCAACAGTGCGTAACAGAGGCGTGACCGATTGCCCAAGCGGCTAACGAGCCGATCATTTGGCGAAGAGGATAAAAGAAAAAGAAAAGTAACAGAGATGTGACCGATCGCCTAAGCGGCAAACGAGCCGATCAGTGGTGAAGAGGATATAAGTAAAAAAAAGAAGGACCGATGGTGGTCGAGAAGCAAGTGAGGTCTGAGGCCTCGTAGTAACGCATCTGCGTAGTAACCTATCGGTCAAATGGTCAGTGTTGCCACATTATATGGTTAAAGATTATACACTATATACAGTATTACAGTGACCTAGCGCCAAGTTGACTTGATGGACTATTTGAAGTGGTGGAAACAATTTTGATATGTCCATTGACGTGTCTGTAATCCTGTAAGTAAATCGAATATTATTGGGAATTAATTTGTAATCATATTGTAATCAGAGAATATGAAAATTTTGGGGGTGGATTACGATTACAATTACGATTACAAACTGCAAAGGCTAGATTATGATTACAGGTTTTTGAAAATGTTGGCTTAAGATTAGATTACGAACACAGATATAAATTATTTTGATTGCAATTTCAATTACACCGCATTCGTAGCCAATTATTATAAGGCCTCCAAGATTTTGGGTATTGTCAGTGCCTTGTTTGCTATGGAGGTTTTTCTCATGTATCTCATAAATACAAATTCAAATTTTAAATTTAGAGGAAAAACAATTAGGAACATTAATTCAAGTGGAAATTTAGATACGAATGCCGGGTACAATACATACTGTACATGTAAGTTATACAAATGTAAACAAAACAATGAAAGTTATCTGAACATGCAAGTATGCAACTCTAAGTGAAGAGCGGAGTCTCCTACGTCAAGCACATGTAACAAATATGTAATATACATAATTGGAAGCACGGAAGCGCAGGTAGCATGCAAAAAACACACACAGTAACATACATACAGTATTCAGAAACAACACACACACGCAAAAAGAGTTGTTGGCAAGAGTAACGAACCAACATTCCTGCTTGATGGCAACTGCCGAATTTCAATAAATCTTCGATCAGGTGTCATGAGGGAAACATAATGGAAAAAGAAAATTAAAAAAATACAGAATCTTCTGTAATGAAGTCTTGAGATGACTGTTTGGTCAAGTCTTGCTCTTACCTTCAGCTTATATGCATGCATAGTTCCCCACTCAAAGCAACAGCAGAGGCTCACAGACACGTACACAAACTTTGAATCATAATATTACATAAGAACTCCGCGATTAAAACATTTTATCTTAATTATCAAGAATATATTTTTATTCATATCTTATTCAATTACAAGTTTATTCTTATATATATTTATAATTTATTTCCTGCGTCGTTATTTGTGTTTGACGGTAGAGTATAAAGTAAAACGTTATCAAAATAATGAACCAAGGCCATGATCACAATGTACACACCTAGTCGGACAGACGGTTGTGTGTGTGGGGGGATGGGGGGTATTTAGATAAGTGGATTAGTGTGGGCGGGGTATGTAGACTGGTGAATGTGTGGGTGGAGGTATGGATGTATGTGTGGGTGGAGTGTATAGGATGGGTGAATGAGAGGGTGGGGGTGTGTGGATGGGTGTATGTGGGTGGGGTGTGTGGATGGATATATGTGTGGGTGAAGTGTGTAGATGGGTGTATGTGGGTGGGGTGTGACGACGGGTGTGTGTGGGTGGAGTGTGACGACGGGTGTGTGGGTGGAGTGTGACGACGGGTGTGTGTGTGGGTGGAGTATGTGAATGGGTGTGTGGGGGCAGAGGGGTGTGGTTGGTGTTCACATAAAATAAAATAGAGAGAGAGAGAGAGAGAGAGAGCACATTCCAGATAGGCAGGTAAGGGCGTGACCAGGTAACGGAGGCTGTCTGGCTCCCACACACCTGGGTGCTCAAGTGTAGTCACCCTACACTCACCACACAACACATGTACCTTAGACGGTGCATGGCTGGTATACCATTATGATTTGCCATGGATAGTGCGTGCCGTAAGTCCCGTGGATGGTGCATAACGTATGGACCATAGATGGTGCATGCCGTAAGTACCGTGGATGGTGCATAACGTATGGACCATAGATGGTGCATGCCGTATGGACCATAGATGGTGCATGACGTATGTACCGTCGATGGTGAATGACTTATGGACCATAGATGGTGAATAACGTATGTACCGTAGATGGTGCATGCCGTAAGTCCCGTGGATGGTGCATAACGTATGGACCATAGATGGTGCATGCCGTATGGACCATAGATGGTGCATGACGTATGTACCGTCGATGGTGAATGACTTATGGACCATAGATGGTGAATAACGTATGTACCGTAGATGGTGCATGCCGTAAGTACCGTGGATGGTGCATGACGTATGTACCGTCGATGGTGAATGACTTATGGACCATAGATGGTGAATGACGGATGTACCGTAGATGGTGAATGACTTATGGACCATAGATGGTGAATGACGTATGTACCGTAGATGGTGAATGACTTATGGACCATAGATGGTGAATAACGTATGTACCGTAGATGGTGCATGTGTAATGGTGCATACCGTGAGATGGTGAATGACTTATGGACCATAGATGGTGAATGACGTATGTACCGTAGATGGTGAATGACTTATGGACCATAGATGGTGAATGACGTATGTACCGTAGATGGTGAATGACTTATGGACCATAGATGGTGAATAACGTATGTACCGTAGATGGTGCATGCCGTAAGTACCGTGGATGGTGCATGACGTATGTACCGTCGATGGTGAATGACTTATGGACCATAGATGGTGAATGACGTATGTACCGTAGGTGATGAATGACGTATGTACCGTAGGTGATGCATGACGTATGTACCGTAGGTGATGCATGACGTATGTACCGTAGGTGATGCATGACGTATGTACCGTAGGTGATGCATGACGTATGTATCGTAGGTGATGCATGACGTATGTACCGTAGGTGATGCATGACGTATGTACCGTAGGTGATGCATGACGTATGTACCGTAGGTGATGCATGACGTATGTACCGTAGGTGATGCATGACGTATGTACGTATGTACCGTAGGTGATGCATGACGTATGTACCGTAGGTGATGCATGACGTATGTACCGTAGGTGATGCATGACGTATGTACCGTAGGTGATGCATGACGTATGTACCGTAGGTGATGCATGACGTATGTATCGCGCATAGTGCATGATGTACCCACTGTGGATGGTGTATGACGTATGTACCATAGATGGTGCATGACGTGAGTAATATTACGTGTGTATCATGAGAGGTGCAACATAACTGTACCTTGGCTTATTCACGATAGTTGTACCATAACAGGTGTACCACAAGGCTACTGCACTTTTGTAGCTGTGCCGTGGTAATACATGCCGGTATACCATAGCAGGTACCATAGCTAGAGTACCATTGCTGCTGTACCGTGGTACCGTGGTTTAAGCATGATAGGTGTACCAGGGCTGGAGTACTGTGGAGGAGTGAAAGCAGCAAGTTAGCAACACACATTGATATTCAAGGTAAATGTGTACCCTCTTGCCGCGTGGGGTGGGTGGGGGGCGGAGAGTTAGTGGGTGTGTGGGTGTGGGTGGGGAAGGGGAAGGGGAGGAGGGGGAGTGTGCGTCTGTGGGGGTGGGGGTGGAAGGTGAGAGGAGGAGGGGGGATCGGCCCAGATGAGAGTGGTAGATGGCAGCTACTGGTGACGTCACCCTCTACCTCGATGTTAATAATTTTTTTTTTTTAATTCATGTGACTATAGAATAAAGTTGCTGTGCGTGGTGTTAGTGACTCAACATCTTTAATATAACGAAGACAGTGAAGTGATCAAGTATCATTAATCTTAGGAGACGGTGTCGTAGGGAGTAGTAGGTCATACTATAATTATCGTTTCTCTTTACTCTCGCTCTCTCTGATTTCTGTCTTTCTCCCTCTTTCTCATCTATCTGTCTCTGTCTTTAATTTCCTCTAAATTACTCTGGACAGATGTTTTGTCTGGAGTGATTTTTATTCATACATTTTCAGGGTAGAAATATGTACATTATAGTCTTCATTTTTCCACCCGTAAGCTTGTGTGTGTGTGTGTGTGTGTGTGTGTGTGTGTGTGTGTGTGTGTGTGTGTGTGTGTCTAATAATTAACGTTTTATTAAAAAATTACAGAAGCCATGAATCACTGTTTATTCATCGGAATACTGAATCTACATACATGGCCAGAATATAATGTAAAATGTAATATGCAAGACAAACAACATTACACAATCATGGTAAAACCTTTCGGGCTTTCTCACCTGCGAACACATGTATATTATCTGATAAGTCTAAATCACGCAATATCTTATCCAATCTCTCTAGATTTGATAAAGTTTTAATCCATGAATTTTTACAAAAATATATTTATTTTTATTTTTATGTTATACCATAGTTACTGTTGTTATTATTTTTATCTTCATCTAATTAAATTTTAATGTCAAGTGTAAGAAGGACTTTCAGTGAATTTAGAGAACAAAGTGGAGTGTGTGTGTGCACAGCGGGTAGGCAGTAGCTAGGGTGTGACTGTCTCCTCTCAGCCTTGTACAATGAGTTTGTTTACTTCCTGTACTTGGCTGCCTGTGTTGAGCACGTCCAAGGCGGAAGCTCTCACTCAATATATTTTTATATAATTGCATGTGTATAGTATATATATTGTATATGCCTATAGTTCAGTATGAGATATAAAAATAGATAAATCCCAACGAAACATTCATAGGACAAACAATTAAATTTTTGTCTTAGAGCAAGTTTATACTACGAACAACAATATTGATTCTATTTTACGGGAAGCAGGGCGCAAATAATGTTTCTGAATTAAAACCGACACACATTCGTAGTTGCAAGACGCTAAAGATAGCAATTTTATTCGTTTATACAAGTGTAACGTCTTGATTAACTGGTTATATTCATTTTATTTTCAGAACTTAACATTTCGTCAAGTTTTCAGTGGTAGCTGTTTTATTTTGTTCTGGTACGTCTGACAGTGAATTAAATTCTTTATGATCTCTTCTTGTAACAATTGTCTTTTTCTTTTCTCCCTCTCTTTAAGCCCTCACCTGTACGATGTTATTGGTTTTAATGTATGTGTGTGTGAGTGTGTACGTGAACCAATCCTTATAAAATTTGGCAAGTGAGTTGAGTGCCAAGCGAGAACAAACTATTTTTATTGTTTTGAATAATGGGTCAACTCTCAAGGTCAAAGATTAACGGGAAATAAATAATTAACGTTGAAGAGACGAAAAATGATTTCCACGAAACTTTTTATGTAAGTTATTCGTCGGTTAAGAAAAACAATCTGAAAAAAAAAGCGGAAGGCAGACCTAAAGCTCTAAGTCACACCTAATGGTTAAACGCAGTCAAAACAATTTGGCCCACGATTTAATTTTTTTTTTGTGGTCATGTAGGGTCACTCAGAAACAGGCCATGTGGGGTTACTCAGAGAAGTAGGTCATGTGGGGTCACTCAGAAACAGGTCATGTAGGGTCACTCAGAAACAGGCCATGTGGGGTCACTCAGAAAAGCAGGTCACGTGGGGTCACTCAGAAACAGGTCATGTGGGGTCACTCAGAAAATCAGGTCACGTGGGGTCACTCAGAAACAGGCCATCTGGGGTTACTCAGAGAAGCAGGTCATGTGGGGTCATTCAGAAACAGGTCATGTGGGGTCACTCAGAGAAACAGGTCACGTGGGTCATTCAGAATTGCAGGTTATGTGTTTGTGCGTGTCATGTTGGGTCACGGAAAACGGGTCACATGGGGTCACTCAAAGAAACACGTCATTTTAGGTCACTTAGAAAACAGGTCACGTTGGGTCACGGAAGAAGAACCAGTTTATTATTGTGAGGAGAGGGAAAAAATAACACGCCAGCTTGTGCAACACGTCACGATGACACCACCTGCGTCTCTCACCCCCACACACACACAAAATCACACATACACACTCACACAGCGAATATCATACAGTCCAACTTCATATAAATAAGTTCTTACATTCAATGAACATGCTCCTCACTCACAGCCAAGGTGCACTTTTACCCTATGCTTCAGTATTTACTAAGTATTAATAATAAACCCACAATGATGAGGGCCACATCCTGACACCTTCATCGACACCGTCTGATGAGTTTGTCTCTGACCATTTACCTCGTTTGTTTATATGTTTGTGGATCGTGAACAAGTACTCGTCACTCCGAGTAAGAAATTGGATGCACTGGGTGACGTACAGAACATTTACTTTTAGGGCGAACCGTCAGGGAACAGCCGGGGGGAGGGGGTGAATTGTTTTGTTAGTTTCACTGGCTGCATGAATGGGAACCCCTCGAGCGGATCACAATCCTCACTGACTTAATCTCAAAAAGTAATCTTAAATCTGACGCAATGATGACCACATTAGGTTCGGTAAATGTCAGGTATATCTAGGTATACATAGTTTGCTTTCTCTCCATTTAGTTGGGTGGGGATGGAGTTGCCTCATGTTGTAACTTGAAGCGTTCTGCCATCTTGTTAGGGCAACACCGCGGGAGTCAAGAAGCAGCTCCCACAATCTCTGGTGGTTGGGGGGGGAGGTGGGGTGTATCGTGCTGGGAAAGTTCTTTATGCGAGTTGATTAGATTTCTATATTTGCCATAGTTTTCGTTTTGTGTGTATTTACATATATACTAAGTTACCACATTTACCGTCAGTAACAAGGTTAAATAGTTCTTGAATGTCATTCATTTATGTATATATTTAGGCACCAGCATTGATATCGTCACCATTTACGAAGTCAGTGATCTGTAATCCAAGATATGCTCTTGTACTGCTATCTTTTTTACTAAGTATATTGGACGAGACGTGAAGCCTGTGTATTCAGATCTTAACCTCCTCTTCGCGGGTCCAGAGTTAGTTTGTGGCTCAATAATCTAACTCTGTATTTCTGCTCTTGTTTTCTTACTTGCTAATCTGATTCTATGTATTAAAGATCACTGAATACATAAGATTGTTACACAATTTTACATCTGGACGTTTGAGCAAAGTAAAACAGTAGATCAGGCGACCCGCATCTTCGCTGATGCCACTTATATTAAGAGAGTCGCAGACATGTTTAGGAGAAACATAGATACAGTAATTCTATTTCGATTGGAGGTCTCAGTCAAGACATTATCCTGCAAAACACCAAAAGAACTATCAGTAATGACAATTCCTAAAATATTTTATGAGTTAATAGCTTAGAGATAGAAACAAAATTTCAATGGATCACAATAACGATTTCTCATGTGTTGTTACTCGAGTGTAGGACAAAAGCCCCCCCCCCCCTTCCAGGGCAAATAATAATAATAAGCCTTAAATCAATTAAAATATTAAATGTATTATATCACAAGACTGCATTACCTAACCTAGCCTAACTTAAATTAACCTAACCTAATCTATTTTGCACGTTAACTGAGGGGATTGTGTCCAGGGGGCTTTCGTCCGGACCCTCTTGTTATTCATTGGGGTTTAGTGCATAAGCACACCACTCGCCCACTCACACACTTGCCAACAACTCTTGATAAAATGTTATAGAGATTTTCAGTGATAAAAAGTCGATTTAAGCTCAGAGTGTCGAGACCAGTTCTCTGTGTCACCATCTAAAAACATCCTTTCTGGTATTCCAAATTTGTGTGGTAGACAGACAGCTTCCCCAAGACCAGCGTTTGAGGCGGCGTGATGACCTACCCATATCTTTATTGTTGGTGGAGGTGAGGTACTGCCGGGTTCACTGGCCCTGACCTTGTTGCGTAGATCCACCAGTCAACGGTCCTTACCATCTTTGTGGGTGACGTTAGAGAGAGGTCCTGATCCTATACGCTGGGCCTACTTTGTTGGTGAGAGCAAGCAAGTATAACATGAACAGGAAGTCGCTACAGGGTCGCCGCCGTTATGTGCGAAGGGAGGAAGTGTTAGTGAGGTGTGGCATGTGAGCCATCAGGAGGTGGAGCCTTTATACTCACTTCCGTCATAATCACGTTAAGTCATAACCTACAACCGCCATCACCACCTGATCACAAGTAAGGCTCACACAAGAAACTTTAAATTTATCAGCACGATATCTGTCCTGCAAAAAAATAAAAAAAATAAAAATAAACGTCAGCGATATATTCGTATACTGTAAATCGTTGGTAGCATTTATGTGTATTTATTTGAACACAGGTAGTTCAAGCAACGTTTACAGAAAATGGTCATAAGGTCTGTCACTGAAAAAAGTTGTTAAGTTAACCCTTTAGAAGGCAGGGGTTTCTCTCAGCTGAATATAATCGTCTGGCGTTGTATTTTTCATTAACTCGAAGCCAAAACTGCAAATGAAAAAAAAAGACGAATGGTAAGTGGCAACGCGATCCTTTCAAATGCCCTGTTGAGCCCAAGGTCTCATCCTCGGTAGAACCTACTCACGACTCAACAGACCCACTCGTGTACACCTTACTTGAAAATGCCTGTATGATCATATGCTTTTTCTTTTCCAAATATATCAGGCGAGTGATTCACACATTTAAACGATATTTCTTTGAGAACTATTTAAGGATGGCATTATTCGATGGGTCCTGTTAATAGGTAATGAATAATTTAACGATGTGAATATTAGCGCTAACATGACATATTTCGCGTTCCTGAGAGTCATCATTTTAGCACGAGCAGGAGAGGTAAGGCAGTACAAACACAGCCGCCAGGCTTTTCTTAATATATCGCCTGCTATCTCCCACTCTCGCACACTCCATGAACAACTATAAAATTTCACCTCTTAATAAATACTGTGGTGTCTATCGTCTGTAGTAAGAATATGTATATATTGATACGTGGCGGAGTTTTGAATGAAGTAGAGTTTTAACTGTGCAGTGGTAGGTAGCCTCTCGTCTCAGCACTTCGTTCAAACCCTAGTCGGGCGCGACACACATTTTTCGGGAGAGAATCTGACCGCCTGACTTTCATTCTTCTTCCTCATTCCTCTCTCTGACCTTCCCCCTGATGCTCCTTATTCATTTCTCCTTCTCTACTAGTCCTTTAACCCCAGTTCTCCACTCTGTCTTTTCCAGCTACTTATTCTTTTTGTTCAAATTATATATATTGTACATATATTGCCGTAATCCATAACGTAATACGTCATGCTAAAATTTATCCCATTCATTATGATTCATCATAATGCAGTAAAGATGTGCAAACATCAAGTTAAAATAACTCACATTATCACGACGGCTTTACCTATTTGATACAGTTAATCAGAATCTTATGAACACTGGTCAACCCCCAGCCTAAATTTTTCTCCTGCCAGCTTTCTCTGGGTCTGGGTACTGAACTTCCTTAAGTGGTTTTCTCTCTCCCTCCTTTTTTTTCAGTCCATTACATCATTTTTCTTATAAACCAAAATGTACTTTATTTGGTACACGTGTGAGTAAGCCAAGTGTATAAAGAGGATATTTAAAGCACTGTGGCTCTACTGTATATAATCGTACGGACAAATCTCGTCACATTGTCTCACGTTCAAGGTTAGGTTTGGTTAAGTTAGGTTTCTCGAGATCTATTCAGTTATCTGCCATCACGAAACAAGATTTGTTCGTACGATTAGCCTCAGCCTATCTGAAATATCTCTGTGTACAACATACCTGAAATTTTGTAAGTGATTAGATTAGGTTAGGTTAGATTTAAGTTCAAGGTTTTTTTTTTTAATTTGAAGGGCACTGATCATATAGACGCCCCAAAACGTTTTCTTTTCACAACATTTACACAGGTTCCAAGGACACAATCATAGTCTCAACCGGTTTCGAGACAAAACGGCCCCATTCGAAAACGGCCCAAACCAGAACGGCCCCACTCTAACCAAAACGGCCCCACCCTGTGACCAAAACGGCCCCACCGTGTGACCCAAACGGCCTAACTCTAACCTAACCTAACCTAACCTAACCTAACCTAACCAAAACTGAGCATGATAGCAGCCATGTTGACAGTCTGAGTGGGGCCGTTCTGGTTTGGGCCGTTTTAGACTGGAGCCGTCCTGCTACCGGAGCCTGTGTTGTGAGGGAAGGAACTTATAAGAGAAGGGAGGTAGGTGTGAGGGAAGGAAGCCAGGTGTGAGGGAAGGAAGCCAGGTGTGAGGGAGGGATTGTAGGTGTGAGGGAAGGAAGCCAGGTGTGAGGGAGGGATTGTAGGTGTGAGGGAAGGAAGCCAGGTGTGAAGGAAGGATTGTAGGTGTGTAGGAGGGAAGGTAGGTATGAGGAAGGGAAGATAGGTTTGATGGAGGGAAGGCAAGTGTGAGGGAAGGAAGGAAGATATGAGGGAGGGAAGGTAGGAGTGAAGGGGAGGTGGATAAGAGGGAAGGAGGGAAGACAAGTGAGCCATACAAGTCAATACCTTACAACGTTATAGCCGTAAAATGATTAACAAAATAAATGTTCTCGACACAGTGAAGTTACAGCTGTAGAACTAATCATATACCACAAGGATAAACTTAAGACAAGCAGCATCACGTACAATATGGTACTGTACACCAAAATATACTTCTCTTACGACATTTTACAATCGCCAAGGATGTGATGAAGCACCATGACGCAAACCCTTAAGAAATTTTCTGATAGGGAAATGTACACAGTTATTCCCCAGGACATAATTATATTTATGATATTTTCCAGCGGCAAGAGATATACTGCAAAGTTATCAAGACAGCAAACTATTTGGTCAACTTGATATTCAAGCAAAGTTACAGATACCCTCTACGTATCCAGATGTCTACATAAACGCCACAATGGTTGATTTTATGCCTCGTCTAACGAATTTTCGACTGTTGGTGTTCTTTGACAATGGAATTTCCAGAAGCTTAAGACGATTTTCTACTGAAGAAAATAGATAAATAAATAAAGCATCGATCCAGATATAAGAGGCAGGTGTCAAGGAGAGCAGACAGCGTGTAGTGTGTGGTAACATCACTATTACATTACACATGAAACATACTTGACTAGTGCGTTAGTGGAGCAAGACCAACCCCGCTGCCAGATTTCCCGCTGAGACCCCGGGGGATGATTGCTGTTTCTCACGTGATCTTCCTGTCAGCCGCCATCGTAAATTCTAATAAGAGTAGTTATTCTCAAGTGATGAAACTGATTAAGTTAAGATAGCATTCCTTGAACAACTTTTAAATACTTGAGGGACCAGAAGGTGAAGACAGTCAGGTTGTGTAGCACCAATACCTACTGTAGATAGCCTATAGCTGTTAAAATTGGTAAGTTGCTGTGGATAGATAGGTAGATAAATAGATAGATAGATACAGTATTCAGAAAAATCGTCACACAACTTCACACTGGTTCAGCATGTAGTACATAGAGTCATAGACAATGCAGGTACAGTATATAAACAAAGATGTAACTTTCATGATGTTCTTAGGTAAAAGCAAACCTTACCTTCAAAATTATCATTAGATGTGTGTGTGTGTGAGAGGTCGGCAGTGATACACGAGTGAGTGCCCAGTTTTACACGGCGATCCAGGAAAAATATACGCCTGACAGTGACGCACGATCCAGGGCTGGAAGAGAAAATGGAGGATATTTATCCCTCGGCAATGTATTTGTGAGTAAGTTAGTCAGAAGAGGAAAGCAATAGAATAATTATACACTCAAAACCACATTCGGGAGAGGATTGTTTTAAGAGTACTATAGTAACTTTTCACTGTGTAAGATGACTGAACTTATTCTTTAAAATGCTCCCACACTTTCCCGAACAACATAACTGTGCACGATAATGAACCTTAGAAAGTACGTACAGAATATCACCAACATTCAAGCATCAGATGATATGTTGGCCGAGAGTGGGTAAGTTATCTGAGCGTGTAGTGAGAATGTAGAGTCATGGCCACGATCACTAGTGTGGTAGTGCGACGCCTCTGTGCTGTACTCACTCACCCGCTCACTTTATGGCTCAGGTGTCCGTGCAAGAACTTGCTAAATATATTTATTTCAGACGCTGATGTTCTTTTGTTTACGAGCGTTGAAGGACACCAAGTGCTAATTTTAGGATATTTCATAACTCCTACAGTACAAACTGTCAAAACATGAACACTGTCAGATACATTCACATCTCAGACACCGTCCTCCCAAGAGAAATGAGAGCACGTCTCAGTTCAATATTTGATTCATCCAAGATCCACTAGGTCCACATTGCAATGTTGATCCGCACACTACAACACTCTAACATTCGCCCAACACACACAATACTTCAGCCTAACTTCCACGAGGATCTCTGGGAGCGACCAGTAATATTTTCCGCACACGTGAGGTCCATCAGCTTCACATCCACGTGAAACAGCGGTTACAACAACAATAACAACCTGACTGGTACATTAATGGAGTGCCGGAATCATGCTTCAGCCAGACAGTACTTATTGAACTTGACCTATAAAAGATTACAACTGTGTCAATATGGACACTTGCTTAATAATAATACATTATAAAAACATACATGAAACCTTGTTGAGGATTACACAAACATCACTAACTTGAAGACGTCTTGTACACACGATGGTTAAACAATTAGTTGACCTTAGTGAAGGACACTTAGGAGATGATCCTATTGTTCAAGGCTATATCCACAAAATTTCTTTGGTGGCAAGTCCAGGAACACACTACCTCAGTTTGTCCCTCTACTTGGCCCGATCTATTACAAGCTATTTTTAACAAGAATTTAAACACCTGACTCACTATTAAGGTGGTCAAATTGGAATATTTAGCCGCCGTTAGTTCTAACCATCACGTGACATTGTTAGTACATGACGAAAGCAGAACAAGGTGGTTACAACAGAAAGAGGGAGGAAACCAGGAGCGAGCACTGGCCTGACCTTTTGAGAAAAAAGAATGCGGACACTGCCCTGAAAGTCAGAGTGTAAATTATCTGATATATATATATATATATATATATATATATATATATATATATATATATATATATATATATATATATATATATATATATATATATATATATATATATATATATATACCCAAGACCAAGCCCACTGCTCCAGGACAACTGTAAAACCGTTATAATGATAATTATGAACCATGCGACAATAAAAAATAAACGGAAGAAGAAATTTCATTTCTAAGAGATGGATCGCTACAAATGACAAGCAGGACAGAATGATGTATGGTAGGTTCAGGTGTCAAGCCAAGTCAGAATGCAGAAGGGCGGAAAAGGAGTTTCAGAGGCGGATCGTAATCAAATATTTAAATAATTTCGCCAAATATTAATTAATGACACATGTGGGCGTACGAGATTTCAGGCTTAAAGATGGAAGCTACGCGGACTGTGGGTATTTATGCTGAAGTTCTCGAATCATTGTAAGACAAAGGTGAATCAGGCAAATAAACGAAGATCATACACATCAGACGGGCAGTCCATGATAAAGCTCTTTAATGATATAGTGCTCAGCTTCCCCACTTGGAGTACTGTTGGGTACCCGAGATATATTAGACCCCCAGTTGATTCAGATCGTCCAAAGGGGGTCCACCAGGTTGGTGCTTGCACGCCGTAGTATCTAGTTTATATTATAGACGGGCAGCAGGTAACTTAATTGAAATTTATAAGCAGTGTTCATATCTGTAGCTAGCGGATACCCTTCCCCCTCCTTTAGAGGTCACAGCCTCAAGTTAAAGAAGCCACGAGCACAGAAAATTGTCAGAGCGAACTTCTTTGGAGTAAGAGTTACAAACTCTTGGAATAAGCGTTTAGAGAATGTTGTGATTGCACCAAGTGTGACCTCATTTAAGGACACACTCGACCAACACTGGCGCAAGTTCTGGTACATATTAGAGCCCGTACATGCCCAGTATTTGGCAACACTGCGTAACAGACATAACGGACCGCCCAAGCAGCAATCTGGCCAATCATTAGCGAATTAATGAGATGCGAAATACGGAATACGGAGTGTGGCGTCATTGGTGGTGGTGAACCATCACACACCTGAGGAAAGCAAGAGGGAGGGTGCAGCAGCTGTAGCAGCACTTGTGACTGTCAGCTGGGGTCTGGTGGCCGCAATACTATTGCTGCTGCTTACAGCCACCTCTGGATACAACATCTACTAGTAAAACCTATTGCTCTCAACACTCTTACTCTACCCTCAGCATATGAACACACAACATATTAGTTTTTAATACACAATAAATATTGTGTATATGATCATATTTCATCACACTCAAAGTAAAGATAATTATAACTTCACATGGATGAAACCACCACTTGTGTACATATGTGCTCATGACGAGACATCACCTGTGCACACTTACCGGCCAAGCAACGCCAACAGTAACTCCTCCTCACTTGTCCCTCGCCTCACCTTTAAAACATACATTGTTAACAAACTTACAGCCTTAATTCAGAAAGCTAAAAAGAAAAAGATGACGAAAGAAAACAAAATGTGTTAATATACTAGGATATAAAGCGCAAATTACAATATCTCAGACGAAGATGCATCATATAATTAAGTCTTTACCATTTAATAGTTAAACAGAATAAAAATTTACCCACACACCCAGAAACACCAATGTACTTAATAAACTAAGAAACAAACACAAACTGTTATGAAATACAAACGAAGTATTTCCCCAATGAAATTAACAAGGAATAAACATATGAGTTTGCAGCTCATGACACAGTGGTTTCTAAAACAATTAACAACAATTAAACATATGTCTTAAAAACAACACAAACTTTTCCTTGGCAGATCATCAGGGAGGAGGACTGTCATCTGTTATTACTGGAATACTGATATCTACCTTACCAATGCACTACTAGTGACGCTTGTTACGTCTGTAAGTCGCAGTTTGGTGTATGAGTGATGCAGGTTAACAAGGAATCAACTGAAATGCTTTATTAACACAGGATAATGAGTATGACGTATGCGTGACGCAATATGATATTGTTGTTGTGTGACGTAGGGTAACAGTTAAGTATGGTATATACGTGAAGTAGGTGACGCAGTGTTAATGTATTATGCATGACATACACAATAGCAGTGTGACGTGTGGATGATGCAGTAATGCTTGATGGATGCTGCGATGAGTATTACTTAAACATGAACTAAATTGAGTTTTGGAGTGAAGTCAAGTTACGTTAGAGTGAGGCGTGATTGAGACGCAGAGTGACGAATGAATAGTGAAGTGTAACGAACGAATCTCAGAATTAAGTGTGACTTGAGTGACGTAACATGGTTCATGGGCAATATAGTCTGACGCACAAACGCATATACGATATGACATGATGCATGGTGAATGAAATCTCGTGTGTGAGTGATTTACTTTAACGCATACTTACAGTGTTGAAAGTGTCGCATCAGTGCCACAGATTGACGTAGTTGTGACGCAGCATAACGCAACGAGACGAAAGGAACACAATAACGTACAGATAATATGGATGACGCAGTTACGCACTGTTGATGTACTAAACACACGGATGATTCAGTGACGCAAGACTATCGTAAAGCGAATTTGTCCTATTATCACACACTGCCTCAGTGTTAACCTGTAATGTAATATGAAGTGTGAGTGACACACTGCAGGGATGTGACCCACGTACAAGCTAGATGTACTATGACGCATGAGAAAGGTAGTATGAAGCAACATGATGCAGTATAACACATAGGGGGGGTGTTAGGCAGCAAGGTATACTGTGACACATTTGGGAGGTAGTATTAGTCAGCATGATGCCGCGTAACGCATGAGGAAGGTAGTATGAAGCAGCTTGCAGTAGAAAGTGTGAGAGTGAGGGATCGTGTGTTGCTCCGTCACGCCTCGTCACGCTGTAGTTATTGTATCCACACACACACACACACACACACACTCTATAATACTACATCAGCGGGTCATTATAGATTCCCGTTATTCTTTTTGTAATCCAAAGATCTAAATCCGAATGAATGAAATTTTCTATACTATTTAATCACATATTAATTACTAGTAGTAAAGATACGTGACGATTCCTTGTTTATATTCAAGATATTTTTGTTCATATGCTCTAGATGTATTTTATCGGCTAAGTTTCTCAATGGTTATAATACTGATGATGAGTTAGAGCGAAACAAGTCAAGTGTCTCATCAACAGTGCGGTTTAATATAAATGTTATAATGAAACGAGAACAATGAAACATACTTGAACACCTGAGCAATACATGCAACACCATGAACATTCAGCGACAACATATGTGACACATCCACACCAGTAGCACCTACATCCACATCAGCAACACCTACATCCACACCAGCAACACCTACACCCACACCCGCAACACCTACACCCAAACCCGCAACACCTACACACAGTCGAGGACGTAGTGTTCAAGTGTGTGGCTAAATGTCTGGCCACACACTTTACATTTAGTCTTGTTTACATCTGCTTGAGGAACATACTGCCAGAGGTACTTATGTCCTAACCTTAATCTAGCGGAAACAACCTCTTGTAATCTAGCGATCTTGTTACTTGCTCCATATACATGTTTCACTTGATACATCTCATCATGGTAAACTATGAATCGACTAGTGCCTGTTTGCACTAGTCTACTTGCGTCAAACTCATCAAAAAGTTCTTTTCTAATTACAGTTTTAAGGGTTCTTTTTGACAGACCCAAATTGTATTCAACGGTGTCTTTGTTAGACGCGAGTTTGGCGAGGGCATCAACTCTGTCATGTTTTATGAGGCGTATGTGAGAGGGGATCCACAACAGTTTGACCCTGACACCCTGGTTAACAAGGTATGCATATTTGTGTCTGGCTTCAGGGACAAGAGCGTGACAACTTGAGTCGAGGGTGTCAAGGGCAAGTAGTGAGGATAGAGTCAGTAACGATGAGACTGTCACCTACGCCCACACCAGTAACACCTATACCCACACCATTAACACCTACACCCACACCAGTAACACCTACGCCCACACCAGTAACACCTATACCCACACCATTAACACCTACACCCACACCAGTAACACCTACGCCCACACCAGTAACACCTACGCCCACACCAGTAACTCCTACACCCACACCAGTAACACCTATGCCCACACCATTAACACCTACACCCACACCAGTAACACCTACGCCCACACCAGTAACACCTATACCCACACCATTAACACCTACACCCACACCAGTAACACACCAGTAACTCCTACACCCACACCAGCCCACACCATTAACACCTACACCCACACCAGTAACACCACGCCCACACCTAACACCACACCAGTAACTCCTACACCCACACCAGTAACACCTACCAGTAACCCACACCAGTAACACCTACCCACACCAGTAACACCTACGCCCACACCAGTAACTCCTACACCCACACCAGTAACTCCTACACCCACACCAGTAACACCGCACACCCACACCAGTAACTCCTACACCCACACCAGTAACTCCTACACCCACACCAGTAACACCTCCACACCAGTAACACACCACACACCAGTACTCCTACACCCACACCAGTAACTCCTACACCCACACCAGTAACTCCTACACCCACACCAGTAACTCCTACACCCACACCAGTAACTCCTACACCCACACCAGTAACACCTACCCACACCAGTAACACCTACGCCCACACCAGTAACTCCTACACCCACACCAGTAACACCTACGCCCACACCAGTAACACCTACGCCCACACCAGTAACTCCTACACCCACACCAGTAACACCTATGCCCACACCATTAACACCTACACCCACACCAGTAACACCTACACCCACACCAGTAACTCCTACACCCACACCAGTAACTCCTACATCCACACCAGTAACTCCTACACTCACACCAGTAACTCCTACACCCACACCTGGGTCAACACCTGGGTGGTGGTACACTGGTGGTCATCACTCCATACTTCCGCCGCTATAATGATTCCTGTTGCTGTACGTACTGTGTGTGTGTGTGTGTGTGTTACCATGTACGTACATTGCATCGTGCAAAGGAGAGTTACAGAAAATTAAACGAATCGTTTGTACTAAATAGTATCATATGATCCTCAAATGTCAAGAGTGACTGGCAATATACAGTACAGTAGTCTCTGTAATAAATGAAGGTGAACCGGGACCTATATCCTTCAGCCGGTGAGATGTCCTCGTCTCTTACATAGATAGAATACGCTAGAATGTGACTCCCCCCGCCCCCCATCTCTCTCTCTCTCCAGAAAGTAGATTACCCTGTCTAAGTACAGTGATTTATTAAATAATATTGTTCTAAATTGTGTCTTAGTAATAGCGTTCAATTGATAGCTATGTCGGCTATCCTTGGTCAAGATGCCGTACTGTTTCCCGTTGTTTTTTTACCTGCACTGTCTCGGCGCACTGGAAACTGTATACGGTACTCTCAGAGCCTACGTGCACCGTATATCTACTGCACGTCTTAATTCATGCTAAACTGTATAATTGTATATTTTATAAACATGCTTATCCGATTGCCAATCAGTATGAAAGTTTTACGGATTAATAATAATAATAATTATTATTATTTTTTTTTTACAAATTCATGTACTGTAGGTAAGAAGTTTGAAGAAGCCACGACACAGGTTGGTATCCACGACACAGGTGGTTGTATGAACCACGACAACACGAAACAGGCTCTAGCTCTGGTATTCTTCAACATTCCACCACTTTTTTGTGTTTGGTGTAATGATCGCGGGCTGACAGGCGGCCGTGGAGAGATATGCTTTCTCCTCCATCATACATATTGACCACAGAATATCAGAGCGCATCTCTAGGCCAGACACGCACTGCTGGTGGTCAGACCGGTGGCCACTGTTTGTGCTCACCAACCCTGCACCCTCAATTGCCACGGTACACCAAGTTCTTTGTAGAATTTTGTGTAACAATAATCGTACTTTTTTGTCAAGGAAGCAGGTTTTACCCTATACTTAAACATATTAAATGTGAACGAATTTCCTCGGTTATCAGGTTTGTAGTGGGGTTCATGGTAAACATTGACCCAGCTGTTGCCGCCTTCACCACAGTGGTGCCTCGTGTTCTACCTTCTACACATCCTAAAACATCTCTCCATTCAGTTCACTTTGTCTATCTCACTGTGCATCGCAGAACGTAATGCCGTTAAGTTTCTTGCTGCTGGGTAGGATGGCATTTTGCCTGCGGAGGTGTTGCGCCGACAGGGGTCCTGGATTCCAGAACGACTGGCCTTGTACATACCACACCCACAACTACATAGTACTGTGCACGACTCCTTATTTGAGGTGTGCACATTGATGGTACTTACTACACCATACGCGGAGAAGTCATAACTTAAAAAAAAAAAAATAAGTTCTTGCGCTGTCTCCTTTCTCTTTGATCGCAGAGAAAGTAGTCGGTATATGACATCCACCATGAGGCGCAACAAAGTATTTTACTGACCTGACGTCTAAAATGTTTTATACTTCCATGACGATCGTGTCTCTTAAGCCGCCTGGTGCACTAAGTGACTTCTTCGCGGGTGCAGAACGACTGGCAACTTCCCACACTTTTTTTTTGTTTCACCCACTCTACCTAGCTATACCTGCCCCTCGACCATGATAAATATTAATCATCTATGGCTGAAGTGTGTGGCATCGGAAGAGAACAAAGTTAACAAAGAAAACAGGTTTGACCTTTATACCAAGTTTGTCGTCACTGAAGTTAATTAATAAATCAACTCAAGTGGGTCTGTTCTTCTGGTGCCTCAGGACGTATTTAGAAAGTCTATCATCTGCCCCACAACATACACGTTCACCACAACTGTATAATTAAATGCGAGAGGGAGTGTGTGACTGAGTGTGCGGACTAGTGTGTTGCTAGGAGTGAAAGTATGTAGTTCATTGTATGAGGTTGTGGTTGAGTACATAGGGGAGTGTTTGGTGAGTTGCTTGTCTTGTGAGTGTGTTAGGGTGTAGAGGAGTGTACAATTGCAAGAAGTATAAGTTTGTGTATCGTGCAATGTGTAGTTCAACTTTCTATGAATTCTGTGGCAAGTGTGTGAGTGAACTAGACTCAACTGACATCAACATTGTTAGTCGGAACAAGCCATGAGCTCTTATTTTACAGTGCCCACTATAAGTTATGCATCTTATAGCAAGTCAAAAATGCCAATCCAAGTTCTCCAACTACTTTTTATCTCGGACGGGTCACGAGCAGTGGCGCCGCCATTACAAAATAAAGGTTACCAACTCACTGTCGAGAACTTCCTTTGTTTATGATAAGCTTTATCACCACTACTAGACTCTTGAGTGTACATTAATTTCAAGAATACATAAGACAATCGCCAGTATGAAATACAATGGCGATATAAAGATATGCTGATGAAAAAAAATTACACTGCCAAGATAAATATAATATAAGATAAGACATGTAACCAGAATCAGGTTTCTCAAAGGTTCGTATAATGAGTAGTCTTCGTAAATAAATATATAATAAGACACTTCAATGACTGACTTAAGCTAAAGCACATAAATAACGTCCAGATATATTATCAAAATTACACCGAGACTCTACCTTGAAAAGATACGTTCATTTAGCATGAGTTAAAGGACGAAATTAACGTTAAAAATCTATGTACAGAAAAAACTAATGGCGTATAAACAACGGCACCACCTATCGTTGGAGTTTCTAAAAAGCAAAGTTATATTATTACATAAAAACAATTCATATTTATACGTACAGGTGATAATGGTGTAATATGCTGTAATGTATCCGACGGCGGGAAAAAGTCTCATTAACTTGGATTAACATTACAAAAGTGGTCATGGAAGAGTTGTGAGAGATGTGGAGGAGGCAGTGGAAATAAACACTGGTTAATGGTTTTGAAGGGTCAATGAGTGCCCACTGGGCTAACACCGGGCACCAACATTCGCTTGCTTCATTCATTTGGTTATGGTTATTTACTAATTATGTTAATTTTGATGTTAAAATGTATAGAAAGTTCGTTTCCTTTAGTTCTTATAGCACTGAAATGAAAGGCAACCAAGACGAGAACTGAAAAAAACAATCAATATCCAAAGCAAAATGAAAACTTCACATCCTGAATACTTTCTAAGTGAATTAGTCTACGGAGAACGTTTTACAAAGAGTCAACAAAACATTAGTTAGTCACGCCTTTCATGCCAACACACTTCCGTCTAGCGAAAAAGGAAATAAAGTTTATTTACACTACAATTTCTTCACTGGTATCTATTCGTGACTCTAAGCGCATTACGAACAATACACAACACCTGCTGGGAGATGGTGTTCAGCCGCGGGAAACGAAGATAGTCAGGCGGCCAGTTGCTCAAACGTTTTGCACTATGATTATTCCTCGAAAATGAAGAGTTGAAAATGCTTCAAAATGGCTGACTAGAGGTAAAGAAGAAAACAGCATCAAAATATTTTCCAAAGTTTCTCTATATGAATTTTGTTTTGTTATAAGTAAGAGTATCTAAAGTAGAACCCCAGTGTAAATTTGATGCGATTTTATGATGTTAATATTATTAATCTGGACCAAACCACTTTAGAATTATTCTACATTTTAATTGGCCATAAATATTCATCATACGAACCTTTGAGAATTGACACAGCCTTACCATCGGCAGTGAAACTGTTAATAATAACTGATGCTGACGGTCCACCATTACCCATGGCCTCAACACACACACTTTCCTCTCTCACGGACCACCAGGGTTCTCAGGTGGTCAGACACTGGGGTGATGGGCCTTCCGTTGATGATCTCTTCTACGGCACAGAACACAGTGCTGAGGCGTTCATCGTCTAGTGTCTGGGTGCCCACCACTCCCTGGAGGACCTTCCTTACAGTGCGGATTTGCCGCTCACACACTCCTCCCATGTGAGAAGCTGTCGGGGGGTTGAACTGCCATTCTATCTGTTTCTGTAGAAGGGCGTTCCCGACCTTGTCACTGTTGTTCCAGCCGTTCACCGCCTCTCGTAACTCTCGGTTAGCTCCAATCATGTTGCTTCCCCTGTCAGACCGAACACGCTTGGGAGGTCCCCTGCGGCAGGTGAATCTTGTTAGGGCATTGAGGAACGAGTCGGTGTCTAGTGAGGTGAGGACTTCTAGGTGTATGGCTCTGGTGGTCAGGCAGGTGAATAAGCATCCCCATCTCTTCGCCCGGGCTCCTCCTTGTTTAACCAAAAAAGGGCCGAAGCAATCAATTCCAGTGTAGGTGAACGGCCGGCCTCCTGGGCGCACTCGATCTTCTGGCAGGTCGGCTTGGCGTTGATGGGTAGGCCTCCAGTTGCTTCTTCGACAAGTCACACACGTCCGTATTGTGCGGTCGAGTAATTTTCGGCACTTAGGTATCCAGTACGTCTCACATATTATGGCAAGAGTGTGTTCTCGTCCTGAGTGTCCAGCTCTAGTTGAGTGTACCTCTCTCACGATGAGCCCCGTGATCCTGTTGTCCCTTGGTAATAGTATGGGATTCTCCTGGTCTGGGTGGAGAGCGGCGTGCTTCAGTCGGCCACCTACTCTGATCAGACCGTCTGTGTCTAAACGAGGTTCCAGCCGCCTTATGTCGCTACCTCTCACGGGTTGTCCCTGTAGTAACATTCCTAGTTCTCGAGGGAATCCTTTCCTTTGCAAAAATCTTAAGACAGCTAATTTCGCCTCTTCCAATTCGCTGACCTGGAGCCGATTTTTTCGGTGATGTTTGTTCTTTCGCTTCCCAAGCCACCATTCTATAAACCTTCTAATCCACGCTACGCTCTTCAGAAGTCGATGCCACGATGAGTACCTGG
The DNA here is from genome assembly GCF_018991925.1 of Homarus americanus. Classification (NCBI taxonomy): domain Eukaryota; kingdom Metazoa; phylum Arthropoda; class Malacostraca; order Decapoda; family Nephropidae; genus Homarus; species Homarus americanus. The sequence continues at coordinate 5,578,305 of NW_024749779.1, forward strand.
CCCATAGCTTATCGAGGATACCCTCACCCAGGTCAACGTTCGCCGTCAGCAACATGGTTTCCTCCTTCACCTGGCCAACTGTCTTCTTCCAAAAAGAGGAAAGCAGGTCCCCGAATCCACCTGCCCTCCTCGTTGAGCTCTGCTCCATGTAATCCACGACTAGCGTCGTCGGCCGGGTTCAGTGCCGACGTCACGTGGCGCCATTGTTCTACATTGGAGTCCTCGTGTATCGTTGCCACTCAATTGGCCACGAAGGACTGGAAGCGTCTTTCGGTGTTTCGTATGTATTGAAGGACTGCCGTACTGTCTGTCCAGAACACTGATCTGTCTATATGTAATTCAAGCTCTTGCCGTAGTTGTTTGTCTGCCTTAGCAACCAGTACTGCCGCGCAGAGCTCAAGTCGAGGTATGGTCTGCTGTTTCAGAGGGGCTAGCTTGGTTTTGCCACACATGAAGGAGATATGGTGAGTTCCATCTTCACACGTGGTTCTCAGATACGATACAGCTCCATACGCTCGTTGGGAGGCGTCGCAGAAGTGATGTAGATGCACGGTAGTCACTGGATTCATATCCTCTGGTCGGTAACACCGTAGGACGTGAACTCGTGATAGGTGAGGTAGTTCATCCAGTCATCTTTGCCATGCGACCCTGATTTCTTCAGTGATTTGTTCATCACATCCAACACCTCGTCTACACTCATCTTGGAATATGATTTTGGCTCTTATGACACTCGGAGCGATGAGTCCCAGTGGGTCATATATGGAGCTGACCATACTCAGAAGGCCTCTTTTCGTCTCCGGTTTCTTAGGGATCTGGACCCGGACCGCTAGTTCGTCCTTTTCCAGGTCCCACAAGATTCCCAACGCTCGTTCAGTGGGGAGCCTGTCATCTTTCAAAATTACTTCCTTTACTCCCACAGCTTTCTCTGTCTGTGGAATTGCCTTGAGGACCTCCTTGTGATTAAAGACCCACTTCGTAAGTCTGAATCCGTCCCTTTTCATCAGCTGTCTCAGCCGATGGGTAACTATCGTTGCCTTTCCCGGCGAATCTACTGAGAGAAGCAAATCGTCGACTTAGAAGTTACGATTCGCTTTCTTGATGTCGTCATGGAGACTTTCCCCGTAATCTTGGAATGTTCGTTGTAGTGCATACCCGGCGCATGAAGGACTCCACACTCCTCCAAAGAGATGTACTGTCATTCGGTAAGTGGTGGGGGCCCCTGACAGCTGGTCGTCCGTCCACCATAAGAATCGTAAGACATTTCGATGTTCGGGTACTACTCGCACTTGGTGGGAACATTGCCTCGATTTCAGCCATGAGTGCCACCTTTCCTTGTCTGAATCTGATGAGGACTCCCATCAATTTGTTGTTAAGGTCTGGCCCTTGCATCACCTGGCTGTTCAACGACATCGACTCATATTCGGCTGCACAATCAAACACTATTCTCACCTTTTCTGGCTTGTTGGGATTCAACACAGGGTGGTGTGGGAGATACCAGGTCTTCCCGGGTGCAACACTGAGTTCTTGACGTGGGACTCGCTCAGCATGTCCCTCGTCGATTAGACGTCTCATCTCTTCTTCATACTTCTGAGAGAGCCCTGGGTTCTTCAGGAGGCATTTTCTCAATCCTGCCAATCGCTGCTCGGCAAGTTTCTTATTGTCTGGGAGTACCGGTTCTTCATGGCGAAACGGGATGGGAAGTTGGTAGTGTCCGTCCACTTGAGTAATTGACGTTGACCACTGCGTCAGGAATCTCTTGTCTTCAACAGAGACGGGATCATCGTTACTGTAGGCTGAGTCGCATTCCCAGAAGCGCCTGACTTGTTTTTCCAGATTTGTCTCCGAATTTAGTGTTGCCATTCTGACAAAGTGGTTGATCACGGCATAATCACGGCTCGCCACTCCAAGCGGTCCATTTATAGTCCAACCTAGCAAGGTGGGTATTGCAAACGGCTCTCCGTCTTTCCCGGTTCTTACTTCTAATGGTGCTAGTGCTTGTGGTACGTCTAGACCTATCAGGAGATCCACTCTTTTCGGTGCTTGGCGTAGCGCAGTACCTCGTAGGTGTTCCCACATGATGACATCTTGGGTGTCTGCGACCGACGATTTCAGGGAAGACGGTAGATTCTCAACAATGATGACCTTGGGGATAATGATGGATCGGCTCTTTCTGACTCCTACGCTAGCCACTCTCACACTGATTTCTTCGGTGTTTACACTATTACTTTCTTTCATGATTGTGCCAATGGAGAGGGAACTGGCCTTCCCTCTGCCTGCAGCCAGTAAGCTAGACTACGCGTGCAATATGATTGGTTGCTGCCTGAATCCAAGAGAGCTCCGGTGACTACTGCTTCTTTCGCCTCTAGGTTCTTTTCTTCCACCCTGACTTTCACTATTGGAAGTGCGACTCTGCTGGAACTTTGTAGTCACAACTCGCAATCGTTGGGTTCTTCACGCCGATCATCAATTCCATTGTTGGTTATGGTTTCCCTGATCCATTTGCGGATTTCTTTTCCCCATGGTGCTTGTAACGGCTTCGACCTTCCATGATTTAGCTCTACTAAATGCCGATTCCGGTGGTGGCATAATAGCCTTACATTGACTCATTCTAGGTCGCTTGTGGTCAGGTGCTATGTCTATTTGGTAGGCGCCCCCTGTGGTAGCTCTCTTCACCCTTTGGAGGCTAGTCTGGTGTTCTCCCTTCTCAACTTCGCCCCGTTGCACCTTGTCATTGCTCGTCAGAGCTCCCGTGAAGTGCAGGAGCCTCGAGTGTACTCCAGAGCAGCCATCTATACCACATACCATCTTCTGGCTGCACTCTGTTATCCGGTGATTATGACCCAGGCAGGCATAGCAGCGACGTTGTTCCCTTACAAGGGAGTTCGCTTTCCTGTGGACATGCTGAGGAATGTCCGGCACATCTGAAGAAGGTGATCTCCACGGCATAGCGAGCAGCATTCATCGTCCATTTCTCTGGTTGTCTTTATTCCTGATGTCACCAGACCCACAAGTCTCTTCCTCGACGAGGATTGACGTGAGTCTGCATAAATTCTGCTTGGTTCTTCCTGTCCTCGTCCCTTTGTGACCTCCTCCGCCTTGTCGACCATATCCATTGTGAATTCCAACATCCACTCGATCCCAGGAAGCTTTCCCCACTTCCTTTTGTATTTATGCGCCTTATCCACGTAGTCGTCCCTCATCTTTCCCTTGAACCTCTCAGCTAATGTGCTTATTGATTCATACGTGTCAATCTGACGTAGTTCTCTAGCAGTTCTCTCACCCAAACCTCGGACCTCGGTGGGTCGTCCCTTTTGTCTTTCATCAAAGGTAGTGGTTTCGGCAAACTAGCTTGATGTTCGGAAGTACTTCCACGCTCCCCCTGGTCAGATGTTCCCGGCTCTGCAGTTAAGGTGAGCGCCGGGAGTCCTCTTGGAGTATATAACGTTTCTTCGTTAGTTTCAATTACAGAGGAAAGTTTAGTCTCTGGTGGTGATAACACCTTTCCGCGATCTTCTGTGCTGCCCTTGCCTTGTAGTTGATTCATACCTTCGGTGACGTTTTGCATCATCGCTGTCATGTGAGCGAACATTTGCTGCATTTGTTGGTATTGCTCACATAATTGTCCTTCGATTCCTTTAACAGATGGTTCCTTTCTCTTCTCGGTGAGACAGGTTTACGGTAGACGGGTTTATCTCACGCTGCCTTGGCGAGGTGGGTGAGACATCGGTCTCTATGTCCACAGTGTTTCCTTGTTCTACGCCGGACACGCTCCCCACTTCTGACTTATTCTCTTTCCCGTCCATGACTGCCCGAACAGCAAGCGTAATCTGTCTTGCTCGATAAGTGTATGCAGTAACGCTTAGTATCAGGTGCCCATGATCGCAGATATCACACAATTGGAGTTGATGTCACACAGACGCGTGCCATGCGCACGAGTGATGTCACACACGAGCGAAGTCCCTCTAAACACGTGACGAGCAATACGCATGAGTGATGTCACACAAACACGACCACAGTGATGTCACACGGTCCCTCAAGCACGTGACGTGCAATACGCACGAGTGATGTCACACAAACACGACCACAGTGATGTCACACGGTCCCTCAAACACGTGACGTGCAATACGCACGAGTGATGTCACACAAACACGACCACAGTGATGTCACACGGTCCCTCAAACACATGACGTGCAATACGCACGAGTGATGTCACACAAACACGACCACAGTGATGTCACGCACGAGCGACGATATTATACTAACATGGCCACAGTGATGTCACACACGAGCGATGTTCCTCGAACACGTGACGTGTAATACGCACGAGTGATGTCACACAAACACTACTACAGTGATGTCACACACCAGCTACGATGTCACACTAACACAACCACAGAGATCCACAATCCATGTAGGGACTCGTTACACAACTGATGTCACAAACACTACTGCGGCGCCCTTACTTGTACAACGTTACGGCTTGTCACAATCTTTGCTGTTATTTCTTAATTACACACACACATACACTACTTAAACTTACCACTTAAAACTTGGCGACCTAGTTTGCCTGTACGTTTGATCACTAAACTCTCCCTCGTTTCTGTCCGAACACATTTGGTACAGAGACCAGTCTTTCTGAAACCAATTTTATTTATTTATTTATTTATTTTTTTTTTTTGTAGCTGGTGTGGCTATCCACAATGAACACTGACACTCGCGCGCGATCGTCTGAACAATATTGAACGACGTCCAGTCCTTCTAAATTAAGATCCTCTTCCTTTCTTCACCCTGCGATAACGGATCCTCAATTGCTTCCAGATGACCTCACGTTTTGACTGTTTACGCTCATAGGAGCGTTATTGGTTTGTTGCTGGAGAAATAAACCCTCAACGTTGACGCGTACCATATAATTCGATCAAAACCTGCTAAAGAACATTTCTCATATAATAAATGCTGTTATCTCAGGACACATAGTATGAATAATACAATCAATATACAGTACATAGCCTGTTAACATCTTAAATATAACTCGCATGTTATAACTATTGATACAGGAGACAATTGGTATAATATGATCAAATTACAGTACACAAATATACTTATTAAAGTTATTTAGAGTTTCTTAGCAGATTCTAATACTTCACGATCACTCACGTTTTAGGGTCTAGTGGTCTGAACCAACGTGTGTTCTGTCCTGTAGAAATCAGTAGACTACCCTCGAGGGCAATCTCAGCCCGGAGGCGAGGGCCATATGTTTTCGTATTGAAACACCTCAGCAGATTGGTCAGCAAATTCGTTGTCAACACTATATCTCTTATCTCACCCCCTCTCTCTCTCTCTCTCTCTCTCTCTCTCTCGCCTAGTTTATCTTATTATGGTTATCCCTCTCTTTCTCTCTCTCTTCTAGCTTATCTTACTGTGGCGGTAACAGGTACCAAGCCAGATTTATTCTTTGTTTCAGTTAAGAACAAGTTATCTGTACAGTAGTCGCTTTGTTTGATTCAGTTAAATTTTTGAAGAGTCAGAGAGAGGACAGTTTTGGTTTACCTAAGGAAATTATATAGTTTTATTTAGTACATTCTTCTTTGTAAGTTAAAAGCACTGCGGTGTATCAACCATGTATACAGAATATCACATTAACCGTTCCACTACTTCTAGAGGTTTTTGGAAATCTTACAGCAGGTAATGACCCAGACGTTGACAGCCAGAAAATTAAAGCAAGATAGAAAGAAGGAAATCTAAGATTGCTGCCACTTGGGTCCTGAATCACACTGCAATATTGAGCGGTACCTTCAGTATGAATAGATACTAGAAATTTGTTGGCGGGACTCTAATAATTATAGCAATAACAATAATGACATGAACGTTGATTACATGAATGATAGAAATTAGAAGTATTAGTTGCGACAGTGAGGTTACTTGCTACCACTAAACTCCATACACTCAGACTCACTGATAATCACAACATGATACATTACTACCGACCACAGGTTCGAACGGGGCCCAGAATTATCGTAAAACTTATTTTCATTTAAGTATGTTAGGTTATTCTCTTCTTTCGGGTACTTAAAACGATACAGACTGCTGTCTTCCTGTCAACTGCAGGTGAATTATGAAGGATCTTGCCCGCTGATGACAGCCACCTGTAGCTATCACTCGCCAGATTATACTGTACTTGTCGCTATTGTCACCACACTCCAGTCTGGTCACCACTGGTCATCTCACTCCAGTAGGTCACCACTAGTCACCACATTACAGTTTGGTCACCAATGGCCACCACACTTTAGATTGAAGGGAAGGTAGGGGGTAGAACACAAATTTGGTTGAAAGCCGGGACAAGAAATAAGAGGGGAGGGGTTGTACTGGGGATACATCTCCCTTTCCTTTATACCCCTGGAACACACGTGCTATCTCTACTGTACGCCCCTTCCTCCCCTCACGCACTCATCCGTATGTAACAACCAACATCTGTTCCAGGTACTGACTTTAGTCTGTGATTTGTTCCCTTTAACTTCAAATTTCTAAAGATAACACATTGTCACCTAATTTCTTTCTGTGAACATCTTTCAAGTCCACTGCAGGTACTGTACTTATCTTTTCCATTTGTTTCTGTGATATAACCTCTGACTTTACATGCCATGGGCACCATTTCAGTGTGCCACAAAGATACTGTAGTTTTCACTTCATTTTTCTTATGAGGATGCTAATATACCCAAGATAACAATTTGCTTTTAATAATTCATACACTCAAGTTATTAATCTTTTCTTCTCAATTAATACATCTAAGTTAGTGATCAACCACTCTTATTTTACATACACAAATTCACACACTATTATTTCACATACCCAAATTGATATTTAGGTATTCATGAAAATACCCCCTCATTTACGCACCTTCAAAAATTTCTTTGTTTTATTGAACTTTCATTCATCTCTTTTTCAAAGCAACTTTTTAATTTTCTTTTACTTACTTGGGAGGGGGCATTTGCCATACAAGAAAATGGTCATGGGACCTGGCTAGATTGAAGGATTTTGTTCCCTGCAGTTACAGTAACACTTAACATATCAGCACTATATGGATATGATATCAGAAGCACTTGCTGGTAATGTATCAACTCTTTGGAGGACTAAAATCCTGCTAAGGGCACTGGGTAACCAACTAGCTTCTCAATGTTATGAATCAGAGTAGCTCCTGTCCAGTCACCTTGAATCAGAGCAGGATAAGGTATGTTGGTATACTGTACTCTACAGTACATCCTTCTTTTTTTCTAAACGTCCAATAATACCTCAAAGAATAAAGCTATGCCACTGGGAACACATAAGACAGGAGCTAGAATGGTCAGTATATCATTGAATACTGTTCAAGTTGTACTAATTCTTAAATTTAACAAGAAACATGCAATCAACCCAAAAAAGAAACAAGCCATTATTATTGATTCATAGTCCTTAATTGAACAGGAATCCAATGCAAACATGGTTACCATATCACAAAACAAAATGAGAAGTATGTCTCACTTATGTGGCAAAGATGGTAAAGTACAGAAGAACAGTTAAGCGAACAAAATTGGACGTTTATGAAGCATGAACCTAGGATGAGGAATAGAAAACCAAGATAAAAGCAAACTTATGTTGAGATGACTATGTTATGATACACAGAATATGAAAGATGTAAATAAAAAGATGAGAAAGTGGAAGGAATGTCATACTGAGAGCCAACCATGGATTGGTAAAATGGTATGGACACAAAGAAAATGAAAGTAAAAGACAAGATAAAATGTGTAAAGCTCAAAATTGGATGGTAGAAGCGAGGTAAGACCAAGCACAAGATGTGGGGTGGAGGATGTGCTAGAAGAACTGGAGGATGTGAATGTTAAGAAAGCATGGTGTTCGGTGATTTATGGGAATTCACAAATTTAAAAGCAAGTGAATGTCAGCAAAGTAACAGTCTTTGTCTAATCTTGGTTGTGTCCACCTGGCAATATATTGGGAAAAGACCTAAAGACTCTCACCTTTTTCATGTATAAAAGCCTTTTCCTATTGTCTACAATGACTTAAGAAAAACTGAGTATTTTAAGGAAAGAAAAATATGTTTAAATAATCTGTATTACTTCCTGTAAGCCCACTCACTACATAATTAAAAAATCTCAATACAATACATACTTTACATTTAAGGTCAAAATTCACAAATTCTTGGGTTAAAAACCTTACAAGTCATTTCAAAGACATGCCAATTACAGTTTAAACAAATATGCAAGAAGCTGGTACTTATAACAATAACAGTTATGAGGATTCTTCATGTTATTAGCTACCTAAAATAGGACATACTAACGCTTGTGGATCAGTTACCGCACTGAACCATTACCTCCCATTCTTTGCCATCAAATAATCAAACTACAAAATATCAGTGTACTGCATATACTACAAAATATAGTCTGATGATTTGATGCCCAAGAACTAACATGTGGAATCACAAAACTGAATTCCATTCTGACTAGAACCAATATCAACTTGTAACATAAATACCTACAACACAAAAAGTCTAAACTATCCTCATTCGGTAAACAAACACATAACAATGTTTTTGCACCCCAAGCAAAGCTATTTTACCTTCCCAAAACTATACAAACATCTGGCTTAAGACATCATGATATATCAAATAATATTTAGATAAATATTAGAAGGCTTAAGGGATAGGACCTTGAGGATATATTATATATCTCTAGGTAATAGGAGGGAGACTTCAACTTAAACTAGCAGCCTTCTCATTTACTTTTAATTTAGGAGACTAGAAAGGACTACCAGAAAGTCTAGGGATCCTATCCTAGTAGGGGTACAAGAGGGCAAAAAATATTCTCAATAAAATTTTCTAATACACCAGGAACTGGACAAATTTTTACGAGAAATAAATTAACAGTGTGTATTCTTTTCAAAGACAGACACAGACAGTGTAAACCTTTAAACAATTATCTTAAGACTTGGAAAACAGAAAAGGCTAAATTCTGAACTTCAGGTAATATAGAGTATTCCTCTAAAGATGTTTCAAACTCAGGCATGGGTGGTGTGGCTGTAGTTACCTGTAAGAGGGACTATGCAATTTGAGTATGCCACTTTAATGGGGAAAAAATTTGTCCTCAACTTTGGCAACACGAATATATTTACATTTTTTCTCTAATAAATACAAAGATCTAAAAACACATAAATACCTACATTGACAACTAGAATACTGTATTCACCTAAATAAATAACATATACCAAAGGCAAGTTATTAAAGGGATGTTAGTCTGAACAAACATCCAACTGGGCATTCAACTGATTTAAATATATGTATACTTATAAAAATATATCTAAGCCCATTCTGAATTCAAAGAACAAGATGTCTGAAAAACAGAGACACCCTCAGTGAGTCAGGAGGAAATGAGACAGGGACCCACATACTCAACAATTCAAAATTAGCTACATACCGGTACTTCAAATTTAGCTGGTCAATCAATAACATTCTCTATGTAACATTAAAATATTGTTGACCTTTCAAATGGCAAGAAAAATATATTCCCTACAATATACTATTTAACACCCTATACAAAATGAATTCCTTCTTTATTAAAAGCATGTAATAATGCTAAGAAGTCATCTTGATCCATCTGCCTTGCACGTTTCTTATGAAACTGTCCATCAATTAGAATTTCTTCTACTTTGTCCTTCAAAACGAAATCATCTGGGATTTTCCTCTCCTTCAGTGAACACCAAGTTTTGTAATTTTTTTCTAAAGTCTGGAAAAGACAACAAAAAATAAAAAAACATCTACCTTAACACATGTAGCTACAGTAACAATCCACAAACATTCAATGATCTCTTGCAATTTACTTTTCATAAAGAATACATAATATTGTCTTTTATCATCCAATGATCCATAAAAATATTATTATTTTACCCTTTAATGATAAAAATCCACAGTAAAGCATGTGTCAACTAAAAATCTACTTTACAAAAGATTTGCTCATTCTAAATATGAAATTTAAGAATAAGGAATAATTTTCTTTAATTTAATTTTCCACATTTTATGAGAGTACAGTAGAACCTCAACAAATCGGACTAATTGGGGCAGACCCCAGTCCGAAAAAAATAAAACGAATATATGGGAAGGGGAGATAACACTGCTGATCTGAACTGTTTAAAGATAATCATTTGTTGTAATGTTAATACTGTACTTCAACAACTAAGGTCTTTAAGTGTATAACAAGGTTATTAAAAGAATATTACACCAACAATAAAAAAATATGAAACAGAAATCTCTGGGTTAAAAATCAGATATATAAGTCTGGTTGGCAACAACTGTTGTCACCGAGATGATTGTTATTTACTGTGAAGTGTTACATGAAAATAACCACAGAATTTGTCTTATGAGTAAAGAGAAAAGTGTATACTGTACAGAAGTATAAAGATATAAATACTGTAAGAGCAAATAAGTGTAGGAGTATTTTGTATGTGGAAGACAAATGTTTATTGGGAGCAGCTGGCAGAAGGGGGGGGGGTTACCACGGGTGGGTACTCCCTCTCTCCCCAAGGATTTCTTTAATACTTCTTTAAGCAATTTCATCACAATTCTCATATAATTTAGGATCATTTGGTGCCAGGTTGATAAAATATGATCCTAAAAGAATCAGCTTTCCTGAAATAAGAATCTGACACTAAACACCTTGAGTCATTTCATACCCATTTGTTTATAAAGGGTAAACAGCTGATTGGCTTACCAAATGTGTGTCTTCAACACTGTAAATTAGCACAGTACAGTCATGTATTTATCACCATGTACTTAATAAATGCTATTGCAGTGTATTTATCATCACTTAATAAGTAATATTGTAGTGTACAGCATTATGCATCTGCATATACACTGGTTTATTCATTAATCATTAGTCTAAGTGCACAAGTAGCCAATCTGAGTCATCATATAACACTCATACAGTGTTATAGTGACCCCTGTTGTAAGCTGGTTTACTGAAATCTCTCACACGAACGCATCTTATTAAATAACCTTCTGATACAGAGTATCCCTTTATTTTCAAGTCTTATTACAAATTACATGCAGTATTGTATTTTTCTCTATTACTGAAGATGTTATATTAATCATGATGAACCATAAACCATAAGAGCCAATCATATGGGAATATAATACTGAATCAATAAATAAATAAATCTGATGAATGCGGCAACTCCTGATCAGCCCCTGCTTACATACTGAAGTGAATTAGGTCTCATTAGGCCTATAGCAAATCTGATTAGACCACTGTATAGTACAATAAGTGTTGTTCATTTCATAAGTTTTTTTTATTTAATCTTCCCCATTTCAGAATTTTTTTTTTTTGTATTTCTGGTGACCAGAGCCCCTCATAGAGTCCGAAAAAGCTAATTCCGATATATTGAAGTCCAATTTATCAAGGTTTTAATGTATATATGGAGAAATTGGACAATTAGGTAACTGGCTCAGCGATGTATTGTAGTGTGAGAGACGAGTTTACAGTATACCTGTACTGTACTTGTTTTCACATGCGTTGAGGAGTAATATATATGGTGATTGTAGGAGACCAATGACAGATTAAAGCTTATTTATATATACAGTATTGTATACAGTAAGCTCCCTCTAACCCAGACTCACTTAATACAGATTTCCTTGCAAAACGGACAAGGGTCCAGCACCGGACACATGTATCCCCAACCAGAAAAAACACAACCAAAATCCAGTTAGTATGGGGGAAAATTTGTGTAAGTAGGGGTTGCCACTGTGGTGGCACAGGAGGGTAATTCAACATCTACATATTATTAGCTCACCTCATAGTGTTTGTGTTATATTTATTTATTACAGTACTGCACTACAGTATTTACTGTATAGTAACTGAATGTGTTTGTGGGTTGGAATAATGAAGAACAATCTAAATAAAGTTCAAAACTGAACAGAAAACGAATGAATAATCTAACACAAAAGTTCGGAAATTGTTGAATAATGTCAAAATATTCCAAACCCTCTAAGTCCAGATTTCAGATAGTCCGGACCTTTTCTGGGCAAGAAACATTTTAAACACTTAAATATTTGTCATTTCAAATTTGCACCATGCACAGTCATTTGAAATTGCTGCCAGCAAGCAATCCTTTTGCCTCTTTCCTCCCCTTGGACCCATATGTGAGCAGTTTATTCCACTACTCTTAAAATAGACTCTCCCATAATGCTGCACTGTGATTGGTTAGCTTTAAGCTCAACACATATTCAACCACAGAATAATAATAAAATTTAGGTAGAATAATTCAAACAACAGCGATGGTAATCCTCCTGGGAAGAGCAGAAGACGAGTGTGTATTGCATCATCCATATGTCACATGCACGAACACACTCTCCATTATTCTGAAGCCAAGTTACAAATTATATATTGTATTTTTTCTATTATTTTTAATTAAACTTACACCATAAAAGGCTGATGATATGAGAATATAATAATGAATAAATAAAAACGAAGTGACAAACGTGACAATGACTAGTCCCAACCCCCTCCTCCTTTATGGAGTAAGGGATGAGTGGTCAGGGAAGAGATTACCTTCTGATTGAGCCTGTCCTTTTAAAGTCAAATTACAAATTATTTATCTTATTTTTGTCTATAATTTAATACCGTAAGAGGCTGATCATATAAGAATATAATAAAGAATAAATAAAAACAAAGTGATGAAAGTGACAACAGCGAGTCCCACCCCGCCTCCAGCATGTTTACTAATGAAGTGTCATATGTCATACCTAGTAGCTCTCGTTAGGCCTATATCAAATCTGATTAGACCACTGTACAGTATCCCCATTAAAGACTATACAGAATACAGTATATTTTATGAATAATTAAGGTAATATATTTTATAAAAAATATATATTTTTTATGAACTGTACAGTACAGTGCCTGTAGTACTATAAAGGAAAACTGTAAAAGGAAGCACACATAACATTAATTGCACATTAATATAAAAATTTATGGGTCATCAAAAGGGTGGGGGTGGTGGACTAATGACTGGCTACTTAGTGAACAGTAGGCCCCAGAAACTCTCCCCCACAAAAAAAATCTCAAAAGTCCAGACAATCGGCAAGTCCAGACCCCCCTTTCCCCCCAAATTGTCCTGACTTTTGAAGGTTTACTGTAAATATATACAAAGTATGAATAACAGCATCAATATACTTTGGACAAACAAGTTATGGGGATTGAGAGGTGCCGGACAGAGATTTTCCAGTTACTTGAACCTCACTCTTAAGATCCTACAATGCAGTGTGTTAAGGCTGACCTTGCAAATTGGTGTCTCAGAAAAACAGACTTCTTTACCACTTATTCCACTCTATATAAACGAAGTGGCTTAAAAATATAAAAAATATAATATAAACTATAAATTAAGAAAAATGAAGAGCATGGGTGTATATGTGTGGGAAGTGTGGAGGCGGTAGGCTATAAAGGAGTGGCCCACTCCCTCCCCCGAAGTGACGTCATAGCATACACACAGCCCAGCAGCCAAACGTATTTGAGTCAGCTGGTTGACTGCTTGGCTGAAGTGGGCCGCATCATCCCAGAGGATCGTTTGAGTGTGGAAAGAGCTATTTTTTTTTTAAATAATATGTGCTATTGTATTTTATGGTATGCTATGTATCAATTTTATTGTTTATCATAGTAAAATATATGGCAGCTCATCCCCATTGCATGCAGTATTCAAACTTACGATTCTACCCGACAATGTAAGAATTATTATTATTATTATTATTATTGTTGTTTCATTTTGGTGCCGGTTAGTTGAATCTGCCGGTTACCAGGACTTCAGATAACTGAGGTTCTACTGTATTATGTATGTTCCTGAATCTTCTAATCAATACATATATGATGTGCTCTCTCAACTTCTACAATTTCCATACTTCCTAACCTATCCTACACCCAACAACCTCTTTCCTGCCTTAACTTAGCTTTTAATCCTCTACATTGCAACCAAATATGTACTGTACCAACCATTACTAGAAATCTTTACTTTGATCATATATATGAGAAAGATAATCAGAGAATGTCATTAAAAATAACAATACAGTAATAATAAACAGCACATCAACACAAAGAACTGATGTTTCTAAAAATACCGAGTTCAGTAAAAGAACTCTGCCTTGACAACTTTAAAAAATCTTCTATAGCCAAATCATAGATTAATATTAGCAGGTAGCACGTACTGCTACTCACCTACAGTTTACAGAGTAATCAACTAATGAGAAACTGACCTGTAATACAGAAGACTGTTTGAATGCAGCAGATAGTGTTTTGTTTTTTCTAACAAAGACAATACGGAGGAGACCATCCCACTCTGAGAAGTTAATGTTAGGTACAGGATTCTTGGGCTCAATTCTCACCACTGCTGATTCCACCTAAAAGTAAAGGAAAATAATTGCTTCCGGTATTTTTTAGCTTCAAACCTCACTATTAAATACAATAGGGCAACCAGAGGTGGTGGTGTACTACTGTATCTTAAGGAGCACCTGACAGTAACCATTAATGTCAAGCAAAACGAAATGGGATCATTCTTGTCTATTTGGTGTGATTTAATAGCTCAAAACATAAGTAAGCTGATAGTAGGTGTGTACTATTGGGCTGACTCAGCCTTAGTGGAGGAAGTAGTAGATCTCCATAGTCATTCAGGCAGCATCAAGAGAGCAAGCCCTGTTCATGGTAGATTTTAATCCTGAGACAATTCACTGGGAGAATATTACCACACAAGCCAAGGGAGAAGAATTCCTTGATCTCTTGATCTCATTCAAGATTGAGTCCTCACACAATATACAGCTACTCCCCAACTTACGACGGGGAGACAACATTCTGGATTTAGTCTTTACAAATGAGGAGGCTTTGGTGGACAAGGTCCACGTTGGGTTAAACTAATTCCAATCAGCAACCACGACATACTAAGATGGAAAACAATCTTTAAAAGTCAAGATAAAGTAGCTGAGGAGGTATACTATGAGATTACCAGCTCATGTGAGACAAACTACAGAGAATTAACTGGGAGGAAATCAATAAAGAAGAGTCAGAAATAGAGAACTCTTGGCTTTTTCAAAGCTTAGAATTTCAGAGTTAGCACCCTGAAGAACACTAAATGATGAGTATGTTTGTCTTCAGTTATTTCAAACAGAACTATCTTCTCTCTTATCAAGGCCTCTCATAATGTAAAAGGTTCATAGGAAAATTAGTTTGCAGCTACAGTGATGACCACATGTAGTTTTTACCCAAAGTTAAGAGATAACTGCTGTGTTATACCTAGTTCAATATTGGGGTTGCATTTTATCACTAAACAAATTCTATTTGAGGAGATTTATTTTTACTTTCTGGACATAAGTACTTCTGTGTTCAGTTACTTTATTATTTTTACTAAACTAATTTCCAATGAAGGTATTTTTTACTTTTACTTCAACAATTTTCCTTCCAGTAACAGTACTTTTACTAAAGTAACATTTTCCAGTACTTTGTGCACCACTGACAATTATGAACTTATTGAATGACACACAAAACAATATTTACAAACAGTAACTGTACCTTAGGAGGGGGCCTGAAGTTATTCTTGCCAACTTTCATGAGATGATCTACCTTGGCTAACAACTGTGTGTTAACAGTTAGTCGGCAATACAACTTGTCACCAGGCCTGGCAATTAAACGTTCGGCAAATTCCTGTTGAAACATAAGTATCGCACACCTGAAGATTGGCCGATGAAGTAATAACTTGAAGACAAATGGCGATGAAATCTGCAGGGATAACAAGGGAAAGAATTAAGTTACCGCCTCTCACTCATGCCCATGATTGCTTAATAGTTACATGGATGAAGTGTGCAAAGAAATGTATATTCCATTTATGTGTTTGCCCTTAGGGCAATTATTTCTTTTACCTGTATTGTATATGTGTGTATGTGTGTGTAAACACACACACACACAAAAAACACATACAAATAAATAATAATGGGAAAATACCCTCACAAACAATCAGAAACAAGACAACAGAAATTTATTAAAAATGTGAGTCTACCTTCAAATCAACTCTGTGCTTTGTTATAACTTTAATAACAAAGTCTGGAATTGACTTGAGGGTAGACTCACATTTTTTAAACATTTTGTTGTCTTGTTTCTGATGATTGTGAGAGGATTTCACCATTATTATTTATTTGTATGTGTTTTGTTGTGTGTGTCTACAGCGGCACCAGGAAGTCTGTTGACATGCAATTACTGCAGGGCGACGATGGATATAGATGGTGTGGGCCTAACCCAGTTTAGGATGTTACAGAATGCAGTAAAGCAGAGAGGATGCTGCAGGTATTGCCCTGACTGCAGAGTCAAGGTGGATGAGGCAATTGCAAGCCATAAGGAAACAAGTTTCCTAGGGACAAAAATAGACAAAGCTGAAGCCCTGCTGGTTGCCAAACTAGAACAAGTTGGGAAAAATATCACGGATAAGACTGAGGAAGTAGACGATAGAATGGAGGGGGTAGTGAAGAGGAGTTATGATCAGGTCTTAAAAGGCCCACGGGAGGTAACGGAGAGTAATGCAGGATCCAAAAAAGTTCTACAGCAGCTAGGGACTCTGAAGAAGTGTGTCGAAGAGATGGCAACTAGCAGACCTACTGTTAGGAGAGAGGAGGAACAAAGGTAACATTTCGAGCGCAGGAACAACGTAATAGTTCATGGAGTCCCTGAGAGCCAGTCGGAGAAAGCGGAGACTAGGAAATCACAAGACACGTTGCAGTTTAAGAGTATTTGTACAAAGGTTCTAAATATGTCATTCCACCCTCAGGATGTGAGGAGGCTGGGACAAAAGCAGAGGACAAGCCTCGACCCCTCAGGAACACACTAGTGAGTGAAGAGAAGAAATGGAAAATTATTCGGCAGGCAAAAAACTTGGCCAGTAGCGAAACATTCCGGAATGTATTCATTCACCCAGATCGCAAGATATTACAGAGGGAACAGCACAGGAAGCTCATGCACGGCTTGAAGCAGAGGAGGGAAGAGTCGAGGTTGAACGGGGGCAACCCTCCACCCACTCTACCTCCCACCCAGGAGGAGGCAGCGGCTCTACCTCCCACCCGGTAAGAGGTTGGCGCCGTGTAAACAATGAAATTTCTAACCACACCCTGCAAAACACAGTGTATTTGGCAAATGCTGCAGCCACTGAGAATTGACAGGGGCCGGAGTTATTACCAAGAGCAGAGGCGTTACCGAGAACAAATTCCGGCTTAAATGTCATGTACACTAATACTGACACGTTCCTTGATAAGAGGGAGGAGTTTGAAACACTACAGAAGGTACATCAACCAGAAATAGTAGGAATTGTAGAACTGTTGTACAAGAATAGAAGAATAGACCCGGAGGAATGCGAGTTCAGTATTGACGGATACGACTTATTTACGAACTTTTCTCAAGTATCTTGCAGGAGGGGTGACGTTATCTATGCTAGGCAAGACCTTAGAGCCAGCCAGGTGAGGGTACAGGGAGAAGATGTTTTTGAAAAATCAAAGTGGTGTAAAATTAAGTTGAAGGGAGATGTACTTATTGTCGGGTGCATTTACAGATCCCCAAACTGCAGCTCACCAACCAAAGGAACTTAAGATCTTTAATTGACAATGCAGCGAAGCTCAACCCTAGCCACCTCCTTATCATAGGGGACTTTAACTATGGCGACATCGACTGGAAAAATGAGCACACGCTAAATGACCTAAATAACCCCACTACTCTTTTTGTAGAAACTCCGAGAGAAAATTTTCTGTTCCAGCATGTGAAAGACCCGACGCATTACAGAGGGGAGCAAATCACCCAAGCCACTGGACCTCATCATAACAAATGAGGAGGGTATAGTGTCGCCGTTCACTCCCAGATGCACGATAACTGCTAGAGGGGTGCTGAGGTACGATGTCTCGCCGACTTCTCCAACTCGCCAGTAATACCTGCAATTGTGTTATTTCCTATTGACTAACATATATGTCTAATATTTTATAAGACTAGAACACTTCTTTTATGATTTTCGTTTTTTAGCCTACTACATATTCAGTTTCTAAAGAGAGACTTCCCAAGATTCATCAGACCTTTAAAGGTGGCGACACACTGGGAACTTTCCTCCAAACATGTTGCCAGCTAAGCTGACCGTTGGCCAAAACGCCCAACAAGCAGCAGAATTTCGGTTGTTGCTAGAAATGGACAACAGTTTGTCGGGGTCTTTGCTGGCTGGATTAGTGCTCAAATGAGCTTCCTATAATTTAAAAAAATAAATACAAAAATAAATCATGAAACAATAATCATTTAAAATATAACACATAAACAGTGACATCCAGTATTTCTATTTATTTGTCACTTTAAAACATCTTTAGTATTATAAAAGCATTATTCAGGGTCTTCTTTGACCAGCCAGCCGCCGCCACTTTTAAAGAAACTTCATGTAGCGCCCATTTGTCTGTTCTTTAGCTTTTGCAAACGCCTCACTTGTTTCACCAATTCAAGAACTATTGCACAATCCTGCAAGGCCTCTACTGTAGTAACGGGATCCATGGTGAACCTCGTCTAGACACTTTGTTGTTGTTTTCATTGCACTGGGCAGATGCGCCAACAAAACATCCCAGTGTGACGCAAACCGTCTCTTTGTTTTGCTGGCCGGACAATGTTTACCAAACATGTTTGGAGGAAAGTGCCCAGTGTGCTGCTGCCTTAAAGGTTAATATGAGCAATTGTGTTATACCTAGCCACAACAAGCAATTATAAAACACTGCTTATACAGCACAGTATATACAAACCTGGTAAGGCAAATTTGCCACGCACACATCAAATGTTGGGAGATCGGCCTTAAGAACATCACCAATTCTAATGTCCAGTTTTGAGTGGAGTGGAGTAGAAAGGAATCTCTTGTGTAATTCTGCTACCATCCTCGAGTCTACTTCACATGCTATCACTCGCTTTACTCGATCCAGGAGCTTTACAGTCATATTTCCAGTTCCCGGACCAACCTATTGTGTTTGGAGAGTTTTAGAGCAATTCATTATAGCTCACACTTTTCAAGAAAACTATATCTTAGTTTAAGTGAGTCAAGATTAACTTCGTTACAAATCTGTAAAACATTTAAATACAGTACAGTAAATATCTCCAAAAAAAAAAAGTATTGTTTGAGTTTTAAGAATACATTACATCCATCCAATTCATTATCCTAACTTAAACAATAAATTTGACATATATAATTCTACAGAACAATGAATAAAATCTTCATTAAATACTAACCTCAAGTACAGTGTCCGTTGTCTTTAATCCAGCTTTTTCAACCATAGAAGTGATGATGAGAGGGTTCTTAAGGATGTGTTGCCCTAAGTCTGTGTTGAAGACAAGTCCTTGTGCTGGTGCACTTGATGCAGGTTTTGCCCCTTTTATCCCAGCCTTCATGCTCACACGGCTTACCTCCTTGTGCACACGGCACTTTTTTACTGATGGGGCTTTCGGCATCCTAAAAAACATTGCAAATCCTCAGAGTAATATACCTGTACAAATTTCTAGATTTAAACTCCAATCAACAAACATTCCTCGATTACAGTGCAGCACTGAAATGCAGTTGCCTTAATACAGTAATGTGTTTAGGCACAACTGCACAGTATAGGAAAGCTTTAAAGTTAGGATGAAAAATTTCTTCAATATCTCCCACTAAAAAAAAAACCTAAAAGCACCCCATTTTCAACACATGCCACAGATGACATGTTATTAATAAAAAAAATATATAACAACTGAATACTTCTCCCCGAAATTTATATCCCATATAGTTAAAGATGAAAAATAAAAAGAGGGATGGGGGACAGAGACCAATGTCCACATGTTCAAAGCCTTTAGACTAGAGGAATGGAAACCCATCTGATGAAAAACAAATTCTCACAACTGAAAATATCTGAGGTAGAAAAATCCCACCACCAGGCAAATGCAACTATTAACATCCTATGTCTGCCTCTAACCATATACTGTACACTTGGTAAAAAACTTCTTTACAAATTCATGTGCAGAACAAAATGCCACCATGAACTAAGGTGTATTTATAAGGGCCCAAGAGGCATACTGTTATTCACCAATCATATTATACAGTAACAAACTAATTTTATATTTTGAAATAAATAACTAAATTAGGCCCATCATAATAGGTAGGAAATGCCTCACAATCACGCCTGCCAACCCTATTGAGACAACAGGATTATTCAGTTCCAAATTCATCGGACCCTCCTGAGAGATACTTTTTTTTTACCGAGTGTATATAGCCTATGTCCGTCTCTAACTATATACACAACCTATGTCTATCTCTAACTATATACACAGCCTATGTCTACCTCTGTAGCCATCTTTAACTATATCAACAGTCTATCAACAGCCTATGTCTGTCTCTAACTCCTCACTTGTACTACAAGAACTATCACTTAGAATGAGAAAAACAATTCCATAGGAGTTAATTTCACTGTCTCTGTCTGAGCAAGAATTAGAATAAATTCTATGTAGGGCACAAAACCACTAAAGAAAGGAGTCACAGGGTCACCATAGACTCATCTCTGTTACCTAGTGTAATGTGTTCTCTTCATAACATTAAGCTCTTCGGAGAACCTGTAATAACTTGTCTCCTGAAAAAGGCTCTCACTTAATATCCAGTGACAGAGAAAAGTCAACAATGAGTTGATCAGCATCATAAAGTATACCAGACTAGATCTTCATCAACATGTGTGGGCACAAGATGCTAAAAAAGAAAAAAAAAAAAGTAAATCCTAATCATTGCTTGCCAATCAATTTTGTATTGTGTACAGTACAAAGATATGTATATTTCCTATATGTATTTGCCCTTAGAACATTATTTATTTTACTTGTATTGTATATACAGTACACTGTATATGTATATGTATATATACGTGTGTGTGTGTGTGTGTGTGTGGGGGGGGGGGGATTCTATTCAAGAACTTAAGTAAACATAGAGGCTACCGAAAGCCTGTACAGCATTATCTATACATTTGTCCATTATGCCTGAACATGGCCCAGTACAGATAAGCCACCATCCACAACAACAACACACCATTACATGAGTAAATAACTAGACATTACTGTACAGTACTACATAATTCTAGAATTCTACCCCTAAGTCTTCTTTAACATGTTATATTTGCATTATTTATCAGTTACAGTTTCTGTGATTGCCTAGGTTCCTACTAATGCTATATTAAAGTGAGCATGCTCTGATTGGCTAATCGTCCATTACCGGCGAGCAACGCAAGAACTATATCTGACTGTGACTGGCCGGATGAAATTTTCCCTCGAGTCTTGAAAGAGTGTAGGGAACAGATTAGCGGACCCCTCGTAAACTTATTTACAAAATCATTAGACACTGGAGTTGTGCCAGAGTTGTGGAAACAGGCAAATGTAGTACCCATATTCAAAAAGGGAGACAGAGCATCAGCGTCAAATTACCGGCCGATCAGTTTGACGTCAGTAGTGGGGAAATTTCTTGAATCAATTATAGCAGATAGCATCGATGTCTAGAGAAAGCAAATTAATCTCGACTCTCAACATGGGTTTACAAAGGAAAATCTTGTCTAACAAATCTGCTAACGTTTTTAGGAAAGTCTTGAGGTAGTAGATAATGACGAAAATTACGATGTTATTTACTTAGACTTTAGCAAAGCATTTGACAGAGTACGCATCAGGAAGCTTCTGAAAAAATTAAGGCTCATGGTATCGAAGATTTAAATTGGATAAAATCATGGCTCACCGATAGAACGCAGAAGGGTCAGCGAGATGGTGTTAAATCTGAGTGGGGCCGGTAACCAGTGGGGTTCCCAGGGGGTCAGTACTAGGCCCACTCTTGTTCATAATCTACATAAACGATTTAGATACTGGGATCAGCAGTGACATAAGCAAGTTTCAGGATGACACCAAAATAGAGTGACAAATTAATTCAGGGCAGGATGCAAATGCATTACAGGAGGATCTAAATAAACTGCAGGGTGGTCTGAAAAATGGCAAATAAAATTCAACACCAGCAATTGCATGATACTTAATATTGGAAGAACTACTTATAATGTATACAGCCTTAACAACATCAACCTAGAGAAGTCGACTTGTGAAAGAGACCTAGGGTACTTATAAGCCCGGACCTACGCCTGAAAACAGTGCGTTAATGTTCGAAATAAGGCAAACAGAGTATTGGGTTTTTATCTAGAAGTGTAAGTAACAAGAATGCAGAGGTCTTATTGCAACTATATCTTGCGCTAGTCAGGCCGCACCTCGATTATGGGTTCAGTTCTGGTGCCCCTATTATAGAATGGATATAAATTCACTAGAGTGTTGCAGCGAAGAATGACAAAAATGATTCGGGACTTAGAAACCTTCCATATCAGGATAGGTTAAAGAAACTTAACTTACATTCCTAGAAAGGCGAAGAGTCGGGGAGATATGATAGAAGTATTTAAGTGGGTGAAAGGAATCAATAAAGGGATATAGATAAAGTTCTTATAATATCTGAGCAGGATAGGACTCCGAACAACGGTTCAAGTTGGATAAGTTTAGGTTTAGGAGGAGATAGGAAGAAACTGGTTCACAAATAGGGTGGTTGACGAGTGGAACAAGCTTAGCAACTTTGTAGTAAGTGCGGGAACTCTGGAAAGTTTTAAAAGGAGGCTAGATAGATTCATGGATGATAGAGAGTGGTAGTAACTCTCGACAGGAGCTGCCATGCACAGGCCAACTGGCCTATTGCAGACTCCTTATTTTCTTATGTTCTTATTTCTGTTGTGTGTGGAAACTTATCATTAAAAAAGAGGCAACATTTACTAGAACGTAATAGAACCAAACCAACCAAAGAAGCCTACCTAACTTCCAAGCCAAGGGGCAGACTCCCGTCATACTAAACAGAAAGTACTTAGCCAATCAGAACACACTCACAGTAAAATAGCATTAGAAGGAACATATCCAGTCATGGCAAAATATTCACTATGTTTAAATCAACACATTTTAACACATTTGGGTAAATTTTTACAAGTTGCCCGTAATGGTTTTGGACATGACACTCAAGTTTTTCCAAGTTTTTTTTTTTAATGTTTTTAACAATTGACCCTCATTTCTATATGCAAATGACTCTTTCTGAATATGACAATCGTGGGGACCGTGGGAAATAGGGGATTTTGGGTGGGGGGGGGGAGCAAAAGCACGTGATATGCTATATAAATAACCAAAGTTGGCTCGAACTTTCTGACTTTAACAAGTAATGAAAAGCCAAAATTTGAGAATCAGAGCCAAGTTTTGGCAAAAGATTATTATCAAACCCTAGGTTTCATCTCAAAATCAGTTTCTGTGCTAACCTAAACTGACCTAACTGCCATTGTTCAAAATTTGAACCCCTAGCTGATTGGGGGGCTCTGCCCCATGACCCCCCCCAACATATTCCTATTGAAACAACCACCCTAACCAAACTAATCTAACCTTACCTTATTAAGCATGAGCAGGTCACCTAGGTCAGACTATAGCTCATGTGTACTGCAGACTAGTAAAAAACATAGAAACAGCTCTCTGAGGACACAGGCAACATCAACATTGGGCTTAGAAAATATTCAATGACTCCATAACAAATTAAATGCGAGTTTGTCGAAAACAAATAATTTGCGAGGGAAATGTTACTTTAAAAAGTTGTTAGAAATGGCGAGATATACCTAGAACTGGACCTAAAAATATTGTGAGACATTATGGGCAACATGTAAAAAAATACTCACATTTACCAAAACTACGACAGTGTCCACTATAAAACACAGTGAGATCGCAGTGTTTTTAAATTGGCACTGGAAGCTTGCTGTGACCGGCTAAGTTCCTACTAACGCTATTTTATCGTGAGGCCACTCTGGTTAGTTACTCATCCATTACCGACAAACAAAAAGGCAAAATATCTACTGCAGTCATTTGAGCACTTTAACATATTTCCACAAACTACAAGTGTCCACTATAATATAACATTGAAAATAAGGCATATTTATAATTGTTTTCAACCAATTTTGCTCGCGGGTTAGTCCTATATAATTACCATTTATGTTTCTCTATCTTCCCATATATGACTCAATAATCAGTTAGGTGGTGGCAACTACTAAATATTCGCCAAGAAAAGTGTCTTAAAAATTGTCTAAACCCTCAGAAAAACACATAAGAACATAAGAATAGAGGAAGCTGCAGCGGGCATATTGGCCCATACTGGGCAGTCCCATTTACACCCAACCCCAATTGCTCATATATGTTTGAGCTCAACTCGAGATCGATATTGTCCAAAACTGCAGTTATACCGATATCCAAACTGTTCTAATGTAACCTAACGGTAACCGATTCCCCGGATTACCGAAATTAAAATAATACCTTCAAGGGGTACCAGGCCTCCACTTTACTTCAGGTAATGTTCTATCTAAACCCGAAAAAATATTCCCAGACTTAATAACAATTCTTGATCTTAAATGTCATTCGAAAGAAATAAAGTATAATTACACGATACCTTATTGACTGTGAGTGGTAGGCTGGCCACAATACACTGCACCACACCCCACCTGGCCTTATCGTCACCCAAAGCTCTGAGACTGTAGTGTACATGTGGATTTGTTTACCTCGCATTTGCGATTCTTTTAAAATTTATCTCATGTATTAATATTAACATGCATTTATAAAATTTTGTAATTTAAAAAATATATACATTTTTCATAGTGTATAATTTTTATTATAAAATTAAATTCAATTATACAAGTTTCTAAACATGAATCGCAGTTGATGACCGTTTTCCGTCATTATATTGTTATTATTATATATATTACTAATATTGTCATTAGTTAATCATAATATAATTATTGTAATTAATACCATTATTATCATTATCCATCATCTAACACGCATATGTCAACTAAGCACCACAAGTTCACAACATGCCTAGTGAAAATATGACGTCAAGAACACCACTGATCGGTTAAGCCCCTTGGGTGGTCGGTTACGCATCTGTTACGCACTGTTGGCAAATACTGGGCATGTACATTACAGTCCACTGATTTCAGGATGTATCTGCTGAGGGTGGGAATAAGCACAGGAAAAAGTGTCACAACCCTGGACAAAACCCTCCTAGGACATGTAAAATATTATATTTACTATATCATAAGATTTTTTTAAAGGGAAACATGTTAAGTATTACAGTAACAGGAACGCATTAACATTACCATTATGAACTGAAGACGGTGAATCAAGCAACCAAACTGTTATGTCTTATAAGAAGGTCGTGACGCTCTTCAAAAGTGACGTGCTTCTCTGAATGGGGTACTGTACTGTTTCCCCATCTGGTCCCCGGTTACGGTTAACAAATTTATTGGCAAGCTTGGAGTCCAGTTTGCGTATTCTGAGTAATTCAGTTAAGTTTTGACACTGATGGTGCTATCACTTCTCACTGCCACGAAGGACAGAGGTTCATACACAAATATATAGATCATATTCATTAATAGGTCATATTTATGAGGGTGATAACACTGCTCGATGTAACTATAGCGTGCGGACTACCGCAATATCCGTAGTCTATGGACCTGACCTGACCTGAACACCAAGACCCAAACCAACCTTATAAAAGGGGGATCAACGAAGACAAACATCAGTATTCTCCTAAAATTTAAGCCGAGAACATCACTTTACCCCTACAATGCTCTTGAAAGATTTCTATACAGGTGTCATCAAAGGAGGGCCACCAGACTGGTGCGTGCACTTCGGCACCTCAGATACCCTGAGAGATTGGAGTGCCTGAACTTGCTTAGCTTATACAACGAACGGGCAAGGGGTGACCTAGTTGAGGTGCATAAGCATCTCATGGGGCACTACTCAGTCGAGTGTCCTCACTTGGAGCTGGCGGACGCTCGCCCCACAAGGGGTTACAGCTAGGGTGGCCATTTCCAAATTTCCAAGGAGGAAATTTTTAAAAATTTTACGACACTCATTTTTAACCTAAATTAAACATGTTTAATGATGAGTTGAAATATAAAAAGTTGTACAAAATATACAAAATATACTTAGAAGTGTTGATTTGTCAAATATCACTATAATGTAATTGTTACCGCCACAGTAAAATAAGCTAGAAGAGAGAGAGAAAGAGAGGGATAACCATAATAAGATAAACTAGGCGAGAGAGAGAGGGGGGGGGGTGAGATAAGAGATATAGTGTTGACAACGAATTTGTTGACCAATCTGCTGAGGTGTTTCAATACGGAAACATATGGCCCTCGCCTCCGGGCTGAGATTGCCCTCGAGGGTAGTCTACTGATTTCTACAGGACAGACAACACGTTGGTTCAGACCACTAGACCCTAAAACGTGAGTGATCGTGAAGTATTAGAATCTGCTAAGAAACTCTAAATAACTTTAATAAGTATATTTGTGTACTGTAATTTGATCATATTATACCAATTGTCTCCTGTATCAATAGTTATAACATGTGAGTTATATTTAAGATGTTAACAGGCCATGTACTGTATATTGATTGTATTATTCATACTATGTGTCCTGAGATAACAGCATTTATTATATGAGAAATGTTCTTTAGCAGGTTTTGATCGAATTATATGGTACGCGTCAACGTTGAGGGTTTATTTCTCCAGCAACAAACCAATAACGCTCCTATGAGCGTTAACAGTCAAAACGTATATGGGAGGACTGTCGAAGGACCAACGCCGGAGTTCAGCGTGGGAGAGCATAGGCTCGTCGATCGCCCACCCACCCATAGTGGGTAGATCACCCACCCACCCACAGTGGGTGGATCACGTGCGTCGTCAGCAGCGAGACAGTGATAGCGAGTGTTCTGTGTTTGAGTGAAGTGTCTTAAATACCTGGACAGTGTCGTAAAGCTTCGGTCTGCGCGTACGGGGCTGTGAGCGTTCATTTCCGAACAGGGAGGCCGGCACCTAGTGAGCTAAGGTTTCAAAACACCCGGACAGTGTCGTAATGTTTGGTCTGGGCGAACTGGTAGTTAGCGTTCGCTCGGACACGCACGCAAGTGATTATAACTAACAGCTGATCTTCCTATACCAGTGACACCATAGTATATCAAACAATGATGATAAGGAACCATGAAGAAATACATAAATGAAAGGGATTTGTGGGTTAAGTGTGTACAACATTCAGGTTATATGTATATGTATGTATATATGTATATATAAGTATGTGTGTGTGTAATTTAAGAAATAACAACAAAGATTGTGACAAGCCGTAACGTTGTACAAGTAAGGGCGCCGCAGTAGTGTTTGTGACATCAGTTGTGTAACGAGTCCCTACATTGATTGTGGATCTCTGTGGTTGTGTTAGTGTGACATCACTCGTGCGTATTGCACGTCACGTGTTTGAGGGACATCGCTCGTGTGTGACATCACTGTGGCTATGTTAGTGTGACATCGTCGCTCGTGCGTGACATCACTGTGGTCGTGTTTGTGTGACATCGCTCGTGCGTATTGCACGTCACGTGTTTGAGGGACCGTGTGACATCACTCGTGCGTATTGCACGTCACGTGTTTGAGGGACCGTGTGACATCACTGTGGTCGTGTTTGTGTGACATCACTCGTGCGTATTGCACGTCACGTGCTTGAGGGACCGTGTGACATCACTGTGGTCGTGTTTGTGTGACATCACTCGTGGGTATTGCTCGTCACGTGTTTAGAGGGACTTCGCTCGTGTGTGATATCACTCGTGCGCATGGCACGCGTCTGTGTGACATCAACTCCAATTGTGTGATAACTGCGATCGTGGGCACCTGATACTAAGCGTTACTGCATACACTTATCGAGCAAGACAGATTACGCATGCTGTTCGGGCAGTCATGGACGGGAAAGAGAATAAGTCAGAAGTGGGGAGCGTGTCCGGCGTAGAACAAGGAAACACTGTGGACAGAGACCGATGTCTCACCCACCTCGCCAAGGCAGCGTGAGATAAACCCGTCTACCGTAAACCTGTCTCCCGAGAAGAGAAAGGAACCACCTGTTAAAGGAATCGAAGGACAATTATGTGAGCAATACCAACAAATGCAGCAAATGTTCGCTCACATGACAGCGATGATGCAAAACGTCACCGAAGGTAAGAATCAACTACAAGGCAAGGGCAGCACAGAAGATCGCGGAAAGGTGTTATCACCACCAGAGACTAAACTTTCCTCTGTAATTGAAACTAACGAAGAAACGTTATATACTCCAAGGGGACTCCCGGCGCTCACCTTAACCGCAGAGCCGGGAACATCTGACCAGGGGGAGCGTGGAAGTACTTCCGAACATCAAGCTAGTTCGCCGAAACCACTACCTTTGATGAAAGACAAAAGGGACGACCCACCGAGGTCCGATGTTTGGGTGAGAGAACTGCTAGAGAATATGAGGTTCTCCCAAAGGCCAACGCCGAAGTTCAGCGGAGGAACTTGTAGTGAATACTGGGAGTTCAAGCGAGTCTTTCAGCGACGCGTTGGGATGGCGCAGATACCTGATACCTTGAAATTAGAGACACTTCTCGCTGCCTACGCTGGGCCCGCTAAGGACGCTTTGCGGGGATGTCTGCAAATTCAAGATCCCAAAGCCGAGTACAAGGAAGCTTTGGACATATTAGAGAAACGTCACGGCAATAAGCACACTTACTTTTGCCAGCTAATAAAGAAGGCCCTGCGAGGTCCAACTGTGAGACTAAGTGACGCAAAGGGCCTCCAACAGTTCTCAGACGAACTGGGGAATTGCGTGAGGAACTTGAAGGTCTTGGGAGAACTACGTCAGATTGACACGTATGAATCAATAAGCACGTTAGCTGAGAGGTTCAAGGGAAAGATGAGGGACGACTACGTGGATAAGGCGCATAAATACAAAAGGAAGTGGGGAAAGCTTCCTGGGATCGAGTGGATCTTGGAATTCACAATGGATATGGTCGACAAGGCGGAGGAGGTCACAAAGGGACGAGGACAGGAAGAACCAAGCAGAATTTATGCAGACTCACGTCAATCCTCGTCGAGGAAGAGACTTGTGGGTCTGGTGACATCAGGAATAAAGACAACCAGAGAAATGGACGATGAACGCTGCTCGCTATGCCGTGCAGATCACCTTCTTCAGATGTGCCGGACATTCCTCAGCATGTCCACAGGAAAGCGAACTTCCCTTGTAAGGGAACAACGTCGCTGCTATGCCTGCCTGGGTCATAATCACCGGATAACAGAGTGCAGCCAGAAGATGGTATGTGGTATAGATGGCTGCTCTGGAGTACACTCGAGGCTCCTGCACTTCACGGGAGCTCTGACGAGCAATGACAAGGTGCAACGGGGCGAAGTTGAGAAGGGAGAACACCAGACTAGCCTCCAAAGGGTGAAGAGAGCTACCACAGGGGGCGCCTACCAAATAGACATAGCACCTGACCACAAGCGACCTAGAATGAGTCAACGTAAGGCTATTATGCCACCACCGGAATCGGCATTTAGTAGAGCTAAATCATGGAAGGTCGAAGCCGTTAAAAGCACCATGGGGAAAAGAAATCCGCAAATGGGTCAGGGAAACCATAACCAACAATGGAATTGATGATCGGCGTGAAGAACCCAACGATTGCGAGTTGTGACTACAAAGTTCCAGCAGAGTCGCACTTCCAATAGTGAAAGTCAGGCTGGAAGAAAAGAACCTTGAGGCGAAAGAAGCAGTAGTCACCGGAGCTCTCTTGGATTCAGGCAGCAACCGATCATATTGCACGCGTAGTCTAGCTTACCGGCTGCAGGCAGAGTGAAGGCCAGTTTCCCTCTCCATTGGCACAATCATAAAAGAAAGTAATAGTGTAAGCACCGAAGAAATCAGTGTGAGAGTGGCTAGCGTAGGAGTCAGAAAGAGCCGATCCATCATTATCCCCAAGGTCATAATTGTTGAGAATCTACCGTCTTCCCTGAAATCGTCGGTCGCAGACACCCAAGATGTCATCATGTGGGAACACCTACGAGGTACTGCGCTACGCCAAGCACCGAAAAGAGTGGATCTCCTGATAGGTCTAGACATACCACAAGCACTAGCACCATTAGAAGTAAGAACCGGAAAAGACGGAGAGCCGTTTGCAATACGCACCTTGCTAGGTTGGACTATAAATGGACCGCTTGGAGTGGCGAGCCGTGATTATGCCGTGATCAACCACTTTGTCAGAATGGCAACACTAAATTCGGAGACAAATCTGGAAAAACAAGTCAGGCGCTTCTGGGAATGCGACTCAGCCTTCAGTAACGATGATCCCGTCTCTGTTGAAGACAAGAGATTCCTGACGCAGTGGTCAACGTCAATTACTCAAGTGGACGGACACTACCAACTTCCCATCCCGTTTCGCCATGAAGAACCGGTACTCCCAGACAATAAGAAACTTGCCGAGCAGCGATTGGCAGGATTGAGAAAATGCCTCCTGAAGAACCCAGGGCTCTCTCAGAAGTATAAAGAAGAGATGAGACGTCTAATCGACGAGGGACATGCTGAGCGAGTCCCACGTCAAGAACTCAGTGTTGCACCTCGGAAGACCTGGTGTCTCCCACACCACCCTGTGTTGAATCACAACAAATCACTTAACAAAACAGGGTCGCATGGCAAAGATGGCTGGATGAACTACCTCACCTATCACGAGTTCATGTTCCACGGTGCTACCGACCAGAGGATATGAATCCAGTGACTACCGTGCAACTATATCACTTCTGCGACGCCTCCCAACGAGCGTATGGAGCGGTATCATATCTGAGAACCACGTGTGAAGATGGAACTTACCATATCTCCTTCGTGTGTGGCAAAGCCAAGCTAGCCCCTCTGAAACAGCAGACCATACCTCGACTTGAGCTCTGCGTGGCAGTACTGGCTGCTAAGGCAGACAAACAACTACGGCAAGAGCTTGAATTACATATAGACAGATCAGTGTTCTGGACAGACAGTACGGCAGTCCTTCAATACATACGAAACACCGAAAGACGCTTCCAGTCCTTCGTGGCCAATCGAGTGGCAACGATACACGAGGACTCCAATGTAGAACAATGGCGCCACGTGACGTCGGCACTGAACCCGGCCGACGACGCTAGTCGTGGATTACATGGAGCAGAGCTCAACGAGGAGGGCAGGTGGATTCGGGGACCTGCTTTCCTCTTTTTGGAAGAACACAGTTGGCCAAAGAGTCCATTGAGGATTCCAGACCTCACAGACGGAGACCCAGAGGTGAAGGAGGAAACCATGTTGCTGACGGCGAACGTTGACCTGGGTGAGGGTATCCTCGATAAGCTATGGGCCAGGTACTCATCGTGGCATCGACTTCTGAAGAGTGTAGCGTGGATTAGAAGGTTTATAGAATGGTGGCTTGGGAAGCGAAAGAACAAACATCACCGAAAAAATCGGCTCCAGGTCAGCGAATTGGAAGAGGCGAAATTAGCTGTCTTAAGATTTATGCAAAGGAAAGGATTCCCTCGAGAACTAGGAATGTTACTACAGGGACAACCCGTGAGAGGTAGCGACAGGCGGCTGGAACCTCATCTAGACACAGACCTGTCTGATCAGAGTAGGTGGCCGACTGAAGCACGCCGCTCTCCACCCAGACCAGGAGAATCCCATACTATTACCAAGGGACAACAGGATCACGGGGCTCATCGTGAGAGAGGTACACTCAACTAGAGCTGGACACTCAGGACGAGAACACACTCTTGCCATAATACGTGTGACGTACTGGATACCTAAGTGCCAAAAATTACTCGACCGCACAATACGGACGTGCGTGACTTTTCGAAGAAGCAACTGGAGGCCTACCCATCAACGCCAAGCCGACCTGCCAGAAGATCGAGTGCGCCCAGGAGGCCGGCCGTTCACCTACACTGGAATTGATTGCTTCAGCCCTTTTTTGGTTAAACAAGGAGGAGCCCGGGCGAAGAGATGGGGATGCTTATTCACCTGCCTGACCACCAGAGCCATACACCTAGAAGTCCTCACCTCACTAGACACAGACTCGTTCCTCAATGCCCTAACAAGATTCACCTGCCGCAGGGGACCTCCCAAGCGTGTTCGGTCTGACAGGGGAACCAACATGATTGGAGCTAACCGAGAGTTACGAGAGGCGGTGAACGGCTGGAACAACAGTGACAAGGTCGGGAATGCCCTTCTACAGAAACAGATAGAATGGCAGTTCAACCCCCCGACAGCTTCTCACATGGGAGGAGTGTGTGAGCGGCAAATCCGCACTGTAAGGAAGGTCCTCCAGGGAGTGGTGGGCACCCAGACACTAGACGATGAACGCCTCAGCACTGTGTTCTGTGCTGTAGAAGAGATCATCAACGGAAGGCCCATCACCCCAGTGTCTGACGACCCAAAGGATCTAGAAGCACTAACGCCGCTCCACATACTACGGATGAACCCGGAGACACTGTCCACCGGAGGCGATCGGTCCATGACAGAAGGGTACCGACGAAGATGGAAGCATGCCCAATTCATTGCGGACCAATTTTGGAAAAGGTGGGTAAAAGAATATCTCCCAACATTTCGTCAGCGACAAAGGTTCTTCAAAACTCGCCGTAATCTCCACGCTGGGCATATCGTGATCATCTCTGGACAACCCCTTCCCAGGAGTCAGTGGATGCTAGGGAGAGTACTGGAAGCTCTACCGAGCAAAGATGGCCTGGTGCGAAGTGTTAAAGTGAAGACAAAGGACTCAGTGTTAATACGCCCAGTGACGAAACTCTGCCTGTTGGAAGGGGTGGGAGAGTGAATCTAATAATATGCCGTGATTTCGTGCGAAGCTCGACAGGGGGAGTGTTACCGCCACAGTAAGATAAGCTAGAAGAGAGAGAGAAAGAGAGGGATAACCATAATAAGATAAACTAGGCGAGAGAGAGAGAGAGAGGGGGTGAGATAAGAGATATAGTGTTGACAACGAATTTGCTGACCAATCTGCTGAGGTGTTTCAATACGAAAACATATGGCCCTCGCCTCCGGGCTGAGATTGCCCTCGAGGGTAGTCTACTGATTTCTACAGGACAGACAACACGTTGGTTCAGACCACTAGACCCTAAAACGTGAGTGATCGTGAAGTATTAGAATCTGCTAAGAAACTCTAAATAACTTTAATAAGTATATTTGTGTACTGTAATTTGATCATATTATACCAATTGTCTCCTGTATCAATAGTTATAACATGTGAGTTATATTTAAGATGTTAACAGGCCATGTACTGTATATTGATTGTATTATTCATACTATGTGTCCTGAGATAACAGTATTTGTTATATGAGAAATGTTCTTTAACAGGTTTTGACCGAATTATATGGTATGCGTCAACGTTGAGGGTTTATTTCTCCAGCAACAAACCAATAACGCTCCTATGAGCGTTAACAGTAATGAAGGCTATTTTGTGGTTTTCTAAAATTTCAATTTTTTTAAACGCACTGTATATGTTACATACATGATACATGCATTCATACAGTATAAATAAAGAACTGAAAGAAATGAATATTCATTTTTACTCCTGCTGGGACAACATACTGTGTGCTAATCAAATTAACTTACTTCACAAACTAAAGGAAGTAGCCTACTTACCAACGTGGCCTTCAGTTCCCACTGTTTTAGTATACGTAAGGTAATTTGTATAATTCTTTTTATACAGGCCCAAAAGAGAAGGACAAATTAACGTCCTGCTTGAGGTGGCGCAGGACGGAGGACAGAGTGCTCAAAAGCAGGACGTAGGACGTCTGGCTAGCCTAGGACTCACAGCTCAAGATTGAAGAAGCCACAAGTCCCGAAAACTGTGAGGGCAAACTTTTTCGGAGTGAGAGTTGTAAACTCTTGGAACAATCTACCAGAGAGTGTTGTGACGGCACCGAGTGTGAGCTCTTTCAAGACAAAACTTGACCAACACTGGAGCGGGTTCAGGTACACTCAGGAGCCGGTGCATCCCCAGTACTTGCCAACGGTGCGTAACAGAGACGTGACCGAGCGCCCAAGCGGCTAACGAGCCGATCAGTGGTGAAGAGGATAAAAAAAAACTTTATATAACAACCAGATTCTACAAATCTACCGACCCTGTGAACCATTTATAAATATTGTGCTATTTTTTCCTAGTTTGACAACTGTGCCATTTTTTTCAAGCACCACTGTCAGCTTGTTGGCCTTGCACCTGGCCCAACAGTCTTGTTTCCAGTAGAGTTCTTAAATGACTCTACTGGAAACAAATCGCTTAGGTTTTGTCAGCTGTCCTTGGTGAAATTGATTGAATATCAATTATTATTATATAAACGCTTTCACCATTTTTGAACAGCTAATGCGTTATTCGATTCTCATCTCATTAGGCAGCAAAAAGATGCCGTCGCTGCTTCGTGGTTTATACAAACAAGACCCGTGTTTAATTATTTATGTAAATAAGCCTTTTCCGCTTCCTTTATTGCCATCAGATCATTTTTTGAACACCATTACTGGTGTTGAAGTACAGGTAATGTGTTTGTGTAAAATGAATTTCAGGATATAAATGTTCTTAATAACTTGTATTTATGACGCTGACACATTAACCTCTAACATTTTTGGGGGAACATGGTACTCTCTACAGTGATAACCATATTACCATATATACAATGAATGTTTAATATATATGCACTTATATATGCTGCACTAAGAATGAAAGGATTGTTGCACTAAACGTTAACCTTTGATGTGTGTACTGTTTGCCGGTTGCAGGTGTTTGGCAATGAGCGTGTTCGTGACCTTAGGATTGACTTTGTTAAAATAAACCATTTGAAAATTATTTTACCAGGGTTAGATTTGTATCCGCTGTTTAGTTTTAATTTAGATTAATAGATAAATACTTGATTGCTATTGTGTAAAATCTTGAAATATATCTACTAATGTTTTTTACACACAGGCAAGATAAAGTCAAATAAAGGATGGGGACACGAATGCTACATGCTTGTTGACGCCAACACGGCCAAGCTTACGCCGCCATACTTGATCAGTTGGAGCTAAGGATTGTTCCTAATTTTATCTAGAAACATCATGGATATGGCTGACGAATCTGGATACAAAAAGGAAGGTCGTGACAGGTAAGGCTGTAAAAACTCTGTTGGTAGTGTTATTTCATACTCGTGAGGCAATAATGGTTATATAAACAACAATATAGTGGATGCTCTGCATATAGCAAATGTAAGGAGGCGTAGGTTTTGTACGAATGTATTAAAAAGGCAATATTAATGACTTTAAATTAATATAGGTAATTAATATAAGTATGTAATGGGGACGGCATGCTCCTTCGAATATTAAGGATTTGGGAGAAGTATAAGTGGCGGGTCACGGGAGTGATTTTTTGTATAATGTTTTTGTGAAAAGTTGTGATGGACATTGAGCTGATGAGCGCGAACTGTAATGCTGCATCAAGTTCAGATAGCAGCATGTATTAACCACAGTCCCATATCTATGTTACGGGAGAGTTATAAAGTGTATGCAGCTTTGGCGTCCTTAGGTTTAGGACCTGCTGTACCCCTGAACACCACTAGTTTAAGTATTGCTGTACCCCCCCCCCTCCACCCCCCTCCGAGACTCAGAGGGTGTACCTCCAACTCGGCCCATTTCCACCCTTGGCCCAGGCATTACAACTCGGCCCACATTGCATGCTTCAAACAAGTAGCTGACTAGAGGTTAAGGTATGAGTTCGAGATATGTTTTATGTCTCTTGGTTCACTGAAAGGTATTTTTACATTAGTGCACACAACCTTCCTACCCCAAATCTATTATCATCTCCGAAAAAGATGTCTAATTTTAAGATAATTTTCTTCTATTACATTACCGTCGCAAGCATATAATAACAGAGATAGCGCATCCCAAATGTTTCTCTTATTTTCTTCCATTAATCTTCCACCATTATCGCCTACCTGACCTCCCACTCTGCGTGTTCCCTTCATAAATCGTCATGAGCACACATTCCCCTACATGTCACGTGACCAATAAAAAGCTTTTTTTGCCACCAATTAAAATGATATGTGGTTTGATTCACGGTATTTTTGGCCCAATCAGATGGCATATGAAATTCAACACCAGCAAGTTCAGCGTACTTAATATTGGAAGAACAAATACTGTCAATGTATACAGCCTGAACAACATCAACCTAGAGAAGTCGACTTGTGAAAGAGATTTAGGGGTACTTGTAAGCCCGGACCTACGGCCTAGAAAACCGTGCGTTAATGTTCGAAATAAGGCTAACAGAGTATTGGGTTTTATATCTAGAAGTGTAAGTAACAAGAGTGCAGAGGTCTTATTGCAACTATATCTGCGCTAGTCAGGCCGCACCTTCATTATGGAGTCGGCGCAGCGAACAATGACGAAAATGATTCTGGGACTTAGAAACCTTCCATATCAGGATAGGTTAAAGAAACTAAACTTGCATTCCCTAGAAAGACGAAGAGTGTGGGGAGATATGATAGAAGTATTTAAGTGGGTAAAAGGAATCAATAAAGGCGATATAGATAAAGTTCTTATAATATCCGAGCAGGATAGGGCTCGTAGCAACGGATTTAAGTTGGATAAATTTAGGTTTAGGAGGGAGATAGGAAGAAACTGGTTCACAAATAGGGTGGTGGACGAGTGGAACAAGCTTAGCAACTTTGTAGTAAGTGCTGGAATGCTGGAAAGCTTTAAAAGGAGGCTAGATAGATTCATGGATGATAGAGAGTGGTAGTAACTCTCTACAGGAGCTGCCATGCACAGGCCAACTGGCCTATTGCAGACTCCTTATGTTCTTATGTAAATTTTATTTTGGGTCTCATTTCGAAATTCAAATTCATTTGCAACTATGGAAGTCTGCGATGGGTGTCACTTCAATTATATGGAGATAATTGCATGTTTTTGGAAAAAAAACGAACACGCAATATAATTTTTTAGATCATGGTGTTCTCCCGACATCAGTACTTGTAAAGTGTCCTAAGTGTAAGAACGAGTGTAAATATCGCCAAGACCAACATATGTGACATTGTGATAACTTGTACTAATCTCAGAATCCAATGACAAACCAGAACCAGGCCAATAAGGTAAGAAATAAGTGATTCCATCCTATGGTGAAAGCTAGGTTAGGTTAGGTCAGGTTAGGTTTACAGTATATGCTTGTTTTTATTTTGTGTGTATTTTGTATACGCTTGGCCATAATTTTTGTCGGAAAACGCCCCACCCAAAACCTCCTATAATTTGAAAAAAAGCTAGGATTTAGTTAAGTATTACGTATACAAGATGTAAATGTATTTATTTTTTCTATTTTCATCGTAAATATGAATAAAATAACGGTGTAAATTGATGGGTACTAAATTAACCAGGGTTTAAAATATGAATTGTCATTAGAACCGTCATTTTTCGGAGGTTTTCCTGTATTCATAAAAGTTTTGTAATATGCTCCTACGAAATAAGTTTTGGGAGGCAAATTTATATGTTAAAGCTTTAGCTTTACATTTTAAGCCATTATTGTATTTACTGTATTTAATGAGGATTATGTTGGCTGTGTCCACAGATCCCGTTCACCAGTTGATGATGACAGTCGAGACATGGATGGGGAAAATGATCGCGGTGGTGATCGTGGCGATCGCAATCGTCGCATGGACCGTGGAAGGAGAACAGAGCGATCAAGGTAAGAAGAATCTGGATTTGCCATGAAAGAAACCTAAATTGAAATTGGCTTTTCCTTATTCTCACTTCAGCTTTCTGAATCTCATTAATGTCATCTTCTGGAACCACTCATTTCACTGCTATACAACATGACACTTCTTGGGTGGAAATTAAAAAAAATTTTCAGGTAGGCAGCTGGGCTAATGGAACCGAATAGTTACTAGCCCTTCAAAAATTTTACGAGACATTGAAAAAAAAATCAAATTTCAGTAGTTGACATACTGGGTAGGCCTACATAGAAAGTAGTTTACAGTAAAGCCTTGAATAACGACGGTAATGTGTTCTCCAATATTGTAGTTTAAGGTGAATCATCATATCGTGAATCATTAATTACCATTCAAATAAATTAATAATAATAATAATAATAATAATGAGATGTGTTCCCAAATGTGACCTTTTCATATCTTTTGTGTGGCTTTTTACCCTCTTTTCCAACCAAAACAATACAATTAATGAAAATTGCAAACTGTAGTCTTAAAATAATGTTTCTGAATGCACCTTATACAATATAAATGAATAATAATATGGTCACACAAGGGGAGATGGGACGCCATTGTTTTCGTTTGTGTTTACAGCCGGGAGTCCGGGACGATAGTTCTACACGAGCAAATGACAAAATTGAGTCCCTGGTTGTAGCTGTAGTAAAATTAATTAAAAAAAATGATTATATATGTTTTAAGTAATGTTAATAGATGGAACAATAGAAGTTGCTAACCACTAATGGCAATGAAAAAAAAAGATGGATTGGGAACACCAACATATATGTGGGCATATAAGGATACTGCGTCATTAATCTTTTTAAGAATATGTACAAAAGATTCATTATTGTTTATACTGAATATGTATTTGATTGAATTAATCTTTATATAGTATGTGAAATGAACAATACAATTCATTAATAATACATAGAATAGTAAAACACACAAGAGGATAAGAGATGGCATTGTTGTCAGTGTTTACATCTATAATGTCAGTTATCCACCTGATACTGAAGAAAATATGACCCTGGTGGTTCTTGTAGTAAATTTAATGTAAAAAATATGTATGTTTTAATTAATGTTATTTAATGTACAGTAGAAGTAACCACTGATGTTAAAGAAAAAAGTGAGACTGATAGTGGAACGCCAATGTATACGTGCGCACTCAAGGAAACATAGTCATTTATCTTAAGAATATGTACAAAAGATTCATTATTGTTTATTATTGAATATGTGTTTGATTGAATTAATGTTTATATATGTGAAATGAACAATACAATTCATTAATAATATGTAGAATATTAAAGCAAGAGGAGACAAGACGGCGTTGTTTTCGTGAGTGGCGATGGCAGCTGTGGTTGTAGTTGAGTTGCCAATTCATTAATATAATTTTCTTCATTATTTAAGCACATGTACAAAAAAAATTTAAACTTCCCATGACCTTAAATAACAATGAATAGTTTATTATAAAAATTCTACCTTTGGTTTGTTTAATAATTATCTTGACAGTGATACAGTCAAAGACAGATCCACCAATCACAATCACCTTCACATACAGCCTTCCTTTACCAAGTCTTGCCAGGTAAAATTGTGAGCACGAGACCCAGGGTGGGGTCGGTGCATCTTTGGCTGACTGTACATACATTTCCGAACAGGTTTGGGTTTGCTTTTTTCAGTAGCCACCACCACGCAGTGTGACGTCACGCAGTGACTAGTTTACGTCTCAGAATTTGTTCGTGTTCGTGCTCTCTTTATGAGAACTTTCCTAAAGATTATTATGCAAATTAAAAGAAAAATGAAGTTAACTTATTTTTACCAATTTTGAGAAAACCAGTTCAAGAAAATGTGCTTGGTCCCAACCTATTCTACAAATTGGTAGCCCTCTTGTATTTTACTTTATTTAATATCAATGATTTTATAATTTTCTTTGAATTTTCATTATTATTTTCACCAGTACAGTACTATGTATGTTTCCAGGGGCGGCTCAAAACGTGGTTCAGCAGATACTCGCATTTATGTATCGAACATTCCCTACGAGTATAAGTGGCAAGACTTGAAAGATCTTTTTCGCAAAGAAGGTAAGACTTTCTATTGTAATTTTATGAATTTATCATTACAATATACATCAAATGTACTTTGAAGATTTAAATTTCCATTGCGGCATATAAGTCGACCTGGCATATAAGACCAATTATTTCATCTGGAATTGTTGATGTAGGACTATACTTGGGTTGTACAGTAAGTCGACCCCCTAAGTTTCTGATTTGAAAGCTACGTTCTTGGTGTTGGCTGAACATGACAGGAGGGCAAGCTCAGCCTGACATCAGTGTTTTCACCGGTAGGCCTCAGTCACTCAGTAATTGCTTGCAACTTAATTTCCAGCACCAAAACAAGTTTTATATAACTAGCATATTTCCAGAAGAGTAACTTGTGTAAACACTGACCGTAGGCTGAATTCAGTAATGGTTACCCTTCTGGAAAAATGCTAAAGTTATGTAAAACTTGTTTGTGAGTGTGGAAATTAAGTTGAAACCCAGTACTGAGTGACTAAGACCTACCAGTAAAGCTAAAGTCTGATGATAATGGTGGAGCCATACTTAGAGGTTGACATTTTATACCTCCTGTATAAGATGACTCCTAGTTAAAAAAAAATTGAACTTCAAAAGTTGACTTATAGGCCGCAATATACGGTACATTATTTATATCACTCATTTTTGAAGAGTACTGTAATTATTAACAAATGTGTTATTGAAACAGTTGGTGAGGTGGCATATGTGGAAATGTTCAATGATGAGAACAATCGTCCCAGAGGGTGTGCAGTCATCGAGTTCGAGTCTGTAGAGCTTGTGTCAAAGGCTGTGGAGATTATGCACAGATATGAGTTGAAGGGACGCAAGCTAGTTGTAAAAGAGGTAAGGCTCTTTGATTATGTAACAGTTGTATGGCCCTAAAACTTTAAGGATAATTTAGCTAGAATGGAAAGGAAGGACATAATAGGAAAAGGATTTCACTTCCTGTGATGGACAAAAAATTAGCTATGACTCCTTTTCCAAATATACTTTGCAAGTGTAGTAATGCATGACCTTGACAATATATAAATCTAGCCACTATTAATGTGTTCAGTGTCTATGTTTACTGCTAAATTTGCAAAAGTGAATTACACTTGAGCACACTTCTTGGTGGTTAGTCATGCTGATGTTCATAAAATCTTTCTGATAATTATTTTCATTTGTTTAATAATGTTTTCATGTTGCACTTGTTTCTCTGCTTTCCTGAGTTTAAAATTTCCTTCTATACTTATTGAGTTGCCTCTCATTTTCATCTTGCTATAGAGGTCATAGAAGCAACATTTGATGGCTGTATTACATTGAGAAATGTGCAAACTTTGAGTGAGATAAAATGAGAATGGTAGGGTGTATGTGTAATGTGACACTTGGAAGATCGGAAAACCCTGTTCAAAGCTAAGAGGACGATTGGGTAATGAGAGTACAGTACCTGTATTAGTGAAGTTTAGCTTTAAGATAGGTTGATACAGTGAGACGGTTTGGGCGTGTGGAGAAAATGGAGGAGACCAAGTGGGTTAAGAAGTGCATAAATCTAAATGTGGAAGGGAGGTGAGCTAAGGTAGACCAAGAATGACATACCGAGTCATCAGTTTTTGTGATCATTTTCCACACTTAAGTGGGTTAGCTGTTG
Source organism: Homarus americanus (assembly GCF_018991925.1). NCBI lineage: Eukaryota > Metazoa > Arthropoda > Malacostraca > Decapoda > Nephropidae > Homarus > Homarus americanus. Next base: position 5,619,690 of record NW_024749779.1, read on the forward strand.
TTACCTGATGGCGGCTGTTGGGTAAAACCAGAATTTAAGTAAAATTTTATCATCTAATACATTTGTACTACAGGTAAAATAATTCCAGTAAAGATCACTTGGGGATATTTTATATTTTTTTATAGTCACAAAATCTTAAGCTGACATAACAGTATTGAATAGCAGTGACCATGCTCTAAAATGCAATATTGTCCATTTAAATAAAAAAAAGTTCTTGTGTAATCATTCCATTTTTTGCCCCCCTTTCCCTCCTTTTGTTTTTAACCCTTTGGCTGCAGGAGGTTACCCTAAGCTGAATAAAAGCATCTGGCAGTAGCCAGAATAAAGTGGCAAGTGCGGGAATGCAACGAAAGGGTTAAAGTACACATTGCAGTCAAAAAATGGTTTAACAGCCATAAATCAGGTGATAGTTGAATTAGAAATATAAATTTGGTGGCAAAGGTAATTGCTAAAGATGTTGGTGCAATTAAGCTATAATTAAAAAAAAAGCTACAACCATGTACAGTAGAATCCCAGTTATCGAGCACCTACAGGGATTGAGAGGTGCCGGATAAAGAGTTTTCCAGTTAGATAAAACACATTGGATCCCCAATAAATCCCCCCATGTAAGGTGCTACAGACAGACCTCGCAAATTTGTGTCTCAGAAAAACGAACTTCTTTAACACTTATTCCACTCTATACAAACACTGTAGCTTAGAAATAAAGAAAATATAAAATAAAACTATGAAATAAGAAAAACGAAGCTGCTGTGTTTGTTACTTGTTATGAACCTATAAAAGTTGCAAAAATATTAAAGGGCACAACTTTCTTGATATTTACTCCACTGGAAACGAATGTAAACATAGAACAGATTACTGAATTAGCAGATTAGCCCATCAGCTGTTCAGCTGATGCTCACAACAAAATGTGTTTGTCGTAAGGATTTCGTTAATCGAAGTTTTGTTCGTTAACCGAAATGAAGATTCTTATGGAAGGTAATTCGTTAACCGAGGGACCACTGTAATAGTGTACATGAATGAGTGGTGTGTGTGCCTGTGTCAAGATGGTTTTGCTGTAGTTATCATTTGCAAGGTATGGCCTTAAGCCACAGTTGGGGGTGTTTTTATCTTTACATGAAGCTTTCCTGGATTCGGCTTTAATTAATGATCTCTTAAGGTTAATTGGGTTTGTGTAGTTATTTGATTGGCCATTAGTGACTGGTTTGTTACTTTACTGTTATTGTGCAAGGTGTAAAATTTTCAAGTAATTCTTCACAGTAACACATTCTAGGTCTGAAGTAATTCTTCTTTGAGATTTTTTTTTTTTTTTAGCAAAGTATGAGTTAGCTAATGAAAATATTAATTGATTTTGTTTTGATATGACTATAAATATTCTGTACACAGATAGGGTTGATATGCTTTGTATTTAACAACCCCATGTGACTAAAGTTAATCCCACTAAAAATTGCCATATACCAAGAACTTGCCTCATGAGTGTGATTTGTCTAAGGTAACCCAAGTTACCCAACACACATCAGTGTATACCTATACTGTATACTATAATATGGAAATAAATCTGGGCTGCCGAGAGTGGGCGGGGAAGCCAGGATTAATCTCCGGGAAAAGGGGGATTGTGGTTCAAAACCATTTAAAGGCCAAAATTGGGCCCATAAATATATATTTCCCAGTACCTGGCCAGCTCTCAGCACCCCTGTCTTAAGTTACCAATGAAAATATAAAGTGTACAGATAGTATATACAGATGTTTAGAAAACCTTGTACAGTATATATTTGTGTATTTGAAGGTGCATGTGCATGAGCTACCATGCTTTGTAGTTAGTTGATATACAGTACATGATATGAGTAGTATATTTCATTTCTATTCTTGAGAGTAGGTGTGAATTATACAGTTCTGTTCTTCATTGGATCATATGAGAAATTTCCCTAACTATCCTTAAGGTTCCTTTCCAATTTGAATTTATGGTTTTTGCTAAAGAATAATCACATTCATATCCTGTAAATATTTCTTTTTGGTACCTGTACTTGGACTTAGTTAATGCATGTAGACTATCTCAAGTTTGTACCATTTTAGTGAGAACACTATACTCACTGTGTACAAGACCCAACATTACATACAACTTAAACAAAAATACTGTAATGCACTTAATGTAAACAAAGTGTAATATAAACTTTGGTTCCCAAAGTGAGTTTGCATAAAAACATGGGCAATGTGAAAACTGGCAAATTTATACCAGACCACACAAAAATGTTAGTAGTTATTAACAAACTAGAAGGACTACAGAGTGTGAGGATGTGATAGATCAAGCATGTTGTTTCTCTTGTCATTTATGGTGTCTTTAACATGCAACATATATTTAATCAGATGCATTGTCATTTATTGACCTTTCATCGAAGGCAACATAGTGTTATCAATTTTTATTCTAATTATTAGCTCTTTTAAAGATATAACCATTTTATTTTTAAGGTTCGTGAGAAATATTATGATTTTGGTGATACATGTTTTTCCACGTTTTTTTTGGGGGGGGGGGGAAATGATTTAAGTTTTAATAGATGAATAAACTTAATTTTTATTGATAAATGACTCACTCATTGGGGAAAATTTATTATTTCAAATGTTTTTTATGGATAGGTAGGAATTCTTTGGCATTACATATTATTTGCATATATTATATTTGTTTTACCATAAATGGGAAGTGATTTATACATAGGTATTAAAGGTGCTGGCTGGTTTTAAGCAGCACAGATATACTGAAACTTTTGCTTCGTATTGTAGTGTGAACACTACAACTAGTGAGAATATCAAAATGTAATGCATCTAAATCTTTGCAGAAAGCAGATGACTTACCACTTGCCCATCTTGCGCAGATTCGGCTCGGAAGCAGAATGGTAAGGAAGAAGAAAAATAATTTGAAGTATGAAATCCTGTTTTCTTCCTCACTTACACTGGTCTATGGCAGATGCCTATAACATTCACTTAGGACTTATGTTGGAGATATTTCAGTTGAAAATGTAAGGGAAAGGAGAAATAAATTTTAATGTGCATGTGTGGGATGAGAGGGTACTGGGCATGCTCCACCGCATGCTACCCAGACCACATAACCATCAAGTGACAACAAGCAAGAGAGCTTCAATCAAAGGAATGGTAGCCGAGTAGAGCTCGGTTCACTACAGGGGAGAAAGTGTATTCCCATCATACACCAGTTTATGTGAGGAAGAAAAGTTTCTCTCGTACTTCAAAGCAGTTTTTCTTCCTGACAGCTGGTCTATGATGGATGCCTCATTTATCGGGGAGGCAAATGAGAAAAAAATGGAGATGTTAGTTTGATGTGAAGATGGAACCTGGAAAATGACTATTACAGTTTCAAAAAAATATATAATAATGAGAAAAGGAAGACTTAATTTATAACTTGTAAAGCTTTTACAGCCAATATACTTAACCTTGGCAATCCAGCATGTCTCATTCTCTGTTCAAGATCTAAATGATAGAAATTCCTCTGCGTGATTTTTGTCGTATGGATGGAGTAGCCAAGATCGCAAAAGGTAGCTGATCAATTTAGACCCATGTGCAATGCCTTGAGTGGTGCCAGCAAGCAAATTTGATATGTTGCATCAGAAGTTCTAACATGCAATTATTTGAATTTGCCTTGTTTTTTAAAGTCTTGAATGATCGTCAAATGATAGATCATCTTTAAACTATGAATTATGACTCAAAACTTAACTTCAAAGGAAATTACTCCATTTAAACATCAGAGTAAACCCAAAAGGTTTAAATGTTCAGTTCAGGAAATGAATGGAGTAAATGAATGAATAAATGTTTTGTATTGTTATAAACCACAGCAAAATGACTAATTACTGTAGTACCCTTAGTCAAGACAGGGTAAAGGGACATTAATTTGCCTTCCTGATACTGAGAGGCCACATTAGTGAGAGCAAAGGTTTTGGTGGGGATGTTTCGCCAAATATTGAGAAGGAAAGGTTTTTCATCTTAAAGATATATGCTGTTATATGAAAAGTCTTTTAAGTTCTTTAAAGTTTGATGGAATGGTTAATGAAAATGTTGAGCAACAACCTATGGACCCCCCATGCCAGACAAAGCAATGGGTGGATTGTCATTATGGTGATCCAGTTATTCAGATAAGGAACACAAGAGAGCATAGGTCGTAAGGACCTTTGCATTGGACTTAACCACCACACAGGAGAATTAAGAACTCGGTCAGATCTGTGTTTTTCATTCCAGCAAGAAGCAACTATGAAAAGATGAAACACTGGACCAGAATCCTTGAATTTTGAATAAGATATTTAAGACTTTGGAAATTGAATGGTAAAAGATAAGCTTGAAAATGAAGTTTGTGGAAAACTAAGAGAGAAGTGACTAAGTTTTGCAAGGAATTCAAATATGAAACACTAGCTGAAATCTTGAATTTGCAAGGCACAACAAAGTTTCCTGGAAATGGAAGTCTTAAATTAGTAATTGGAGAGAACAGCTCAAAATTTGGGAAGAGGGGCGAAGTGGGAGGAAGAAGATTGACAGTTTAAATTTTTTTCATTGGAGAATCTTAAAAGAAGCAACCTCACTTTGTTGGGAAAAAATACTTAATGTGCATTACTTAGAAAGTATTAAATAGAGTAGTGACAGCAAGTACAGGCAACACAGACCTCAACAGTAGTTTCGAAGATTAGGTGGTTAATCTGTTTTTTCTCGGTTCAAATTAGTTTTTGAATGTTAAGAAATTGTGATAAAATTATTTCTTATTTTTTAATGAATTATGTGCATAATTATATTTGCTGATTATTTAATGTGATATTGGAATGAAAAGTAGTCATTGTTCACATGTTCATAAATGCGCATTAAGTATTCACAAACATTATGTAATGAGCTTTTAACCAGGATCTTCATGGTCTCTTTAATTTGTCTTTCATTCTTTTATGTTGTAATTAGTAAGTTATGGTTCTCAGTGATTTGCCAAGTCATAGTTTTGTTGTAAACAGTTTGGAAGCACAAGCTCTGTATTACAATATTTTGCTCAAATATGAATAACCTGAACTTCATATTGTTCATAAAAATATATTTCACTAACTTTGATTATTGTATCTGATGTTCATTTCTACTTTTAAAAGAGTTTGCACACATTAATACTTGTTGGTTGGGTCTATTCGAAGAAAAATGAATCTTAGTTGGCGTATGTTTTATATTTTCTTCTTTCTTTCTCTTCATTTTTGGTAATGAAAGCTTGCCAATATTTATATGCAACTTGCCTTACTCACAGGGTTCTGAATTTTAGAATGAATTTGAGAACCACTTTTGTGGCCAAGTTCCCTGAGGTGCCTGTCTGTTACCCCACAAAATCCATTGGATGGAAACCCAGGTTAACTATATACAGTATATTGGTGGTTGGGACTAATGAAAGGGTCATTTAGAGATGTGTTAAAACGATATTCCCATTGAAGGAACATTTGTAAGTTATCACCACTTCAGGCCAGTAGGTAGCAAGCTGTGCTGTCACATAATGCTGTTTACACCATGCTTGTTTGTTTAAAAAAGACTGTCCTTCCAGACTTCAACCTTGATTGCAGTTGCCATTGTTCTTAGCTGAGCAAGTACTTTTCTATTTGTTATATTCCTGGTAGGAGCTAAGTGTATCGTGTCTCATTTCCATTGCACCATAAACGGTTATAGGTGGGAACCACAGTCGCTAGTTTTTGTGTCACATGGAATGTGAATTTGATGGTGGTTTTCATGTTGCTCAATGCATATTAATGACCTTAATTAAAGTGGTGTTTTATTACTTTGGGTTAACAAACACAGTGTGTTGTTTCACCATACAGTGTACAGTATTGATTTTACCTCAAGTTCACCCTGGCTGTCATAAAACAGCTTGGCAGTATGGGTAACCCCTTGGAGAGAGTGGCATTGAGCACTTGGAGTTTATGCTAAACTTTTCCTATATTGAGGTGTCATTATTTTTACTAGTAGCCAGGTCCAGGCATGTGGTCATATTGCAGGAATATTTTTTTAATCCAATTTATGGCAGAGCCTGGACTAGGTATCATGGATAACCTCTTTCCTTCCAGTTTTATGATGGTGGCTAGAACTGAGATTGAAGTCTGGAATGACAGTCTTTGGCTGTGGTTGAAGAGATTAGTGTGGTGCACATGATATTGTGCAGCATAACATGCTTTTACTCTCCAAGTTAAAGTAATGAATTATGTTTGTATATATCCCTTTTTAAAGAATGGTGCTGCAATGAGAAAGTTTAACTTGGATTTGATTTATCCCAGCTACTAGTATTTTAGGTTTACTTGAGTTTTCAACCCATAAATTTTAGGATCACTCCTTCACGTTTGATTCATAGTGCATGTTGAGCATGTATGCTTAATTTGTCTTGTAGTCTGTTAGGCTTGATCCTGGTGGAGTTTGCCAGATGCATTGATAAGCTTGGAAGTTTCTTTTCATGTCAAGTTTTGGCTTGTTAATCGAGTAGAGTATAGGTTAGGGACTAATATTTTGGAATTCTTGTCTTCAGTGAAGAAGTTGAAATATTTTTATTTTTATCATGAATTACAATAATTGTTGCCCTCTCTTCTCTGCTTGGGATGGAACATTTAAGAAAATCATACTTTTCTCTTGGCTATTAATAGACTGGAATTGATCTACAAGTGTAATGACTTGTAGGTAATGTATGTTCATACAGATATACACCTACCCACAACTAGGTTATAAAAAAAATGCATGGCTGCATTTTGATTTATATACTGTACAATAATTGGTTAGATCTCTGAAAAACAAAAGGCTTGAGTGACTTGGCAAGTTTGACAGACAGAAAAGCCAGACAAATTGGTCTAATCAAAGAACTGCTCACCAAACCTTAAAATTTTAAATTTTCTTACGAATCACTTGACCATGAGAGCAAGATAACATTGTCAAAGCTCCTTTGGAATTGGAAGCAAGAAATAAAAAAAAAATAAAATGTATGATTTGCACAAAAGGGTTGAAACTGCAGTGTTGCAGTGCAAGACTTCTATACCCCTAACCTTCAGTGCAAGGCAAATTTGAATGATTCCCCGTATCAATGCATCTCGCATGATACAGGGTCATTGACCTGGGGGGGATTGCAGATCTGATTAAAGGTAATGTGAAGATAGAAGGGGAGATTTTCTCTTCATTACTCACACTGACTGTATTTAAGAAAAGTGTTGTACTGTCAAGTTTAACCCTTACAAAAAAAAAATATACATTACCTGGAAGAAAACGCAGTGACTTTCGAGTCAAATTAAGATCTCTGGTTATTTCTTGTACTAAGCTACTTTGAAACAGCATACTGTACATATTCAGTGTGTTTCTAACCCATAAGTGAAACCTGAAGAAGATGTAATGAATCTAGCTTTGAACTAACCTTGGGAAATGGAGAATGAAGACGGGTTTTGATAAGTAATCATAGGCTTGCCGTGCTTCTCATTTGAATCTTGATATTGTTTGTCATTGCAAAAAACAAAATGCATGTGCTAAACAAAGTTTTTATTCCCATAAGTGACTGAAGCTAGGATTTTAACAGATATTTGTAACTGATATGAGACAATGAATTATAATCAGAGACCAGATAAAGACATTCAGAAGAAGAATTTGAAGTGGATTTGTTATTACTGAATGGTTTGATTGTTATAGGGTGCACAGTATATGTGGGAGCTTCCCTTCTACTCTTTATCTTCCAGTTGTGCCAATCACTTTATTTTTTGAAGTGTATTCAACGTGAAGGTGGTAAATGAATTAGGAATTTGTCATACATGACCAGCCGTGAGGAAGAAAAAGGAGCCTTGAGCATGTAATTTAAGTTATATTTGTTTAATAATAGGCTAGGGCTAAGATTTGAATATATAAATACTGTATACTAGTTGGCTATTATTACGTGAATATTTATGTCCGTATAATACTTGTTTGTGGAGGATACGTTGAAGATACAGTACGAGCACATACTAAAAAGGAAAGGCCTTTTGTGGGGAAATAGAACTAAAATGTATGAAAAGGTAACTTTTTCCCCATTGTATGCAGTATAGGTTAAGACATAATGATTGTAGGGATGGTTTAAACAAATGGAGAAATTTTGGAGAGGAGTTAAAGAAATGAACCCTTCAACGATGTCAAACAAATCCTTAGTGGAACCAGTATGCATCATGCACCTAAAGCACCATTTGTACATTTGTACACTGTACAGTGTATTTGGAGCACTCAAAATGCACCTACAACATAATTTACTGGAACCTTTTATGGTCTGCCTGGAGTCTTATTGATGTGCATGGAGCTATTCATGATTCACCTATTATGTTTGGTGTGCCTACATAGTTTACCAAGAACAGTCATAGTTTTGCTTAGGGTTTATTGCACTTTTAATACAAATGAATAAGTTGAACATAATGCATATATATATAAGTGGGTGGAATGCGCTTTGGAGTTAATTTTTATCATGTAGTGATAAACTTATTGTTCTTAGAATTATAGTGCATTTCATGGAGCAGCTATAGTGAGCATGGTAAATTAAGTAAATATGGTGCATTTACAGTGGGTATGATGAATAAAAGTGTACAAGTTTAGTGAATTAGAATTTTATTATAGTGTATTAAATCGACAAATCTTTTATAACAGCCTAAGTACCCTTCCAGTTAACTTTTAATGTATGTTATGAAGATGATCAGGGAAGGTTTTTTTTTTTTCTCTAATTCACACTGGATTAAAGGGACATTTGTAATCATGTATATTATGATTTGGTGAATATCTGTTTTGTAAAAATAAATTACTATAAGAAAAGTTAGCTCATGGTGTTTTGGAGTAAAAGTATCTGCTTTACTGGTGTGTAGGATCTGTTGCATTTAATGACTAATTTCAAATGTTGGCTTTCAGTTAATATTTGAAGCTGACCATGCTTAGTACTGTACAGTGAGAGAATGAAGTTTCTTGTTGGGATTTTGATGAATATATCACAAAGGTGGAGTCATTCAACACGTGTGTGGAACCCTTAAACAGTTGGCAGGCCTGTGGTATCTTGGAAAGGGGCTGCTAGTGACATTTGCTGTGTTGGGTAGTCAGGTTTCATTATACTTCAGCCAAAGCTGGGAAGATAATTCTTTTTCTCACTGTACATATTGTAGCCTAATATATCTAATAAACAAGTCCATCAAAATATGATGTAAAATATGATTTGAATAACTGAAGATCAGGGTGACTAAAGTAATTTACATTAGTTAAGTGTCCCACCTTCAAAACTCGTTTGTCTATTATGCAAGTTTATTTGAAAGTGGAATTTGTAAATTGCAGGAATTATTTTTTTTTATATATATTTATTATTATTTTTTTCTCAGAAATTTGTCTGCAAAGAGATGCCTCAAATTTTTTTAAGAGCAACTTGTCAATTATTTTGTTGTTCCCTGTTAATTTAGTGAGCGATTGATTATACAGTACTTGGAGCTGGTGTTTGTTGATACTATACCTGAACTGAAAGGATAGGTTAAGGGCCTTTTGTTAAATAATTTTGTGCAATTGGAAGGTTCTGAAAGTGAATACTGTATGTTGGTACATATTTTAAGTAAATATTAATATGATTTTTATTACACAGAGCGGACCTTCTCGTCAGGACTTTGATTCCGATAGAGAACGCCACACACGTATCATGAAATCTGATATGCGAGGAGGACGTGACTTTGCCCGTGGTGCAGATTTAGGTGGACCTCCTTCTAATAAGTACGGAAACACTTATGGTCTTTCAACAGTGTTTTTAGAGTCACTTGGGATCACTGGGCCACTTGTCAGCAAAGTTTTTGTTGCAAATGTAAGTAATTAATTTTTAACTTTCCTTCTAAATTTTTTACTTAATCAATTTGCCCATTATATGAATAGTTAATGTAGAACTTCCTTGTCTGTTTTCTAAATACAGTATATGAATTGGCATAGAGAGTACTGTATGTACTTGTATATAATCCCATCTCATATATAGTTCAAACCCTGAAATTTGGGGTAAAATAGCCAGAGATTTTCACATCTCTTGAATACAATAATTCAACTCTAGCTTTTGAGAAATACTAAGGATAAGCCTAGACATAATTTGTAGTAAGACATCAGATTCACACCAATGTGTCTTGGCTGTGACCATCACCACAACAGTTGATGTTATGAACAGTGTTACCAACTTTGAAACTGAATTCCTGCCAGTTACCAATTCCTTGAGGAATTAGATAAAATAATATACAGTATACAAATAAATTTTTATCATGTGAGGAATAAATAAAAATTATTATCACAAAAGTAAAACAAGAAAATACTGTACAATACAAGTACAGTATTGCCATTTGGCTGATGGATGATGAAATATATCGATCATTTCAGTACACATGGGAGGCAGGTGAGATTCCTCACCCACCCTCCCCCGCTCAGCATGAACTCTAAACACATGAAGAAAGTTTATTCTCTTATTATATTTTTGACTTTATGATTATTATTTTTCCACATTCTGTATGTAGGGTTGTATGTGCAATTGTGCATTTTACATAAAAAAGGATGGAGAAAATTACATATATTTACCTAAAACCATTTATCACTATGTGCCCAGAGGATGCTTAGTGTGTGCTTGAGAGATGGCGAGTGCTGACAACATTGTTAGGGAAAGCAGGAACTATCAGCTGATACCTCTCTATAAACAAGAGACCTGGAATGTACTGCGGCACACATTGCCCCCCGGAACTTACGGCTTTATCACACTTGGCTTTCCAAATGAATTCAAAGCATACTCTCAGCCATGTCTGATGTGTACAGTACACCAACATTAGTGATGACATATTACTTTTTTTTTTACATCATCACTGATGACTGGACCTTTTCGCTCGCTGGCACTGTTGCCACATCTGCTCCTTTTGTTACGTATTTCTCACCTCAACTTTGTTACCCCAATCTACCATTCTAATACGGTACCTGTATGTGCATATATATATACACAAGTCCTCAATGCCATATACATACCTGTACCTGTATATTGTGTTATACATTTTTTTTAATGTGCATATAATTTTGATCTCCAACTTTGGTGTGGCTTGATTCAAATATCAAGCCGTTTTTCATGAATTTGTTGAAAACTAACCCTACACCTTAGAACTTGTATTTGTCAAAATACAGTAGTGTTATAATAAGTTGTGAATTTATTGGTGAAACTTTTCATGCTAAACCTGTTTACTACTTTACACATTCTTGTATTTCAGCTTGACTACAAAGTTGATGATAAAATGCTGAAGGATGTGTTTAAGATTGCTGGCAAGGTAAATAACGTTGAAATCAGCAAAGACCAGGATGGAAAGAGTCGTGGATTTGGAGTTGTTGGTATGTTGCCTCATATATTGGATATTAGAAGTCTTATATAGAATCAGTGCTTTCACTTCCTTCACCATTGTTACAAAGTGTGAGGTTCCTCTCTTAATTTTTCTTGTACACGGCAATTCAGATATCTGCAGGCCCTTCTACTTCTGTTAAGTTATGTAGGTTCTGTACTACTCTAATGATCTTATGATGATTAATAATACAACTGACCTCTGATGTTCATGTATTCGTACTGTCTGATTATAGTGGTTATTAATTGATTGTGAATATAATCTCTGCATATCTTATACGTCACAAATTATTGTTTCAGAATTTGAGCATCCTGTTGAAGCAGTGCAGGCCATATCAATGTTCCACAACCAGACTTACTATGACCGTAAGATGAGTGTTCGAATGGACCGTGTGACAGAAAAACAAGAATCATCTTCCACAAAGTTGCCTCCTGGCTTGAAGAGTCTTGGAATGGGATTAGGTGTGAATGGATCAGCACTGACAGATGTGGCCAGTAGGTGCACTTTCTTTATGTACATCATAGAAATTGATTGTAGTGTATGAATGAAGTTTTGTGAAGAATTTTCTGCATATCAACTGATGCATGTTTAGTTTAGTAAAATGTGCAAAATAAGAATATTACTTTGTTTGCTTTTGAAATGTTGCTATTTATTATAATTTAGTACAGGCTTGTTATGGGTGTATACAGACTGCAAATCTTGTGCATTCAGGTGATAAAAGTTGTGGAAATATTCTTATTTTTTTATTATTGTATTTCTGGCACTAGTAATTATTTTTGTTTCTGAATTCGGAAGGTAGAGGCAGTCCTCAGTGATGGACATGATAAGGATTTTCTGGATTTTTTATTACATCATTTCTTAAATTTAGTATTGTTGGTTAAATTTCTTAAGGTATGGTTCAGGCATTTACTTGCAAAAATCCATGAATCACTTGTTGTTCGGGGTAATTCCAGCATAGGGATTTTGTGTTTATTTGAGCTTGATAGTCATGATGAATCTCTTGCTCATTTGTGATGATATATATATATATATATATATATATATATATATATATATATATATATATATATATATATATATATATATATATATATATATATATATATATATATATATATATATATATATATATATCGGTATATACACTAGTACCTCAACATTCACGAGGGATAGGTTCCTGGGACACCTCGAATGTAGAACTTGTGAATAACATTCTTTAATACACTATCTTTAATATTATAGTGTATCATAAATTAGGGGGGGGAATTAAAGGGGAAAAAAACTTTATTTAACCCCTTTAAATGCTACACAGGTATGTAGTTATTTAATACGGTTGTATTGTGTGTTAATAAAAAATAGATTAAATGAGAAGCATGTAAATGTGGTGTGATGTTACGGAAGTCAACTGGATTGCAGTAGTGGCGTTGCGGTCTGCTGCTAGCCTCACACGGCCCATACCAGAACCACCACCACTGCGCCATCAACCCACACAAACACGCCTGGAAAGAGTATATAATTTATCCCAATCATACGCATAATATCAACATTATGGGAGCAAAATAATTGGCCGTTTTACTTATGTATATAAGAGTAATGTACAGTATATAAAGTGTACTTTTCTTACCTCATAATGAGCTTCTGTAGAGGCCTCAGTAATGATACTGAAGATAATATTGCTCCTCTTTTAAGACCTCTCGACTGGGATCGTCCAGAATGCCTGATGAAGGGCTGGCAGGCGAGGCAGTCGTATCGGTTGAGTGAAGGGAAAAGACAGGCCGAGTGTGGTAGAGAGGCTGCAGACGGTACCGGGCTGGTTAGTGAGGAAAGAAATGGGCGGGGGGTGGGGGGGTGGATCTCGGCATTAAAAACATTGTTATTGGCAATTGTTTGGCAATTTTTTTAGTTCTTTATAAATTTGTTGATAAGGTTGTAAAGTATTCTTGATATTCCGCTTCACTTTGATGCTTAATTCCGTTGATGGCTCGTAAATCATATCTGTTAAATTTTTGGCACACCTGCATATATCTGCCATTTTATGTCAAGTCCAGTTAATGTATAATATTCAGTGTCGTTATCCTCATCATCCTCTTCTTCACTCCTGGCAAGCTCCTTTAAGAAAGTCCTCACTCAGTTTCTCTCCTGGTGTTTCAAGCATCTCCACAACTTCATCTGGGGCCAGGTCAACAAAACCTTCCCCTCCAACTTCTTGTGCCATCTTCACAATTTTTGTAACTTCACGTCTAACAGAAGGAAACCCTGTGAAGTCTTTCACAACTTTCTTCCAAATAGATTGCTAACACAAATTGATGGTCATTGCTTTCAATTCATCTTGGGGTTCTTGGATGTTGTTTATGCAGTCAGTGATATTATAATCCTTCCAACATTTATGCACATTAAGTTTCTGATCCTCCTCCATTGCCTGATGGATCTGTCTTAGGTACAACGAGTATAATATGCTTTGAACGTTGATATAACATCCTGGTCAAGAGGCTGGGTGGTGTTGAGGGGCAGAAACAACACATAAACATTAGGGTTTGCAATTCAACAGATTTAGGATGGCAGGAGCATTGTCAAGGATGAGGAGAACCTTGAATTTCTGCCTTTTCTTCTCTAGGTACTTTTCCACTTCATGCACAAACCAGTAAATGGAACCATTCCGTAAACAGTATTCCCATCATCCACGCTTTCTAATTTGACCTGTAAAATAGAGGAAGACGTTGCTTGTCCTTCCCCTTAAGTGCCCTGGGGTTGCAGGAATGGTAAAGCATCATATCCTTTATCATAAAGCCTGCCGCATTCCCACACATAAGGAGTGAAGTCTGATCTTTTGCTGCTTTAAAACCTGAGGCCCCCTTTTTCTTCCTGGGTGAGATATATGAGTGTGTGTATCCTCTTAAACCATAAAGCGGTCTCCTCTACATTGAATATGTGGTCCGCAGCTGCTGCCTTACCTCTGAGACGTACGTTGTGCCGTGAATATCTTTTTTTTAATTTGTCAAACCAACCTTTATTTCCTTGGAAAAGTGTAGAACTTGGTCATGTTTCCTGGCTTGAAACGTTCATAAAAACTCGCAGCTTTATCACGAATAACCTTTTGTTCGACTGGCACATTTCTCTGACTCGTGTCTTCAATCCATACACTTAGCGCCTTCTCCATCATCTCCATACCTTTATCATGTATCTGATGTAACATTAGCATTGTGGTGCATGATGAGCAACACTACTAATAATTTCCTTGCCTTTCATCTTTGTGGAATAAACAGTTTACTCATTCACTTCGAATTCACGGCCAACCATTGACACATTCATGCTGCTAGCAAGTTCATCTGACAATAAAATTTTTGTGTCAAAGTCATGACTTTCATCACTCTCTCTGCACCAGATGCACTACCACCAGTTAATGGCTTTTTGGGAGCCGTGACATTTATAATTAACCTTAGAATTGCTCTCAGACGAGACTGGCAGGAGATGTGGGAGAGCACAGCTGCGGTGAATGCTACCATGATGTCACATCGTGGCAGATGCCCGCAGTTTTTAAAGTAAACATCTTGCCTTTTTGTGTTATTTTAATAGATAACAACCTCTGAAGCTCGTTTTGCAGATGGTTGAATTTGCGAGAGATGAACTCGCATATGTTGAGGTACTGGTGTATATCTATTTTTGTTTGTTGCAGAGAGGTAGGTGATGAGGCACTTCAGTTAAAAAAAAATTGAACCCAGGTAGTTGTTATGACAACATTGGGTGACATGATGCCTACTTTTTTCTTACAGATAATGTTCCCTCCATTAATCCAAATATCACTGGAGGTAAGATGGACCTTGTGGGTGGTGATGTTAGTACTGTTGAGCTTAATTGTTTTTGATGAGGCCAGTTATTGTAGTTATAAAAGGTGTTTCTTCTGTCTGGTGCTGGAATGTGTATAAACTATTGATGTTGGTCTTCATGAAATTTGAAGTAGGTTTATGGCGGAAGTACAAATGGCTAATCATCTGCTAATTACCTTTGATGTATATCTGAGAGGTAAATTGCCTTGTATACTTCCTCTTTACCCTTTTCAATAGATGGTTGAGGCAGTGTTACCCCTCTACACATGAAGTGTCATTTGGTCCAAAATTAGGGGAAAGGAATTAATTCGAAGTTGGTTGTGCCTTTCATTTGCTTGGGCTAATTAAGACAATTGTAGGCTTGTTGGTAACTTATTACTTGTGTATTTGTACATTTTATGATTGAATGAAATGGCTTTGCTTTAGTTTGGGAAGCTATAATTTATTTAAGCTTTGCATGAAGAGACCTTGTTTTTTTAGGCTTAGTAAAAAAATTTCTTTAGTTGTGTTGAACAGTATCATTGAAACTTGTTCAAAAGAGTGAATTTTGCATACTACAGTTATAGTAAGAAGAGTATTAGCTTTAAAGAAAAGTGTGTGTGCACATGTGGTCTTTACTCTGACTACTCTGCATATTTGGGAAAAGGCTTGAAAGAATTGAGGGGGGGGGGGTCAGGACCTCAAGGCATTTTAATTTTTATATTTGCAAGTGATGAAACTAATACCTCTTTAAATTCATCATATTCTCATTTTTCTTGAAATGATGCCAAGGTTTTTCTTCATTTGAGGTGAGTGATGTTGGCACATTCACCTGGAATTTTATGACGAAGTCCTCCAAAGCTTGTTGCACTTTGCTAGACCAGTCCGGCGAGCCATTTCAGGTTTGCTTAGACCTTTATATTGAAAGGCAATAATTGCAATTTGCATTGCCTTTGAGATTTCAGCATTGATGATATAACTTTTTCATCCTGTGTGGGTGTTTGTGGACCACCTATACTGCTTCATTGGTCATCCTCTTGGTAATGAAGAATACATTTTTATTTTGTTTAAGCAAAATACAATGCCCCCTCGCCTAACCCTTAAGCCCTGGGATACGGTGCCGCTGGGCATAACCCCCACGTGGGGATAAATCGAGAAAAATCTACTTTTCCAAAAAATACTATTTAACCTTTTTGAATGATAAAACAATGAAAAAGAAGTAAGAAAAACTATATATTGACCATCTAGAAACTTCCCTGGTAGTGCGGAGGGGGGAGGGAGATAAGGGGGCAGCTTGTTGACGGCAAGCACACGTGGTCAACTTCACACTTAGCAGCTATTGTTAGCTTGCCTTTGAGTCCGGATGCCAGTAATGCATATATTTTTTTGATCATAATATTTATTTCCTATAAATAATTCATTTATAATTTATTTTATTTGCATTATTTTTCATAAAAATTGCTCGGTGACACGCGCAGTCTGTCGCCAGGCTGTCATTGTGTTTGGTAGAGCAAGTAATGCATATAAATAATTAATGGAATAATAATTCCACAAATAAATACATTTATAACATAATCATATAATTATTTTTCAGTAATACTACAATACAACTTCACTACTTTTAGCAATATTACTTTGATACAACATTATAGAATGGACAAACAATGAAAATAAAACAAACAAAAGTAGGTAATTACGTTCAGGAAGCTTCCCTGTGGCCTAGCTTGTGGCGTGACACAAATAGTCACTGGAACTTGATAACCCCCGCCGGGCATTTAAACAGTGGTGGGAAAAGGCTCGCGTTCTGGAACGTCACCCAGGGCGTAAGGGTTAACACAGGTTTGTTTTAGCACTGTTAAGTTGGAATTTTTTTTTTTTTTTTTTTTTTACGGCGTGGTACCGCTTGACACGGGGCTAAGATTCACTCGAACATGGGAAAATTCGGCGGAATGCGGTTAGCTTGAACATATTTTGCGCAGGCCAGCTGATCCAGCTGGCAGTCGAATATGGGTAGCATTCCCACACCAAGCAGACCCAGTCAGTAGAGTGTATTTTATAATTAAAGAAAATATCAGTGGACATGGCATGTTGCTATTAAATAAGAAAAATGTTGAGTGTGGGTGTACATGTGTATGATGTGGAAATATGTATGGACTTCATATGTTGCCAACATGATTGTCCCTGAAGCTGCATTCTCCTACCAGGCAAAGCTGTGTTACTGTTATTTTTTAACACTTATTTGCAGGTAGATAAATGCAATTTATTATTATTATTATTATTATTATTATATTTTTTTTACTCTTTCATGCACACAATTGTTCATACAAATGTGGAAAAATTTATCATAAGGTCAAAAACATAAAAAGAATAAACGTTTCCTACATCAGTGGTAGTTAGTGTGCGATTGTGGGAGTGGGATGCAGCATTGGGCTGGTGGTGGGTGGTGTGAGGTGGTGGTGGCACTCCACTTGAAGCATCCCCTATCTCCCTGTGTTATAATGGGTTTGTTCTGCATGGCATTTTCTGGGAATGCAACTCTTGTCTTAAGCTAGGGGGCAGTGTAATGCTATCCTAATAATAGCTATGTTGTTAACAAATAAATGCAATAATATCTCTTGTTAGCCATAACTCCTATACAGGGGGTTGACCTGTGGTGTAATGAGCAGCATGCTCGCTTCGCAAGCGAGTTCGATCCCTGGGTAGGGTGAAACAGTGGGCAAGTTTCTTTCTGCCATTTGCCTGTCTGCCCAGCAGTAATTGGGGACCTGGATGTTTATCGATTTGTGGATCGTGTTCCGGGGTAATAGTTAGTCAGTGCAGTTGGTGAGTTGTCTGGTCTTCTTGAATTATTTCTTGACACTGGGTCATGCAACTCGTTAACTTAGGGTGTGGTTGTTGTGTTGGCGACAGCTTCTACACCTTAAACAAATTCATGTCTAGGTGGCCCTTGGGTTGGCCATCCTTGTTACACGAGAGGGCAACCATTATTTATACGGGATTCCCAGGTTACGAACGAGTTCCATTCCTGAGGACGTTCTTAAATCGGAAATTGAACACATAACCTAAGTTCACATCATAGCCTCAGTCCTTTTATATATCTCGGATCACATAATTTAAGGGAAAAGAAGAAATTGAATGACAAAATACAGTAAAGAAAACTAAAAATTAAAGTTTGACAATTACATTGAAACCTGGGGCTGGCTTGCATGTAGAGATGGGCATTTGTAGGATGTTTTGCAATAATCTTCCTACTGTGTTGCAAAACTGCTTCAATATTTATTCATCATTAAAGTAATACATTGTATATGAACATTTAACCCCTTGGGTAAGAGGGGCCTGTCTGTGCTGAATAAAATTGTCTGGCATCAGCCAAATAGGATAGTAAAAGTGATGTCCAGTAGTTAGGGTTTTACATATTTCTCTTATTACAGTACAGCACAGGTACATACAAAAATAACAGTTGAGACAGACCCAATTTTCAAGTAATTCTGATGTTGACTGTTCTTTCTGTTAACATTTGAATCTCATGAAGCTTGTTATTTCTGGGTCAGAGTATACGTATTTCAATATGTTGAAAGTTTTTGTACAGTTCTGAAAGTCACATGGTTTATACACCCTCACCAGCTTGAGATATTAGTATGTTTATATTAAGTGGGGCAAGGAAGTAAGTTGAAAATTACATGGATTAAGCTCGTCTAGATAATGGTTATGTAGATTCCCTGATGGGTGAAATGGGGAGTTTTGGTCATGTGATTAAATGCACAAGGGTTTAATGAAGTTGCTAAAGTGTGAAAGAGGGTTAAAGGCTTAGAGCTGTATTGAGTGGCTGTGAATGGAGTTGCTGAAGTGTTGGAAAGGTTTAGATGGTATAAAAGTAAGTCATGTGTAATGCATACTAATTTATATTAAGATCAAGAAGTTTTTTCTCAAGCCTTTTCCCGGTATACTGCAGGTGTAAGTTTAGTTGTAGAATACAGGTTTAGTGACTTCCTTTTCTTAACAAAATTACTGTATAAAGTATGTTTGGGATGTGAAAGTGTTAAAGGAGTTATGGTTCTGTTTGCCTCGGGATGATTTAACATGCAGTTTAAACATGTAAATAGTCAAGTGGGAAAGTCTTTACTGTTATTGAGATGAAATTACATAGAAATAAGAAAGCGGTTTTTAAGTTTTATACTTAAATATGTAGATTTGAATGGAATTAAGTATAATTATTGGACTGTGATTATTGATGGTTAATTCCTGTACAGTATATGAATTATTTTTTGAATATATTTTTTATTTTTGTTAAAAAAATTAAGGTTTTGGATTTTTGGTGGGAGTCATCCAAGTTCTGAGAAAAGCAGAAAGGGACTGGCGTTAAGTCTTGGTTAAAAGTTTTTCTAAAATTCTCTAAGAAACAACTTCATATATAACACTGCTTGTTATATTGAATTATAATAATTAAGCAAATATATTTCTAAGCAATTCAAAGAAACTTCAATTTATTCCTTTAAGGTAACTGATGCACATAATTCCTCTCTTGCAGCTCTGCCAAATACTGTTGCCACTGGTGTGACGGCAATGCCAGCTGTTGGTGCTATGGCATCAAATATGGGCAACATGGGTGGACAAGGCATGGGCATGATGGGAATGGGTGGTTCAGCTGGTATGGGAACTGGGATGGGAGCTGGAATGGGAACTGGTATGGGTAACATGGGAGCTGGTATGGGTAACATGGGTGCTGGCATGGGTAATATGGGTGCTGGCATGGGTAACATGGGTGCTGGCATGGGTGCTGGCATGGGCACTGGCATGGGTAACATGGGAACTGGTATGAATAACATGGGAAATGGTATGGGCTCATCATTGATGGGTGGAATGGGAGGCGCTGGAATGGGTACATCAAGTAGCATGGTGTCCAGCTTAGCAGGGGGAGTAGGGGCTGGTATTGGTGGCACCAGTGGAATTGTGAGTCCAAGCATGAGCCGTGGCAACATCGGTAGCAGTGGAGGAGGGTATGGTTTGTCACGGGACTACAACCATGGTAGTGGCGGCACCAGTGCTTCCAATAGCAATTACTCTGGTGGATACAGGAACATAATCCAGCTGAGTAATGTAAGTACTTTAAGGGTCTTTATACTTAATAAAGCATGATCAGGCATTGGCATTAAGTTATTATGCTTATTCTTCTTAATATTGGTATCCTTAAGTTTACAAAAGGGTGGAAGTTTTTTGTTTGTTTGTATGAAGGAAACACGGAAGATTTATGTCATTGCCTTTTCTTCATTTCATTATTATCGTGTACAGAATCATGCCAGCACATCACAGTTGTTGGCCATCATATTGTAATCAGTGCTCAGAACATTTCCTGAAGACCTTGGAGTGGTACCAATGTTTCTCTAGTTGTATAATAACGTATTTTCTTTTTCAAAGTAATGCAGATGTCAAAAGAAAATACATTAGTAGTCTTTATTGTTGTAGGTTTGTGAGTTGAAAAATCTGCATTCAGATTAGAGATATATAATTAATAATAGAAAGTAGAGGGTTCTGTATAAAAGTCTCTGAACATATATTGAGATTTTATTATTGTTTAGTTATAATATGAATGAAATCCAGCAATTGGGAACATTAACCTTTCTTTAATAGCATAGTACTTCCTCCAGCAGTTAAAGAACTGGAGATGTTATAACAATTCCTTTTTTATTAAGTAATTGAAAATCAAGTTTTTAATATTGAAGTGAAAATTTTATTTCAGTTACCTATGGACTATACGTGGCAGTCTCTACGTGACCTGTGTCGGGAATTTGGAGACATCAGATTTGCAGAGATTCGATCAAAAGGAACTGGAACAGTTCGATTCCAGACTGAAGCTGATGCTCGCAGAGCAGTTGGTATCCTTTTATGAAAATTGAATAAATTGCATGCATATTACTATAAGCCTGCATGACAGTGGGGCCCATTGTCCTGATAACCTATAATTATCTCTTATTACAAGGCTCAGGAAAATTTAATTCCAGTATCCGAATTTATATGTATTTCATTGAATATTGTTCTCACCCGTAGACCAGCCAATTCCAAACTGCATAGATTTTTCTTTGAATTTCTTACTATAGTTGTCTGCACACACTGGGATTAGTAGACTCGCTGAATTTGTCAGAAATATGACTTAAGGAGCAGTCTCTTACACACTTTGTTGACACCCACGGCACACATACGCGTTCTGACCCTTCCTCTTACATGCTGAAGATTAACCCGAGGGAGATGAGGACCCAGATTAAAACCAACACTGTAATATTTAAGGCCAGTAGCCTGAGTTAACTGGACACCTAACAAAAAATATCTAGAAAACTTATTTCCTTACCTCAAGAATAAAGTAAATTGGGTGCAGGAATAGCATTTTTTTTATTTATTTATTTTTTCTCCCCCGAGGATAAGGAACGATGCCACTGTTGGTGCCTGCGCTGTTGTAGCCCATTGACATTTTAAAGACAAAAGAGGAAGACAATTACAGGGAGGTGTATCAATAATAATAGGCATGGTTTTCAATTTTCCATATAGTTTTATGTACAGTACTGTTAATTTAGTAATACACACAAATCAACAGAACAACCTAATCTAGGATGGAAGTTTATTATTATTATTATTACTTAAGGTTATGTATTAGGTTCGTGCTGGCAATGGACAGGCAGCTTATATGGAGGAAAGTTCAATGGGTTGGTGGGGATTTTTTTTGTCATGTGCAACACGGCATCAGGTGACAACATTATGCCTTGCACACACTTCTAGTCTGCTGTGGTGCTTTGTATTATATATGCATCATGTATCAGTTAATTACCAAAAGCTGCTATGAGTTTTCCTTTTGGTGAAAAGAACATTGTAATAAATAACATGTATTCAGTATATCAGGGTTCTTTGGGAAAGTCATTCTGATTCAGCTAAACTGACATCAAGTTTTCAGTTCATTATTTTATCTTTTTTTTTTACTGCAGAATTATAGTTGAATATACTCCAGTCCTTTTAATTGCTATAATATTCATAATGGAAAAAAAATCAGAAAACGCACGCACGCACGCACGCACGCACGCACACACACACACACACACACACACACTCACACACTGCTAACATAAGACAACTTATGATGTAAGGCAGAGTAAAATTCAATAGCATTGAGAAGGAAGTTGCTGCTGCTTAAAAAAAATTTCCCCCTTGATATTCCCAGCTAAGTTAGGGGTGCATCTTCCAAGGCAGTGCACCTAATATGACAGGAAATATAATAACCATTTCTATGTTGTAAAGATTCACTAACTATGGCCCATATGCAAGTTTTATGAGTCAATATTATGTTGAACTGTGAATGGGCTAATACAGGGTGGTTGGAAATGAAAGCAAATGCCAACATGTGTTTTCTTGCATTTGTTGTCATTCATTCTTTTATTCTTCTGCTTTAGATGTTTTCTGTTGTGATACTCCCTTCCATATGAAGGCCTCAAACCTGGCTTTGCTATCACTTACCAAAGCCATTATCTTCCATCAACAGCTTGAACTTTCTCAAAAGTTACTCAGTAGCCTATTTAAACTGAACTTATTCCGAAATATTTTCCTTAACAAAGTTTTCAGAAATGCTGGATCGTCAGCGTCTGGATGGAAGAATTCTGGATGTGATTCTTCTGTAGATTTTATCTATAGGAGTGACATTTCAAGCAGGAGTTAAGAGAATAACTGGGTCCGTGAGATAAAACGTATCTCACCAGACGAGAGGGGCTGTGTGACGAATGAACAACGAAGCCAGCCGATGACTACTAGCAAAGGTAATGGCTGCTTACATGGGGGCTTGTGTCATCTCAGTGGCCCGTCAGTTTCTCGAGTTGGCAGTTCTGGAGGATTGAATTATGCCTAGTTCCAAGCTGATGGTTTTGAAGACTGACTACTTTGATGGAGGATTGCTGTGTTGATGTGGATTATATATGGCATTCTACTCTAGTGGGTGTTTGTGTACTTTACACCAAGTGGCAACATTTAAATCACAATTCTTAATTTATGGAGTTGGTTGTGTTCGAGACTTGTTCGATCTGGTATTGACAAACTTGTGATTTGGAATTGGTAATTTGCTCCCAATACTGATAGAAACATAGATGTACACAAACTAGAAAGAATGTAAAGAAAAAATCACTTGCTGTCATTCTTCGATGTGCATGTAAATGATACTTTTTTATTTGTAACATTAGGTTAGATTGTAGTTCTCATTCTTTGGTCCTTTGAGAGGATGCTTGTGCTCTACATATTAGCTGAGTTGTATATGTCGAAGGATATTGTGTTCAGTTGATGAAGTTGGAGTAGTATAATTGGATCATTGTACCTGTTTATAGATAAGATGTAATTCGCCAATAAATGGGCAATGGGCCGTCTTTGCTATTGTTTTTTCTTGTTGTCCTTTAGACATTTTTTCTGCCTTGTCTTAATACATTGAGTCTGGATTGTGTATCTCTTATAGGGTCTTCTCAATTTTTTCTTTACTTTATTATTTTGTTTACATTCATGATACTGTACATGTTACTTCAAGTTTTTAAGACTGATTTGTAATGCCATATTATATGCGCACAGCTTGGGTTATGTGTTTATAGACTACAATGTTCAGGTGGCAGTCTTGAGTATGTACCATCTTGTATGAAGATATGAAGCTGGAAGGTGAAGGAATTTCATTTTGAAGAAGTGTTCTTTGTAAGTATGAATAATTTTTAATTCGTTCATCAGGGTACTGTATAGTCAGCAGTTCTTGGTTAAACTTTTGGATTTAGAATTTTTGAGACAGTTTCATTGCTGAGGTTGGGTTATATTTGGAAATGTTGTCATCGAAAAAGCAGAGGTAGACGACTCGGTGCACACCAATGGTTATTGAATTTAAACCAATTTGAAGTGCTGACCATGTGGTAGATTTGATAGTTAAGACTGCTTTTTTACTGACTATTGGGATGTTTTAAAAACAAAGGTTTTAGGACCTGATTATTTGACTGAAATTGCCTGACTAGAAAGTTATAATTGCAGTAGTAAATGTTTAATCCTCAATATTATTTCTATTAATGATTCATTTCAGTATTGATGTTAATATGAATATAATGGAATGGAAGGGTATACGGAAAAATAAGGTTAGGTTATTTAAGCTAAATTAATCAGCCAACTGTTTGCAGTTAATGTGTTGATGTAGGTTAAAATATTAAATCAGTTAAGTAATTTACTGGAGTTGATCATGAGACTACTGCCTTGGTGGAAGAAGGCAAAGGGCTCACTTCTTGTCACATTCACTTTCCATCTCTGGTGGTAATAGTAAAATTGTCATGGCCTTTCCACTGTTAAATCTGACTTTTTTGTGATATCTTCCTACTGGTTTTCTTCTTGCTTTGCTCATTGAGGCAGCTGTCCTCATTTTCACTGATTACTATTTGTTATTGTAAGCAAATGGTTGTCTCGGAACAGCAACATCAATATGTAGATTACTTCAGTGACTGTTTTAGTTTGCTATGAAGGTTGCTAAATCTGGTGAAAGTCTTGTTGTCAATAGAAACAGGAAATTTATTATATGTTGTTTGTGGTCTTTTATTTTACAATGGGAACCCCAAAACTTTCTTGGATTAGTGAAATACATTATATAAATGGATGTCGTGACCAGTTAAGAACATACCAATATACCAAATTATAAGTTGATTAGCAATTTGTCAGTAGTGTATTGATCACCTAATCCTTAATTCCATAAATGATCAGATCCTTAGTCTCTTGGATGTTCAAGTCTTGGACTGTTGGTCACCCTGATCAGTCTGTGTTGACCACCTGGTCAACAGTTAAAAGGTTTTTGGGTGAGAGGACCAAGTTTATTGGCCAGAATTTTGAGTGAATAAGTGTGTGTGTCTGTGTGAGTGGGTGTAACCACCTTATCACTAGAATTTGTATAATGTTAAGAGACTGATACAAAACTTAGTAATTACTATATCTGGTGGAAAAATAAAGACACAGTACTGCCCATGTTATTTTCAATACAGGAAAATTAATTAGGATTATGGTTGTGTAATATGCAAGTGAATTTCAGAGGTGAGGAACAGAACAGAGAAGATGTAAGAGGATGAAGGTTTGTAAACTGAAGCATTGCATTTACAGGAATTTTGAATGTTTTAGCTGAGGAAATTTACTGCTTTCACAAAATTTGGGACAGCACAAGATTAAACCTTTAACTCATGGGGGCATGCCACTTGCCTTCAAGCATACAGCTAGGAATGTCACATTTATATGTTCTATTATTTTTTCTCTCGGCTTTAGGTGAAAATAGGATTTAACTTAACCCCCAATTTTAAAGGATTAATCATGAAAGCCTAATGTAAATTTAGTTGTTTAATGTGGTATTGTATGCGGGAGTGGCATGTGATTGTTTATTTTTTGTTATATAGTAGATGTTTGGATATAGCAATAGGAGGTAATTGAGGGTGGGAGATGTGGTTGACTGTGTGGGTGGGAAAGTGTGTTTGAGGGTGAGATGTAGGTGATAATAAGGATGCTACAGGTGGGTGAAAATAAGGTTGAGAAGTGTGTGATAATGAGCTTCGGTGTGGTGGGTGATCGTGAGCTTCGGTGTGGTGGGTGATAGTGAGCTTCGGTGTGGTGGGTGATAGTGAGCTTCGGTGTGGTGGGTGATCGTGAGCTTCGGTGTGGTGGGTGATAGTGAGCTTCGTGTGTGGTGGGTGTGGTGATAGTGAGCTTCGGTGTGGTGGGTGATAGTGAGCTTGGGTGTGGTGGTTGAAAGTGGAGTTGGGAAAGGTATGCCGGAGTCCGAAAGTAGATTGTAAAATTGAATAAATTCGTTCAGATCAATTAACTACTTGGGAATTGAAACAGATGAGCAGGGCATGCAAACAGAATTTTTTTTTTAAACAAGGATTGAGAAGTTTTGTTATGGTAGTGATTTTTTTTACCAATATAAGGTCAGGTATGATAGCTGTAAGGATGTGTGAATATTACAACTGAATAGATGAGATGCTTGTTTCCATTTACTGATGTAAAACTGGCATTCTTACATTAAAAAAAAGGATGGGACTTCTTAGCAAATATAGTGAATTGATGTAAATCATTGTGATCAGTGTGGAGAATATGTGTTCACCTTGCATAATTTGTAATTAAATTGATATTTCTGCCCTTTTCTTTTCATGCTTTTCTCCCTGTACTGTCCCATACTGTTTTGTCAATTTTTAATGAGGTTTTATCATTCTTGGTTTACAGCCATTTTCCACACTTGAGTGGGTTACCTCTGGTTACCTGATGGCTGCACTCCATGCTGCACCATCTCTTGCAGTCTTTTGTCAGGTTCTGAACTCTAATGTTATATGTCTCAGCCTATCCCCATGTCATTCTTCATTCTTGGCTTACCCCTGGCTTTCCTTCCCTCTACATTTCGGCTCATGCAATTTTTAACCCAATTGATCACGCCCACTCCACAGTTTTCAAATTTTGAAATACATAGCAAAATAATTCAAATAAATGCACACTCAATTAAAATCTCTTACTTTTAGAGGTGTACTGGCACTTGTTTTATACGTGTAACATGCACAAAACTACTTCTTTTAGAAGTCGCCCCAAATTGTGCATAATGGGTGTAAAATAGGCCATCAGTATGGATGTAAGAGTCTGCATTGTGATAGTTTACACAATCATTCCTTTGTAAATACAAATTTTAATTTGTGGGAAGAAATATCAGATACAGTACATACATACATACATACACTAACATACATACATATCTCAACAGTCCATATACATGCTGACTTCCTTATAAAAACAATACCTATCTCGTGAGGTATTGTATATGGAAGTCCGCATGTAGATGGACAGTTGAGATAAATATGTAGCCTCGTGTTTCCCAGCTGGATTCGGTAAAATGATACAACCACCATGTAGTTGGCATGGGTAATCCCTGATGGAGGTTGACGGTGCTTAAAAATAAGACGAATGAACAGGCTATGTGTGAAATAAAACAAAGCCTAGGATTGCTATTGTTGTCCCTGTTTACACGCAGAGGTCCAAGGCTCGATTCCCGACTAGTGAGGTACATAAATACAAACAGTGAGGCCAACACACATAGTAGGTCTCTCCTCTCCTCTCTCCTCTCCTCTTTTCTATCTTCTCTTCTTTTTCAAGGTGAATATTGGTAGCAGCCAGAGATCAGCATCATTGGGCAGACATTATGGTTATGGTATCAGTGAATTGATTGTGCACTACTTGTACATTAAGGGGAAAAAAAGCACATGGGCTGGTATGGTATCAAGTACTCCGTGAGTTTTCTTTGTAGGTTGATCCCAAAATGAATGAAATGGAGAAAGTGCTCAGGGTGGCCAGGTCATACAGGAGAAGGCTATTTGCCTGTATGAACCTCCAATCCTAGCTTCATTGATTTCATGTCTACATGTGCTTATTTTTGTTCATGTTTGTGTATTTTGTGATGGGCAGAGGTGGATGGATGGATGGATGCAGAGAGAGAGAGAAAGAGAAAGAGACCTTGTTATATTAGGTGGCTGATGTCATGGACAGCATATTTTCTTTTCTTTTTTTTTTTT
Organism: Homarus americanus; assembly: GCF_018991925.1. Classification (NCBI taxonomy): domain Eukaryota; kingdom Metazoa; phylum Arthropoda; class Malacostraca; order Decapoda; family Nephropidae; genus Homarus; species Homarus americanus. The sequence goes on from NW_024749779.1 coordinate 5,647,431, forward strand.
TAGTGGACAACCAGATTTATTCTGTTTTGTTGTTCCCTCTCCATGTCAAGGCATCATGATCTCTAACTGGTTTGTACATCACCCCAGTATCAGACCCCAAAAGTGTCACATCATCTTGCTGTATCAGTCCACTGCTGTTTGGAGGTCTCCTTGTACTTTCATAGTCTTCCATCTTGAACCACTCTTGTCCTCTGAACAATGCTAGATTTTAAATTATCGTTCATCAATTTTATAGTTTGCTTTTTTCTTAGTCTTTTAATTTTCAGTGGAATCTAGAATATTCTTTTCCTACTTGTGGATCGGTTTGTGCATTATTGTTCTTCTGTCACTAACATCTAGCACATTTTTAGACATGCTTATAATTGATGTATTGGAGCAGTGTCTAGATGTGTATAGGTATTTATACTTGAATATATGTAAAGTATGCATTGATAAATTAGTGTAAATGAAATTGCAGCGAGCCCAAAAAATTTGTGAATGGACTTTACATAGATATATGAAGTATGCTTTATTCTTAATCACTAACTCAATTTAACTTGATTAAATCATAAACAACTTCAACTTGAAAGCCCAAGACATCCTTCGCAGATTCGCTAGGTATCATCACCTTGCTTGACGGTCGGAAACAGCCATTATGGTTGAGTGCTATTGATGTGGAAAATCTGAATTATAGGTGTGATGGTTTTTATGCCTTTAGGAAAGATGAGAATTCAGATGACATAGAAGATACCCCTGTATAGTTAATGGAGCACAGTTGTGAATTTCATAGATTGTGACTTGCTATGTAGATTTTCTGAGGTTAAATGTTGCCTTGAAATGTTATGAAGAGGATATGGCATTGGTGGACAAGAAAGAGCAGTGCTAATAGTCTTGGGAAAGTGTTCAGGGACTCATTCTCTTTAGTGTCTCATACCCTTCTTTTGATGTAGGGTGAGTTCCTAGGAAGTAACATGACAGAGTAATGTTATGTAAAAGACAAGTGGATAGTTGTAGTATTGTACTGGTTCTTCTATTCAGTTGGTAATAGTAATAGAGTAACAGTAGTAGTACAGGTATTTATTTTAATGTATTCATTGTTTTTAGTTTTAAAATTTTTGAGGAATTCACAGTTGTCATTGTGTGAAGACAATCACTTTTCAGTGAGAAATTTGACACACACACACATATATATATATATATATATATATATATATATATATATATATATATATATATATATATATATATATATATATATATATATATATATATATATATATATATATATATATATATATATAATTTCTGTATATACTGTATTGTGCAGTGTGCACATTCATGGGTGTCAGGTCAGACATTGCAGCAAAATTGTCTATTTCAGTCTGTATACAATACTTACACATCCCATGAAACCTACAGCCTTCTTGTTTAGGGAACTCTCTTTGGTATGTAATTTTCTCTTTTTTTTCATATTTCTTTTGTTATTATCCATCCTTCCCTTATGTATATACCTCCTAGAACCTGCCTGCAAATTTTTTTTAGTTAAATTTAAAAAAAATGGAGTGGATAAGACTGGAGATTTTTGCGGTTTCTGAAAGTTCCGTTATACAGGTATTATGGATAATTTGATATTGTTTTTTCTGACTCCTTAACACTCGGGTTGGTTTCTACTTTTTGTGGCATCAGTTTGAGCATACATATTTATAAATCCTATATTTTGTATTGATATTGGAGTTTTCTTCATTGCTGAACTCCATATACAGTACTGTACTCATTAGATTTTCCGAGTCATTTGTGGGATGCAATACTTCCCAAGCTGAAACCACCAGACATTTCTCCAGGTCTGAATAGATTTTAGGATTTACATTACCTGTACTTGGTAACCGAGCTCAGTTCTGACTTAAGATTGCCCATTTGTTTTCTTTAAAAAAAAATAAAAATAAATAAATTATTAAAACAAAACAAAAATGTACAGTACAGTACAGTATTTATTTTTCTTCAAATTTTATGAGTTCATATTCCTGTAGAAATCAGTGTTGACTTTTGACTGTATTTATGACTTCATAGATTGATCTCCAAGGTGAATGAAAATAGCTTTATTTAATTTTAAAATTGTTTATTATTCTCATTTTGTGGTACTCTACCAGATTTACTATTCACTCACAAATCATTAAATAATCAGTGATGCATATATCAATTTTTTATTTCTTTGGGAATGACAAGAAGGGATTGTCCTGTTAAGAGAATCCTCATCAAGAATATTAATATGAAATAAAAAAACTCGGGGAAACACAAAAATTCAATGTTGATCTAAAGAACTGTATGGTGATTCCAGAGTTCTGGCTAACATTGTATGCCTCACAGGAGAGTGAGGTAAAATATAATTTAAGAACTCACAATAATGCCTCCCTAGACTTACAGTAAAACCCTCTTAATTTGTACCTCTCTTAATTTGAAATCGCTCATAATTCGTGATTTTTTGCTGTTACGGAACATATATTGCAAATTTTGCAATATCAATATATATATATATATATATATATATATATATATATATATATATATATATATATATATATATATATATATATATATATATATATATATATATATATATATATATACACACACAAACACACAGAGGATTCGAACCCACTAGCCCATGACTGTGGGCTAATGAAATATATATGGATCCTCATGTGTGTGTGTGTGTGTGTTTTTATTTTATTTTTTTTACGGTGTCCCTCATATTTTGTAAATTCGCACAATTCATAAGGGCCAGAGCCCCTATTATTTTCAATTATGGGAGTTTTACTGTATTTCAAAATCACTCGGGTGGAGGTACTGTATAACTAATTATGAGGTATGGAGAGCAAGCACCCAAAATTAGTCACCATAATTGTGCTGAAAATCTGCTAATCAAAAAGGAATTGCCCAATCCTTGTGAGATTCTTTTCTGCTTTCAAAAAATTTGAAAAATTAATAACAAGATACACAAGTGACCTAAACCACTCATGTTTTAGGGAAGATGAGAGAATTGAGGATGCAGAATGGTGTTCAGGCAGCAAACCTTGTGTTTAGTAAGTTGCCTGATGCTCTGACACGGTATTTGTGCACTAGTAATCATAAACATACACTTGTGTTCTGGTACAGAATACTGAATATACAGTACAATAATTCATATTGTTTTCACCTTCGTTATACCCTATTACATAATAATATATACCCTAGTACAATCTCAGCCATCTCACATAAATTAGTTTGAGAACTGATGTGCTTATTTAACACTCGCGCACCATGACTCTACATCTGTGTAAAGTTTTAGTCTCGTCCAATTGGCACTGATGCCATTTGCCCATCCCTCCCCCAAAAAAGTAATTATGACGGGTGAGGTTTGGGCAGGTCGTTCCTTGAACCATTCTCTCTTGGTAATCCAACACGAATTAGATATATGGCAACCCCACCATGCACAAGGATTGAGGACTTTAGTATTCTCCCAGTAGCCACACTAGAATGTGCTGCGCACTTTCCCTTTAGATTTTCTCCCGTTGTCTCGCACACTTCTGCACCTTCATTGTACAGTAATACTCTCCTGTAAAATTGTAAAGTATTGATTAGTTTTTACTCTATTTTATTTTATTTATTTTACATTTCACCGATTCAAATATGTAACTGTTGTTTGTGTGTGAGCTGCTAGGGATGGAATTTTTATTCTAAAATTGCTTACAGCCAAATCGTACATGTTAGCAAAATCTAAAACCACCTTAACATACCTAGACACTTACACTAATCAATGGGAAAAACAGACCAAAACTAAAAAGTAAAAAAAATTTCAGTCTTACTAATACTTATATTCAATTTTTGATTTCACTAATATGAAGCTTAAATGTGTTTGCTTTTTTGTTGTATAAATTTTATTGTGTTTACTTGTTATTTGTTGGGTAAAATATATGTGGTTTGTGTTAAAACTATAATGCATAACTTATGAAAAGTATTTTGTCTTTCTTAATTTTTTTGTTTAAAGTGGAAGACCAATCAGTTTTACTTAGAATGTAGTTGGTTTCATACAAAAAATCGATCTGAATGAAAAGATACAGCTTGGCTCTTCCGTGCCAAAAGGTCACAACTGGCCATGTATGTGAGAGGGATGATACAAATATGGCGGTGCATGAGTGTTAATATTATATTATCTACATATAAAACAGGAGAGCAAACTCAGATTGATTTTTTATTTCTTTAAATACTAATCATTCTGAATGGCTTCTGATATCTATTGTCTCCAGATGCTTTTGAATGACACAGGTCTCATCTTGGGATTGGGCTTTGGTGTTGGCAGAATTATCACATCAGCAAACCAAAGTTGACTTAAATGGTGCTAAGGTTGTGCACTTATGACTACAGCTAGTTATGATAAGCCAGTTTCTTGAGTTGTATGTAGCGTGAATTATTTTTATTGGATTTCTTCCACTGGCCAATGAAGGTTCCTAGGTGTACAGTAGGTTAAAGATAGAGGTACTATTTAAGTTTGTGCTGCAAAAAGTGGAAATCAGCCAGTATGCCTTACCTTGAGACAAATGACTACTCTTGACCCTCTTACCCAGGCATCTGTTTCCCAAGAAATCACATGAATTATATATTGCTTGTAAATCCTGGTGTTTGACTGACTGACAACTGATTTTAATTGTGTATATTTTAGAAATACAGTGTATAGTGTATATAGAACTAAATTAGATTGACATTGTGTCAGGTAAATACTGCAGAAACCTTGTTGATATTGAGAACATGGCAATGATGCAGTACTATTTTTGCTTGACAGTTGGTACAGATGTTATTATTAAGTATACAGTGACCAGACTTGGGAAACATAGTTGTATGGTAACCAGCATGTCTGTGCATGATTCTGAAGGGAGTACAAGTTATCTTGAGTAAAACTTGTGCTGCCTCTTGTGGACTGGTCATCTGTGGTTGTTCATAAAGAGTCTTTGTTTCTTTGCTCATCCTTGTTTGGAAATCAGAGAGATGATCTGGTTCCATAGTTGATGGTCCAAACAGAAGTTGGAGGAGTGTAATCTAGATGAACAGGGTTTAATAATATTTTTGTAGTGTCTATGGGGATGAAAAAAAAACTAAATCAAATCTTTTTTTTCTTCTACCTTTAGACCATATTTTTGTATTGAATATTTAATAAGGATCCTCATTGTCTGAAGTAGTTGACTCTTGGTTTAAATTTTTACTAGTTTCAAGAATTTTAGCTTGAATAGGTTTAGAAGAAAGCTACCTTATTAGTTTTAAAGATAAGGAAGGAGTAAAATGGGAATCATGATATGTGTTGATGTATATGAAACAGGTTTTAGAGGAATTATTGAAATTTTGAAATTTATCTTATTCATTGGTTTTAATTTGTACTCGTTTTACTTCTTTTCTAGGGAACATTGTGTTGTAAGTCAAGATGTAGGTCAAGGGGAGAAAGAATTAGCTACTGGAATTTTCAATTATATTTTTAATTTTAATGGTGTTGGTGTAATTAAAAAGATTTTGTGTCATGTACTTTTAAGTATAAATACAGGTATTGAATGGGGACTAGGTTTTATTAGTCATTATCAGTGCTAATAATGGCTTCTTGGAGGTGAACTTTATTTTTTATTTTTTTAAATTGATAATCTTTTCTTGATGTTTCTTGCTTTGGTTCCTACTTATTTAAAGAAGTTGCCATATTTAACTATTGATATAAAGGTCAGTGTTTTAAGATGTATCTGAAGCAGCTGGAAAATGCCACTTGTCAAGAATTGTATGATGGGGAAGGATTCTCTTTATAGCAGCCTTTGTCATCCAAGCCTGAAGATATTTTTTGCAATTCTTCAAAACTCCTGTGCATGTTGATAAGTGGAATGTTGCTGTGGTCAGAGTGTGAAACAAGTTAATACAGTACAGTATATGAAAAAAAGGCCCTCTGGCCTCCCGTCGAGATTGCATGGTGGTGTTTCCGCTATGTGTTGAAGGTTGCTGCCACATTCCTTGGAGGCTTCGACAGGTCCAGCAAGATTGGTGTCGGGGTGTTGGTCTCGCCTCGAACAAGTTGGACTTCGACTGGTAAGCCACGCTATGTTTTGTAGCTTTGGTCGTGTCTGTTGGGGAAAATTGGAGCCTCAGATTGCAGAGTGGATGCAATATTTTATATTTTTAAATTGTTTTGTGTGGAATGGCATAACAAAAAAGGAGAAAGTTCTGGACTCTGGGTATTGGGATTGGATTTTGTTGTGCTATGCAGTTGGTACTGGGTGAAATACCTTTTCTGTTAACCCTTGCCAGACATTGAATTTATATTACTATCTTTAAAGGTCAGCTTCACTGGAAGCTGCTAGTGGTTTTTCTCTAGCCCATATACATGAGGTAACTCAATATTAGTTTTCCATACGCTGCCATATAAAACCAGATTGGATAAATAGCATTTGAAATTTAATTATTTTGGAAATATGGCTTGTGCTCTATTTGCACAACAAGAGGCCAGGTTTCAGTCTTTGGTGTAAGTGGGAGAGATCATTGCACTAACTTTCATAAAGTTTGGTTACTCTTGTTTTCTGAAAATTGGATCCAGTAAAGTCTTTTCCCCAGGATTAAACCAATCTACGTCATCAGAGATATTCTAATAGGATTTTAGCTATTAGGTGCTGTGACAACAGTTATAAATTAGTACCAGCTTTCCTATAAGTTTAATTTAGCTGAAAATTATTTCATTGCTGATAAGCTGATAGAGTATGAACATGATAAGAGAAGCCTAGAGAGATGTACAGTTTTCTACAGGTATATACAGTACAGGTATTTCAAGGTAACCTACAAGAAGCAGTGAGCTCTTATAATTTTAGCATTTCTCAACCATTTATAGATTATGCAGTAAATAATATTTATAGAAAGTTGATACAGTAGATATGTGAAGTATAGTCCCAATAGTTAATTTTATGAATCTAAAAAAAATCCTCTCCAGAAGATAAAAGAGTATCACCATCTAGGTGAAGTAGGATTCAGAGGCGCTATAGTTTTAATTTTTAAGTAACAATTAAGATACAAGATTTATTAGTAAAGGATGTAGCAGAAAAGGGTATAAAATTTTAAGCATAGTACAACTTAGTCATTGGCATTCTGTACAATAATAGTACTTTAGTTTAAAATGTGTTGATTAAGTCACTGAGTTTAAATAATTTTAAACATGAAAAGATACAGTATAGTGAAATGACATTTGACTGATTTTCAGGTTTAGTTGGTATTGTGAAATGAAGTGAGATAAAAAATTTAGCTTGTCTATGGCAGGTATTTGTGGAATGATTCTGATTTATTTTGAATGTTACAGGAACCTTGATTATATTATTATGATTATGTAATCTTATTATAGTACAAAGTCCCAAATCTGGAAGCCCACAAATCTGATCCAAAACAATGATGAAATTTGGGTAATGTTTTACTTTGCTGTCAAGTTATCAGGAAGACTCGGTCATGTTCAGTTGTGTTAAAAAGTTTGTTTGTATTAGATCCAAATGTTGTAAAGACCAGCTTGTTATATTATGAATAAATTAAAAAAAGTTATAAGACTGTTTAGAGATACAGTAGTAGGATTCTGGGTTAGAAATCAGATAAAATTTGGATGAGTTGCAGGTACAGTTCAGTTGAGGTGGAATGTTTGAAATATCTATCAAGCCGTTACCATGCCAAAATTACTGTAAGCCTAATATTATTAGTTGAGTTTACATTCTTAGGGGTTATGTTTTATGAAAATTTTCTCGTACGAACATTACCCTTCTGTAATACACTTAAAACATACTAAACTTTATTATATGATTTAAATGATGAGGCGAACAGCGATCATGTTTTTTGAGGCCTGCTGGGAATGGGTGGCCAGAAATGATGGTAAACTTTGAGATTTACTCCAAACAAAACTTTTTGAGAATATAAAGGAAAAAGAAATTGAACGAAAAAAAAAAAAAAAGAATTGTATTAAAATGTCAAATACTGAACTACACATCAAGATTTACTTGGAACGAAGCTTTTGATAATTCCTTTGAACAGAATAAAAAATCTAAGTAAGGAAAATGAAAATGTTGAAATTGAGGTTAAACGTGATTTACTTTGAATAAAACTTTTTCGCTGATATATATGAAATTTCATAAATGGTTACATGTTCAGATTTACGTTGAAACATTAGGAATTTTATTGAATGAAAAAATATGAAAGCGTTAGAAATGATGTTAAATGGTGTGAATTACAGTACAGTACACTGTACTAGGAATGAAACTTTTTGGAGTAAATTCTTAAATGATATCCAAACCCCATTCCAACTTTACAAAATTCCATTAACACATCCATTTTCACATGTTTGCTTTGTAAAAAAAAAAATAAATAAATAAATAAACAAACAAAAATAAATGAGACCCCAGCAATCTCAAAGTCATTAGGTTGCTGATTTTGGGACTTTGTACTGTATTTCCCCTTTTAGAATACGTAATGATCGATTTTTACTTATTTGATTTTTGGTTACATTTCATTGCCTCGGCAGATTGACTTCAGACTAAAAACAAATTTGTTGACAAGTTGTGTAATTTTGCATTAGTTTTTGCCTCCTGTCATTAGTACTTGGAACTTTATATTTTATTTAATGTTTTCCTTAGAGTATCTTAATTTCGAGTTGATGACAATAGTATGACTAGTTTACCTGTACTTCAAATTTAAGATATTCTTGCATTAGAATTGTGCCTTTTTTTTTTTTTTACATTCAGCATAGTACAGTGTTCCTTATTTTTTAGAATTAACTTTTTGAGATGACGTGAGAAAAAGGGGTATTTTAGTTTGAAAGAAGATAGAATAAAGGAAGTGAGGTGTTTTTAGATATTTAGGAGTGGATGTATCTGTAAATAGAACATTAGCAAATGAATCACTTAGTTGAGGGAAGCAAAGTACACTATAGCGCCTCTGTATAGTAATAGGGGTATTACAAAATGGAGAGAGGAAATTGTGGCAATGGAGGTAAAATTGGAGGTCTTTAAAGGAATTGTTCAGTTGACATCACAACCTGGGTATGCATATAAAGAGACTTGAGAGCTACATGTGCTGTGAAAAGAATATACATACAGTACTGAGAAATAAAAAATAAAAAAATTACAGTATAGTTGAAGTGCAAATGAAAGAAGTATTTACAGAGATCTGACCAGGGTTTACTAAGGTGTTATGGACCTAGAGAGAAAATAGGAAGTGATATGATGGCAATAAGAATACAGTACTCTGTAAAATTCTCGGGTAGATTGTAGGAGGGAGAGGGGTGAAATAAAATGGGTTGAAAGACTAAAGCCAAAGGGGATGGTGAGCATGGTGTTAAGTGGTGTATGGAATGTTACAGCAGCGAAGAGTGAATGGATGACAGCAAATGAAGTCTTCTCATTTCTGGCCATCCTGTAGTATTAGTGGAACAGGATCACAAAAAGGGGACAGAGGGAATATTTTGTGTAATTCCTCTTATAATGAACATATGGTGATTTTAGGTTAAAATTTATGCAATAATTTTGCTGTTGCAATAAAGATTTCCGGATGTTATCTTTATTTTGTGACAATGAAAAAGGGATAGTGGCCATTTTCTTGTTTGCCTGTCTCTGATTGAATTGTATGTAGTTTATTTATGAGTTCCTTTTCTTTTTCCTGTCTTTCAGAATGTGATGTGATTGGGATGATTTTTATTTATTTATTTAATTTTATTTATTTTTTTTGTCTTGTTGATTGGCTACCAGGATGAGTTTGGTGGTGGTGATCATAATGTGTGGTTGTTGTCCCTATGTGATGGACTGGACTTTGTATCTGTTGTATCCATCATAATATCCTGACTAGCTTTGTGTCTGGTGTTTGAGGGTGGTTTAATGGTATCAATGTATTTATTGGCATGACTACTGTTTACAAATATTTATTTTAAAGATGAGTGTTGGCTTAATTATTATTAGTGAAAGTGGCTGCATTTACAATGGAACCTTTTCTAGTTATTGTTGGCATTGATTTATGGTTATGTCTACAAACAAGCCTGCTTGTAAAATTAGCAATTCAGTGCTCTCAGAAAAAAATTGGCAGCAACAAATGGGGTAGTAATTCTTTTAGAAGTTTGGAAATGTTATACTTATGTCTTGGCTTATTTTGGGTGAATGTGAATCTGATGAATTTATAAGGTTGGGTACAGATTTATTTATTAAGCAGTGATAGGCTGTTACGTATTAAAAATTTTAGAGGACGATAATGGAAAAATTTGAAATATTGTACAAATTTAGGAAACCAGGATTTTAAGATACTGTTTTGAATTGGTATCAAGTATACTTATTAGGAAAAGGTCTATGATAATTCAGATTTTTGCCTGATGTGTCATCTTGTAGGCCATACCATGGGAAAGCCCTGATTAAGGCAGACATTTTTGTTATGGCCACACTAGGTTTGAGGATAGATTTGGATAAGTCAAATGGTACTGTTGTCTAGTATGGTGATACTGATCACAGTGAGGTGCAGCCACTTTATTTTTATCTTTAAAATATTGATGATAAAAGGCAAGTGAAGGTGAATAGCATATTTATATTGTCATGCCAATAATTATTTATGGATTGTTTTACATTCTGATTACTGTATATTACATAACTGGAACTAATTCTATGGTATTATTTCAGGTAAGCTCGGGATGAAGCAGGTGAGTGTGGGCTGAAATGACGTACAGTATAAGCTGCAGGTCGTCTTTTTATCATAGCAGCACAGTGTTTTAACTTTATCCTGTACACTAGTTTCTGGAAATTTATTTTTCATGCTTAAAAGGTCAGCTAGCATAAGGTAAAAGATTTATTAAAATTGTGACTTTACATGGAAAGAAGCACCAAAGTGGCAAATTATAGGTATTGTATCAAGGTTCTTGCACAAACAGCTGCTTTTATGTAATTTTTTTTATCTATATTATATGAATCAACCATAGTGGTAGAGTTATCAAGAATTGTTTTTGTAATTGCAAACCATGACTAAAAGGTATACAGTACAGGATTTACCTGACATATAAAGGAGTTACGTTGCATTCATGGAAATTCATTCATTAAGTGAAAAAACGTACAGTATATCGAATGGTAGAACTCCGGTATTATTGGGGGTTATGTTACGGGGAAGTGAAATTAATTATATATTGAATGGTAGAAACCATGATGTGATTATGTTCTGGGAAGGGAAAATGTTGGTCAGTTAAGGATTTTTTACATAAATTTCACCACTGTACAGTAGCTAAAACAACTATCTGTGCAGGTGGGGGTCGATATGCTCCGAAATTTTACGTGACTAGTGACAGCCCTCATATACCAAAATTTGTCGTCCGTGGTCTCCTGTTGTTTCCCACAAAGTCTGCACAGATAGTTATTTTAGCTACTGTATGTTCCACATGAAAAAGTCAAGAATGAATACATTGGAAATGGGAAACATTGTATGGGCACAGTAGAGCATAAATGTGTTTATGCATCCTGGATGGCAATCATATCCATGTGATCACTAAAAGTTTTCGCATTTTAAAGGTTAATCATTTAATTAACGAAAGTACCATCCTCATATCTGAGGGTTCTCAACCACAGTCCTCCACTCTCAACCTTTTTGGGATGTTTTTACCAATCCTCCACGATTTTGCTGCTCTGGAAACCCAGTTTTTAATTTCATTCGTCCATCTCAGTCTCTGCCTTTCCCTGGCCCTCCTTTAAAATTACAAGGGTGTTAAAATGTGTTTGTTATTTGTTAAAGCAAATATTTGCCTTTAAAAAAAACTTACTTATTTAAAACAAAACAAAAATTATTGGGCAAACATATATTAGGGATACCTGTGTGTTGCTTTGATTAGGATATGGAGGAAGGTAGAACCACTATAGGATTAAAATGTAGATAACATGGAGGATTAAATGATAGAAAACAAGAAAGGAGGAGTAGAAATAAAAAGATTAATAGTTGGTTAAAGTAATGGCAGTTAGCATCCAATAAGGGATTTCAAAGGAGCAAACATCAAGAAAGGGGTCAGAAGGTATAATACTTCAATTGGGAACAGAAGGTAGGTAACATTAAGAAAGGGAATATAATTAGGTAATATAAAGAAAGGGATTAGGTGCAAGTACCATCAAGAAGGGTATGAGAATTGACTAACATAAAAAAAAAGAGGAACATCATAATCTCCTTTACAGTAGAACCTTGATAAATCGGAATAATTGAAACAGACCCCAGTCCGGAAAATGGGAATCTATGGGGGGGGGTTGGATATAACCTTGCTTATCTAAACTGTTAAAAGAAAATCAGATGTTATATTATTACTGCACTTCAACAACTAGGGTCTGTAAGTGTATAACAAGGTTATTAAAACACTTATAACACCAATAAAATAAAATCTGAAACTTTCTGGGTTGAAAATCAGACACAATTCTGTCAACAACTGTTTTCACCAGATGATTGTTATTTACTGTAAAGTGTAAAGCAACCCTGGAATTTGCCTTATGAATTTAGAGAAAACTGTATAGTACTATAAAGATAAAAAATAAGAATTAAGTGTAGGAGTATATTTTATTTGGAAGACGAATGTACATCTGGGAGCAGCAGGCAGAGGGGTAGGGAGGGGGTGTAGCAGGGGTGGGTGGCTGTCTGTCTCCCTCCCTTAAGTTCCTTTTAACATGTCTTTATGCAATTTCACCTTAATGCTCATCATTTAGATTCATTTGGAAACAGGTTGATAAAGTATGTCCTAGAAGAAACATCTTTCCTGTAAAAAAGAATCCCGCACTCAACACCACGAATTGTTTGTTTTCAAGGGTTAAACAGCTGATCGGACTTAGTTCCTTCACCTTATTTCCATTGTAATTTCTCCTGCTATTGGGCAAATTTGAAGCACATTTTATGATTGGAAGCCTTTTTTATAACCAACCCACTTCTGCAGAGTGGGAACTTGGCATTATAGTACAGTACTATACTGTATATGTAGGACTGCCAAGGCTGCTACTTCCTAGGGTGTTAAAGATTAATTGCCTACTTGAAGCAGGTAATCTTTTGATTACCCCTGGGTTTAGAAGTAGATAATATCAAGAAAGGGACGAGACGTAGAATTTATATAAAAAGGGATTTGGAGTAAGTAATATAAGTACAGTATTGTAAATGGACTTGAAATAGGTAACATTAAGAAAGGGATTAGAAGTAGATAACATTAAGATGGGAATTAGTTTAAAATAAATGGTTTGGAAGTAAACATTTGGTTATGGTTTGCAGCTGTAGGAAACAACTTAAAATTTTATGTAAATGCTAATATGACAGTAGGCTAACAGCTGTGCAGGATTATGATACAAATTATGCAATTGAATGATGGAAAAAAAAAGCCATACTTTAAAGTTGTGTTTACAGTAGTTTTATGTTTGACTTAATAATTGTCTGGACTACTCTAATCCCATCATTATGTGGATTGTTTAGCTTCAGGAAACTAGTGCAATGGATGTAGACTACTAGTTATCCATAAGTTTCTGTCTTCTCTTTTGTACTATCTGAATATTCCCCCCCCCCTACACACACTCCTCTCCTCCCTATGTCAATGTATGTAATAAGTCATTTCTATCAACTATATTTTCAGTCTTTGGGCTGCTGAACCTTTTCAATAAATCGGTAATTATTATTACACACACACTCTCACACTCTTTTATTTTGCATATTCATGCAATAAGACTTCTCTGCCCTATCTTCCTGTTTGTCCAATTTAATACATGTTCTAATGAGTTGTGGGTTTGGCCTGTAATTGCCCACGAAGTCATTCATCCCATGCCACCCACCACACCAAGTCATCCATATCATGCCAACCACACCAAGTCATCCACACCATGCCACCCACACCTAGCCATGCCACTCACACCTCGCCATGCCACCCACGCCTCGCCATGCCACCCACACCTCACCATGCCATCCATACCACACCATGCCATTCATACCACATCAAATCATCCACACCATACCACCCATACCACTAGCCACCTATAATATCTCAATTGTATCATACCAACCACTCAGTGATCTCAATACACAACACTTGCATGACTTAAATATGCAGGTACTTTTGGACACATGAGATTTATTTCAATCAATGCATTAAGTTTTTATGAGGTAAAAATGTTATTTGCAGGTTCTTTTAATAAATAAATTGAATATTATTACAAGTTTTTTTTTAATCCTGTTGTAACAGTGAAACTGACATGCTTCATTTAATATACTGTGGTCCCTCGGTTAACGAATTACCCTCCATAAGAATATTAAATTCGGTTAACGAATTCCTCTCAACATGTTTTTGCTTGCTCACCAGCTGGAATATTAGTCCGCCACTATGTAATCGCACACGGCGTGACTGGGTTGATAGGGGTGTTAACCCTTAAGCCCTGGGTTAGGGTGCTGCTGGTGGGAGGGGGGAGGGGGGTAGGCGGACATTCTGGGATGTCACCTGGGTCACGTTGATTGGACATTCTGGCGTTCTGGAACGTCACCCAGGGTCTAAGGGTTAATCAAAGCCGTCCAGTATCACACAACAATGCTTATTCTGTCATACAGGAGTTCTGCTATCACCGATTTATGAATTCGGAACAATATTTGTATAACGCGAACGCTTGTTTGCTATAACGCGATTTTTGCTTACTATTTCTCCAATTTTGTGGTATTAACTGTGAATATGGTAAAGAAGAATATCTCCAAAAAGCGCTCTGATGATAGAATTCCCGGTGATTATCGTAAAAGAAAGGATATAACACTTGAAGAGAAGCTCAATGTTATCAACCTCAAAATCACCCTTCTCCCCCATCAAGTTACATTCATATTTTTTCAAGGTAAAGTGTTAAATTTACTGTATGATTTCATTATTAGATATGAATGTAACATTTATTTAGACTGTGCTATCCTTTGTGTTAGGCTAAATACTAAATTTTTTCGATTTCGAGTAATCTGCACCTAACCCTATTTTCTCCATAAGCCCTGTTATTTCTATTACGCGATTTTCTATAACACGATATTTTACAAGAACACAATTATCTATACCTGGAAATACATGTCCCACCATCAGTTGTAAGTACTAAACACAACAGCACCTATATTTGGTGTATTCAATCACAACATTACTTTAATTAATTTCTTAAATTAGTTTAATCTCATTATCTACTGATGTAGATAGTCTTCACCTTCTTACAGCACATTGTGAGTGACCTTGACATATTCTATCACAACTTACATAATGTTTTTTGGGGCTTATTAGTTAAATCATAGTGTTTGAAATAAAATCCTCCATTCACAGCACCCTCTACTGTTATGATAATGAAATTACTTTCTTGCAAAATAAAACATTAAATGTCTAATAACCTGGAAGAATATGCCACTTCCGGCATCAGCAATACTGTACAAGCTAGACATCCCGAAATAATATCTACTCACGTGTGTCACAGAATGGTGATATATATTACAGGATTTCAAAAATTAGAAGACTTAAAGAAAATGAAAACTGATATATCAACCATCCATTACAATAAAAAATTTGATTGTTAAACATACCTAAATACAAACACCTTAAAAATGTAATGCAAGCATTCAATTACTGTACTACATGAACGACTTGCATCACTACACACAAACCCCACAACTCGCCTTCCTGAGTCTGACCAGACAGTAGAAGACGATGACCTTGAGTGGATAGAATACAGATGGGCGTGTTTAAGGTTGGGTAGCATATGTAGGTGGTGGTGTAGGCTGAAGGAACATACCATCCCATCCATCCACCCACTAACATGCACATCATGACAAACACCCACACCATCCATGACAAAAATAATGTGAACATGGCGAGGCAATACAGTACACTTATTCCTGGAGAGAGAGAGGGATATTGCACAACGATGACTTTATAAGTTCCTAGGAAATGACTAAAACTGTAAAATGCACACAATTCTATTATGGTATACAATTATATAAAAAAAATAAAAATCCAGAAGAGAAAACAGCTGTGAACAGACTGTGGGTACACTAGGTCAGATTGATAACTGACAACTGTCCACACAACACCAACTCTCCATAATCTGGTCGCTCCTCTACCCTTACTTGATAATCCCATGTATGATATTGCTTGCCTCATATGTTCAGAATTCCTGTATGATTGTTTTGCAAATTAGTGAATTCTTTCAGTAGCCTTTTCATCAGTAGCCTAAATGATCAAATATGTGGTCTCAAAATAAGATGTCAGAATCTATAGATAAGTTCTGATTTAGCAATTGACTTGACAAAGGACTAACATGGGTACCTTCCTTCAACACTTGAGTGCTTCCCTACAAGTGTTGGCACTGCTCACTGTTCTCAACATGATATACAAGTACAGTACACTATTTTCTTGATTTACGAACTTACTATTTTCTCGATTTAACGAACTTAATTTGAGCCACCCCTTTCCGTTAAAACAAAATTTCCGCTAAATCGAATTTCCATTATTTTCGCTCGATTTAGCGAATTAGTTTGCAAATGGTGGCTGCATTACACTTTAATTAATTTTTTTTCTAAATGGTTTTAGCTGCATATTTTTACCTAGATGACTTTATTAATACAGTACAGTACCTGTATATTTAATGTGTTAGGTAGTAAATTACAGTACAGGTAGTTTTGTATTATTTATCATTAGCTAGGTAGGTATTTTGTTGTTTGGGAACTGATTTCATGTTTTCGGGGTATGATATTGGGGTTTTCTTGTCATTGGGGAATCGTACCCTATTTTTCCCTATGTTGTTTGATTTGCTCTATGAAAATTCACTTAATGAAGTTTTTTTTTCAGGAACGTAACCTATTTGGCCATTAGTATAGCAAGGGATACCAGTATATGTACATTATTGCAGAGGCGGAAAAGCATTTTGACAATAATGGCAACTGCTAAATAGTAAGACCATTATGACACCCAAAGCATGAGGATCTTAACAATATGGTTTGTAACTTATGGGAAAAATTTATTTACATATTTATCATATAGTTTATACATCATTTCACCTTTTAAGGTCTCAGTGCATCATAATGGTTTGTTGGAAAATTATCTAATCAATCCAGGCAGTACACTGTAACAATTTCCATAAAGTATTACAGTAAACCATCAATAATCTGGATTAACTGATGGAAAGTCAGTTCAGTAGAAGTGAGTGATTCATAACAAGGAGGGAGAGAAAGAGAATTTACAGTCATTTCAAAAATACATTTACAGTTCCCTATTACAGTAGAAGTCCAAAAATCCGGACTGCTTGGGGATTAGGTCGGTCCGGATTCTCAGGCAGTACTTTTAAAATTCAAATTTAAGGAAGAATAAAGAAGAGATGAACAGGTACATTTTGATAGTTTATTCATTAGCAAATATAGTATGCTTCATTTATCAAAACGAGCAGTTTTAAAGAAAAAGCTGTGAATTCAAATTTTATTCTTTGCCTTTTTTATATCATAAATTGTAGACTTTCCAATGTCGTATGTTTCCATTAGAACAGTATTGCTCACACCACGTTCTAGTTTCTTAATTATTTCAAGTTTGTCACTCAATTTCAACGTGTTCTTCTTTCTCTTCACACAACGAAGTTTATCTACTTTAGGAGCCATTATTATGGGCTTGTACAGTACTCTGTAAAAGGAAAGAGTAGGACTCAAAATTACATACATTGTCAGTTTGATTGCTCATTTTAAAGTGGCGACCGCGCGTGGTTGCTTGTTGTCGCTGTGCAGCTGTGGCGCTCACGCATGCGCACATACACACAAAAGCCAGCTAAAAAAATAAATAAATAAATTGAGTTTTCGAAAAGCCCGAATTCTCGGGTGGTCCGGATTTCTGGCATCCGGATTTTTGGACTTTTACTGTACATGTATTTCTATGGTAATTTGACTATTGTTATTGAATGCATTTTTTTTAGGAAAATTTCAACTATGCGAAATAGAAGATATCTTAACTCGAAAAACATTTACAAGTTAACAGGGACTGATAAAGTACAGTACAGTAGATTCGCAACTTACGCAAATTTTTCTTCTCCGGTTTCAACTATACTGTACGCCGATTACCCCGGGGGTTAGGTTACAATTTCCAATTTCAAACAAAAAATTTTCAAAAAAAATTGTCGAGTGCAAACTATAGCATGTTTTAATTCAAATTAATCACTATCTTATAAGAATCCCAGCAATGTAAAGTATATTCTCCCAGGTCAATTCAGTGACATTTTATAAGAGAAAAACTTACTCATCTCTATGACAAATAAATACACACTGGGTAAACCTTGGTGTCGGCTGTCAAAACACTTCACGTCCCCTCCCTCAACCTCCCGGGGTTTTTTGGCCTTACGCAAGGTCCCAGGAACGTAACCTTCGCGTAAATTGCGAGTCTACTGTACTTGTATTTAAAGTATTTGACTGATATGGCATGATGCTTGAGCTTACTGGGAAGAAATGGTTCTAAAACACCTGCTTCCATAAAGTAACCCTTGTACTGTACCTAATCTCCCCCATTTGAGGGCATCGAGGGGTATGGGGAGAGCAGGATGATCAGTAACACTGGTGTAGTGGTCAGATACATAGCCTCCAAGGAGGCATGCAGAATAACAAGTGCTGTCAGACACAGAACCCACTTGGAGGCCTGAACAAATAACAAGTGATGCCTGGCTTAAGGGCATACATTAAAAATACCAAACATACACAGGTGAGTTTTCATGCTAAATTTGTGGGCTTGGCTGTAGTAGTGTCCGAGGAAGTTGTAATGTTGGACTTCAAAGTCAGTCTACGAGAAAACCACTGTGGACGCTCTCTTGCTACCTCAACAACCTGCTTTCCCTGTAAAATTAATTCTTGGTTAAAAGATAATCTGTTCATAGGTATCTAGTGATTTTAAATTTTTGTCAACCCTTTACCCATGAAAATGCTGGGTGTTCAGAATTTATATTAAACACTGCTTTTTCTTCTTTTTAGTTTATATTAAACAATTCTCTCTCATTCTTGGTCTATAATAAATATTGCACTCTTTTATTTTTGATAACACATGCATTAAAGTTTACTTCATTTCATTTGATAACACATGCATTAAAGTTTACTTCATTTCAAGGTGTTTTGTTTTGTCAGGCATCCTGATTAAGTGTAAACTGAGTTACTGACAGAGAAGAGAAAGCATTATCACACAAATCAGAAGGTTAAATAAACCTTTGACTCACATATACCAACTTAACCTCACCAGCTGCTGGGATTTGACCATTATAAGACAGTATGGTAATCTGGAGTACTGTACTGTAGAGTTATAAGTTACTGAAGCTACTGTATCAACAGTCTCCAAATGCTGAGAGTATGATGAACCAAAACATTTGTCAAGTCTCATAAACCATAACATTTATCTTCAGAAAGTGGCTTACATTTCTATGGTACGTATATAATGTGGCTCAGTAATTAAAAAACTTCCCTTTCACTCTATATTAGTGGTGGGCATATTGATAGTTCCAATACCAGCTATATACAGTGAGTTTTGCTATAACGCGTGTTTTGATAACGCAAATTGGCACTAACGCGATTTATGAATAGAGGAACGATATTTGTATAACGCGAACCCTTGTTTGCTGTAACGCGATTTTTGCTTACTATTTCTCCAATTTTGTGGTATTAACTGTGAATATGGTAAAGAAGAATATCTCCAAGAAGCGTTCTGGTGATCGTATTCCGGTGATGATCGTAAAAGAAAGGATATAACACTTGAAGAGAAGCTCGATGTTATCAACCTCAAAATCACCCTTCTCCCCCATCAAGTTATATTCATATTTTTTCAAGGTAAAGTGTTACATTTACTGTATGATTTCATTATTAGATATGAATGTAACATTTATTTAGACTGTGCTATCCTTTGTGTTAGGCTAACTACTAATTTTTTTCGATTTCGAGTAGTAATCTGCACCTAACCCTATTTTCTCCATAAGCCCTGTTATTTCTATTACTCGATTTTCTATAACACGATATTTTACAAGAACACAACTATCGCGTTATAGCAGAACTGACTGTACTTGAAAGCATCGATATTAATTGCTAAGTATCTAGTATTTTGAGTACTTTAGCAGCCAAACATTAAGTACAGTGATTATACTATTACATGTACAATAGAATCCCAGTTATCTGGCACCTATGAGGAGGATTGAGAGGTGCCAGAAAAAGAGATTTTCGAATTATTTGAATGTCACTCTTAAGATTCCCCAATAAATCCTACAATGCTGAGAGTTACAGGTAGACCTCACAAATTTGCATCTCAGAAAACTGGACTTCTTTCGCACTTATTCCACTAGATATAAATGATGTAGCTTAGAAATAAAGAAAATATAATACAAAACTATAAAATAAGAAATATGAAGAACATGGGTGTAAATAGTATACTATATGGGAAGTGAATGTACGTGGAGGCAGTGGGCTATAACTACTTGCCAACTCGCCAGCCCAGCCACCGTGTTTATTGTTACATGTAATGAAACTATAAAAGTTGTTGTAAAATCATTACAATACTCTAGTGGCTTAGAAATGAAGAAAATATAATATAAAACTAAAAAATAAAGAGCATGGGTGTGTACGTGCAGGAATTGAATGTATGTGTAGGCAGTGGGTTACTGGGCTATAACTGCCTGGCCGCGGTCCCTCCCGATGTGACGACATGGGATACACACAACCAACGCAGCAGCCACATGTCTGTGAGTCAGCTGGGTGGCTGCCTGAACTGTGTTATGTTGCCCATAGGATGGTTTGAGTGTAGAAGGATCTAATTTTTTTTCATAATATATGTGCTATTGTATTTTATGATATGCTATGTATCAATTTTATTGTTTATCATAGCAATAAATATGGCAGCTCAACTCCGTTGTGTGCAGTATTCAAACTTACAATTCTAGCTGATTTTGGAGGAATAGAGTGTGTTTATTTTTATTATTTCATTTTGGTGCCCATTAGTTGAATCACCCGGTTGCATGAATACCAGACAACTAGGATTCTACTGTACATGGCTGGGGGGGGAATTGGGAGCAGAGTCGGTGCCCACGTTTGTTGCTGTGACCACTGCTCTGCCGCATACTCCGATTTGTTTTTGTATTTAGTGCTTGCTTAGTGTATTTATCATGGCCTCTAAAGCAAGTAAAGACAAAACAACACCAATGACGACCAATGGGAGAAAAGGAATGGTGCTCAGAACTCTACTAATTGAAGAGAAACAGAAGATATGAGACAGAATTGATACTGGGGTCTCTGTGAATGTTTATCTGTGAGTAGTTAGGGCTGAAGCAAAGTACTTTTTATGATTGGCCAAATTTAAATGCATGCTAGATATAAGTGTAACTAAATATTAAGTGTATTAAATATAAGTGTAAATATAGGTACAGGACTGTAAGTGTAAGCAGATCCCATTGTCCTCCTCCTCAAAATTCATCTGCTACAATGAAAGTACAGTAAGTGCTGTGTAAATGTATATTGTTAACTTTAATTTTGTTTTTGGAAGGGATTTTTCAGCAAAATGGTTGAAAGTACCTGGGGGGGGGGGGGAAATCAGACATAAGTCAGAACTCAATATAAGTTGGACAGTTTCAAGCCTCATACAGTCCTACTTAAGGTTTAACTGTCTATAATTATTATAGATGTTGGCTTAAAGTGGCAACATACTGGGTGCTTTCCTCCAAACATGTTGCCCGTTTTGCTGGCAGTTGGCCTAAACACCCAGCAAGCAGCAGGATTTTGGCCGTTGCTAGAAATGGACAAAAGTTTGGCAGGGATCTTTGCTGGCTGGATTAGTGCTCAAATGAGCTTCATATAATTTCAAGAAAAAATTTAAATAAATCATGAAACAATAATAATTTAAAATATAACACAACGGTGACATATTTCTATTCATTCATCACTTTAAAACTTCTTTAGTATTATTAAATCGTTATTCAGGATCTTCTTTGACCAGTCAGCAGCCGCCACTTTTAAAGAAACTTCACATCGCACCCATTTGTCTTTTCTTTAGCCTTTGCAGATGCCTCACTTGTTTCACCAATTGAAGATCTATAGCTCAATCTTGCAGGCCTCTACTGCAGTAATGGGATCCATGGCAAACCTCGTCTAAACAATTTGTTCTTGTTTTTGTTTCGTGGAGCAGACATGTCAACAAAACATCCCAGTGTGATGCAAATTGTCTCTTTGGTTTGCTGGCTGGACGGTGTTTGCCAAACATGTTAGGAGGAAGTGCCCAGTGTGCTGCCGCCTTTAGTGTTCCATACTACCGGTTTATTTGCCTTGTTTCAAATCTCATCCAGTTCCTCTTTTAATTACAGGTATAAAATTATTACTGTACTGCACTGTATGTTTTCACTTACTCGGTACAAGTATTATTTTAAGGCATTTTGATAGAGGAAGGTTTTCTTAGGAACATATACTGTACAGTACTCGTATTAGCTTTTAAAATGGGGAGTCTATGAGGCAACTGCATCAACTTATGAAAATTAAATTTATGAGAGGCTTTAGATGAATATAACCCTTTCATAAACTGGGTACAGCCTGTGTGTCAAGATTAATACATACTGCAATGCAATTTATATGTGGCTACATTAAAAAAAAATTATGGTGAAGAGAAGTCTAACCCTATTTCAATTTAATTTAACATTGCCCTATTACTCTTTAAGTTAGTACATATATTACCTGAAAAAATCCATCTTTTGTATTGATGTTTTCTCCTTTAAAGACAGGGAGAACCTCATGTTCAATTGGGTTGAGTCCTTGAGTGGAGTTCATTGCCTCCTGCATGGCCTCAGTTATTTCTATATTCTTGGCATAACAGTTAGCTGTAGAGATGACATAACTGTTATATTTTCAAACATGTCATTATCATACTAAGATAATATTTCAGTACATATTTAACTGCAAGAGCAAAATAAGAGGTGAGATTGATGTAAATACAATATCAATGAGGCTACCATCCTCATACCTGGCTTGAGACCACCCCTCTAAATATTCTCGGTCTGTTTTTACCAATCCTCCACGGTTCTGTATCTTTCTGGTGTCTCAGTTTTTAATCTCATTCATCCATCCCAGTCTCTGCCTTCCCCTGGCCCTCCTATCCTCATCTTTGCCCATTAATATTTTTGTTATTATTCCATCATCCTGAATTTCTGTATATGTTTAAAGCATTACTTTACTACCACTAAGAGCAATTGTTTTGTTTCTGTAATACAAAATCCCTCGAAGACAAAATAAATAATGACTTACGGCACAATCGACCAGGTTCATGAACATGACCACAGTCATCACAGGTAAGAAGTTTAAGTATGGGCAGCATCTTCTTATGGCCACTTTCTGACCCAAATTTTCTCAGAAGTCTCCTCTCACGACTTCTTCGACTTTTGGGTACTGCCCACAAAATTCCATCTCCAATCAGTTCTTCTGGAGAATTTTGGGATAAACTGGCTGGTTTTGGCTGCTGTGAAGTCCTCTGATCTACCAGCACTGCTAGTCTTGGATGGGGACCTTAAATTTAGATAAATAACATAAGATTCTTTCAGCTGTATATATGCCATTTTAATAACACAAATTGGTGATTCAGTTACATATCACAAGACAAAAATATTTTAATTATTTATGCAAATTAGTTTCATTATACAATGACAGTAATATTAAGGTCTACACTAGCAATTTGGAGTACTGTATCAACATCCAGTTGGTACTCATACATGTGAGCGAGTAATGCAAAATTAATAAGAGGGTCTCACAAACATGACTGCTCATTAGGGATACTGTAGTATGGATACAGTATAGTAAAGTGAAAATTAAGCCTTTGATACTTATTTTCATATCTGACAACCATGAAAGTAACTTTGTTGAAGCATCATGGTGTGAATTTACATTTTCTGTGGACGTGAAAGTACACCCAGACCGAAAGGGTCAGTTGTAAACAAATGGACAACACATGGCGAACAATGCAAGAATTATATTTGACCGCTGTGAGTCGATCGTTGTGTAGCTGTAAACATGGTTTATATTGACGACTGATGTGCGGGCAAGTTATTCGTTTTGCTGTTATTTTCTTACTCTATTTTCATCAGTGAGTTCTGATATGATAATAATTTCTTGTGAAAATGCTTCTTTTGGTTGATAATTAGGCACCTAGACGCACACTACTTTGTCTTCTTGACGGTAATGCGGCAGTGACGTCTCATCCAAAGATGTAAACAGTTGACATATTTCAAAACAATCCACCACCCAGGCTGGATCAACGGTGATGCTCAGTGTATGCTTATGAACCGTTCGGTACAGACGGCTGCTCTCATGTCCACAAAACACCTAAAATTACACCATATCATAGTAAGTTCTTTCTGTTTAATATACCCAGGGGTCCATCTCCCAGCTAGGTAGGTTTGTTTGGTTAGGTTGGTGAGGTTTTCTAACAATGCATCTGCTGCTTGTTTTTCATATCAACTAAGGTCAGGTTCTGTTTAATAGTTAATATTGACGACTAACCCACGGACTAGTTATTTGTTTTACTATTTATTATCTTACTTTTTATTTGCATCAGTAAATTCTGATATGATAATCATATCTTGTGCAAATGCTTCGTTTTGTAAATAATTAGGCATCTATGCGCGCACTAGTTTGTCTTCCCGGTGGTAATGAGGCAAAGAGAGGAGTCCTCTCTTCCCAGTGGCAATTTCATTTTCAGCATGACGTGTGAAGGTTGTCGCCAATCTTATATGGATATAATTTGTGAATTTAGGGATAAAGACAACAAGACCCTTTAGTTTTTTCAAAGACCACGGCATCATTCCTTGAAATACAAAGTATTTTTCACAGCAATACTGTAAAATAGAACTGGATTTGTGTGCCAAGTCTGTTGTTTCCTTCATAAATCATCAAGTGCATGCGTTCCCGTACACGTCACGCACGTTCCCGTATACGTCACGTGGCCAATCAAAAGTGTTCTTTTTTTGCCACCAATTAAAATGAATTGTGGTTTAAATTACGGTATTTTTTGGCCAATCAGATTCGATGTGATTTTGGGTCTCATATTTTGAAATTCAAATTCATTTCCGACCATGGAAATCTGCGATGGGTGTCACCTCAATTATATTGAGTTGATTGTGCATATTTTGAAAAAAAAAGAAGAAAAAAAACGAACAAGCTATAGCGTTTTTTAGATAGCATGGTGTTCTCCCGACATCAGTAAAGTGTACTAAGTGTAAGAACGAGTGTAAATACTGTCAAGGCCAACATATTTGGTATTGTAGTAACTCGTTCCTTATTCCAAAGACAAAGAAGAGACGTTGGTGTTTATACACCGTCACGTCAGTAACCTGTACTGATCTCAGAATCCGACGAAGAAGCAAAACCAGGCCAATAAGGTAAGAAATAAGTGATTCCATCATATGGTGAGAGTTAGGTTTGGTTTGGTCAGGTTAGGTTAGGTCAGGTCAGGCTAGGTCATCCAAAAAATGGTTAGGTTTATATGTTTGATAATTATATAGGACTATCCTGCAAGCGAAATTGATTGAAAATAATTATAAAAACGCCGGATTTTCATTGTTATACGTTAAAAAAATTTATATTTAAAAAATAAACACTACTTAGCATTTGTAGGTATGAAGAACAGACCTAACCAACCAAACCAAACCTACCTACCTAACCTTACCTAACTTCCCCGGTATATTAAAATGAATGAACTTACTATGATATGGTGAAATTTGAGGCATTTTCTGGACGTGAGATGATACGGCTGCATCGGCACTAAACAGCGCTGGCGGGTTCGTCCTATATATTAACCATATGTTTTTCTAGTGTTTCTTGGTGAATTTTATATTCGCTTAGCCATGATCTTTGTAGGAAAACGTCCCACCCAAAACCCCCAATAACTAAAAAAAAATCATTTTCCGACGGAAATCAGGCTAAATCTCAGAAGACACTCGTTCACGAGTAGGGTTGTCAACAACTGGAATAGTTTACCTGAGTGGGTAGTGAATGTGGAGACGGTGGAAAAGTTTGAAGCAAAATTAGATAAATACTGGAAAAATCAACAAGTATATAATTTTAGGGCACAATTATCCGCCACACGCAGCCACCGTCTGAGTAGAGAAGAGGCTATTGAGCTGGAGTCACAGGCGCGAGCCTCTTCCAGATCATCTGTGAGTATCTGTGAGTATAGTTTTGACTTTCTAACAAAATTGTGTAATGTACTGCAAATTTACCCCACAAAAAGTAGCAAAATTCATGCACGATAAAAATGTTTTTGTTGGCAAAATCGCCCACAGCACTTAGTAAACGTTTACCAAATTTGACCTTTTGTGAAAATTATCAGTTTGTTAAAAATGATTTTTTTTTTTTGCAAAAACCGCTAATTTGCAAATGAAATGAAGGCCAGACTTTAGTAAAACTGTAAAAAACAAAAACAAAAACAAAACACTATTCTTGATGGAGGAATATTTACCCTTAGCCGGTGACGGCATAATATCCATTAGGTATAGTGTTAAAGTGTTTCCCCTTATTGGACTGAAATATAACAAACGTTTGAGTGAAATAACAATGGAAATATTCCCATTAATAAGGCCGGATCTTTCATGAATATTATCTTGATTTTATTCTAACATATAACTCACCTTGTAGTATTAGACAACGAATGAATCTGTCCAATATTTCTTGTGCCACATACAATTTTTCTGCTGCCAACCTAAAGACCTGAGACATGTTTACTGTTGCCTGAGTCACTCTAGCGCTCCAGGGTTGTGATACTCACCGTCTGTTTGAGAAGTTGTAAGTAATAAAGGCATCGTTTCCAAGACCAAAGTACCAAACCTCCAGTGGCGCATCAAGTAATTTTAAATTACACTAGGAATAATACAGGTGGCTTTTAATGTCCTCGCTAATATTATTTTTTTATCCCCTTGGTCGTCAGAGATTATCTATCTATCTATCTATCCATATATACATACATATATATATATATATATATATATATATATATATATATATATATATATATATATATATATATATATATATATATATATATATATATATATATATATATATATGTGTGTGTGTGTGTGTGTGCGCGCTATGGATTAAACGCTTTTTATTCTCTTCGTGT
The DNA here is from genome assembly GCF_018991925.1 of Homarus americanus. Taxonomy (NCBI): domain Eukaryota; kingdom Metazoa; phylum Arthropoda; class Malacostraca; order Decapoda; family Nephropidae; genus Homarus; species Homarus americanus. Next base: position 5,674,555 of record NW_024749779.1, read on the forward strand.
TATATATAGTCAGTAACATTGGTTTTTACCTCCTCTTTAAGTATTTTTTATGTTTATCTTTCTCCATTTTCAATATAAGTATGCTGTAAGAGTATAGATCGTATCTAATGTTATATAAAATATAGAGTGTCATCTGCTTGTAATTTCTGAGTATTCATCTTTCTAATTAATAATATCTGTTGAAATATCTGATAAGAATTAATACTTAAAAATTTTATTAAATATAAATATAATAAGAAAATAGTCTTTATCTGAAATTACAACTGTTATATTAATAATTTAAAAGATGTATAGATTACGGCTGAGCGCCTGCGCTGTAGCGGTCGACTAAGACACCTGAATAGAATCAGTGTAGCGCTGGTCTCCATCGTGGCTGTACGGCCTAAGTACATTGTTCAGTTGCTGTGAGTCTGTCTTAAGTCATGGCCAGCTCGATGCGGGGCCGCGCAGCTCGTCTGTTAGATTCTCTTATAAACCAAACATTGGTGAACTCAACGACAAGGAATATATCCCGTTCGTTTAGTGGAAACGTTATTTGTGGAGTTAACCAAGGATGTTATACATCAGGATTGGCTTCTCAAATGGTAAGTGCAGTTATTTTAAGGGTGACATTTTGCCGGGAAACAGAGCCAGTGTAAGGCCCCGGAACAGGGATAATGAAGCCGGTTACCGTCGTCTGCAGCTTTAGGTGCTTGTATGTTCTGTTAAAAACATCAAAGCAGAATACATTAGATTTATAAAAGGTGTTTGTTATATTTGCTACTGTCTGCAGGCAACAAGAATTGGTGTTAAGGTGAGGAAATGCCGCATTTCTGTAAATAAACCGAAATTTGCCAATGTTATTCAACTCGATCAGCTGATGAGCTTACGAAACTTGCAGACGATATTTGTACGTCTATCTTGTTTACGGGATCACAAATGCATAAAACAGCTAAGGTAAGATTATACTGTAACTTGGAAACCTGATTGATCCGTTTTCCTCACATAAAGCAATTAGAGAGATATAGATAGTTTTAAATTCAATACAATAAAGAAATAATGAGGGTTAGCTTGGCGTAACCTTGGAAAACGTAAATAAACAAACCAAGTGTAAGGACTGGGTTCTCGACCAACTGTGTATTTCCTAGACTAAGAATGAATTTGTTAAAGTCTGCATTAAAATCCCCTTGTCCCTGGAAGAATTAGTTAAGCTATATTGTTAGAATGAAACGTATTTTGATCTTCTCTGTACTGAGTGTAATTCCATTGTCAGTAAATATCTATACAGGTATAGGCTGTGACATTTGCCGTTTTTAAACCGCCGAGTTGGACGGGGTATCTCTTCGGTGAATAAAATCGGGTGCTACGATAGTATGCGGTCTACCGAGCTGGAGTTGTGTCTACCAGGACATTTATGCTGTAGCATCCATTAACCTAACCTAGGTTCAGAAAGGTCAGGTTAAGATATATGTATTTGATGAAGTTCGGTGAGGTGTAAATAGTTTAAATATCCCGGTAGACTGCATACTATAGTAGCTTCAGCACGATAGACTGCATACTCTAGTAGCTCCAGCTCGGCAGACCGCATACTACAGTATGTGTGGTTGTGATGAATGAAGACAAATAGAACATTATATTAGGCAAATTTAACATGACAATTTTAGCATCTTATTTTTAAAATTCATCCTTTGCTAGAAAGGAAAAGCAGCAGTATCAATGATGGTCACTTTATAGTAGAGGACATAATTCCTTATTGTTTTTGTTGTTGCTAATGGTAAATTTAGACAAAAAAGACTATATTCTTTTGTGGCACTTTTGGCGCATTTTGCCCTTAACCGAGATATCGTGAGTTGAAAATCTGAAAACTGCGAGAAAATTTCTAATCTTTTCAAATATATAACGAGCAATAAAGCTACTACAGTATGTCGTACTCAGCGCAGTGATTCCTGAACAGGGGACGCTGTGAGATTCCAGGGGGTGGGGGGTCAACATAAAATAAAAGGTTTTTACTTTCAGACCAAATAAATGTTATGAATTCTATTATTTGTCATTGCACTTGAATATTAGGGGATGGGAAAGGTCAAAGGTTAATTCTTGGGAGCACGGAACAAAAAAAGTAATCACACAGAGTTGAACTGCCAGTTACGTGCAACACTAGAAGGTAAGGCAGATAAACATGCTGTATTCTGTAAAATTATCATGAAAGAGATAGACATACTGTATTCTGTAAAATTATCATGAAAGTTGTAGGGTAATATTGCAGTTTCACTCTCAATTGGGTTAGAGCAATTTTGGGTTCACCAGAAGTTTTATCTCGTCAGTTGCAAAAACTTTTTCTAATACCATTTCCGTCGCAAATGGATAATAAGAGATGGCAAATTCACGTAGGAAATTAACGTTAGTCTGCAGCCACCGTGTTTCGTCCTTTTGTTTACAACTGACTCGCTCGGTTTGAGCATACTCTCACGTCGAAAAGAAAAAGTTAAATTACACCATGAAGCATCAACGAAGTTGCTTTCATTGGTACCAGATATCAAAATACATAATTTGTTTTAAATATGGCGGGGGGTCTTGGGAGGCAAAGCCCTCTTGGAAGTCAGGTAAGGCGAGGTAGGTTTCTTTGGTTGAGGAGATAAATCCATAACGAATGATTTCCGACGGAAATGAAGGTTAAATTCAAATGGTTCACACCAAATACCACGAGAAAATCATAGATTTCTGGTCAAAAACAAATTGGTAGCGACGATGCAGTTTTACCAGTGTTATTTGGTTCAGCATATACATTAGAGTCTACTGAGTAGACAGTGCTGGTTGATAAGCAGTAGTAAACCGGTTTAAAGCAGCACTGGTGTAAGCCATGTAACACAACCACAAGAGGGCATTAAAATTTAAATAAAACTAAAAGATGATAAATATGACTCGACCTTAGATTCTAAATCATTCGTCTACGTTTAATGCGGTTTGGAAAACGCTCCTGTTGACCCTTTGAACATGGGTAATGAGCCACCTCTGGTTTTGCAGCCTTCAGTATTTAGGACTTAACTTTCAACACTGTACAGTGATTCTCGATACAGTAATATATTCTGGTAGGGAAAGTGATTTCCCTCTGTAATATTAAAGTTTGTCTTAACATCCTCACAAAAGGGTTCAAAGCTCCAGTAAGGTCGTAATGAATTGAAGGTTTGAACCCAGCCACCAATTTTTTAATCCAGAATACAGCTTAGGCATGCTTAAAAAACTTTACAAGCTGAGATTTTTAAAAAAAGTACCATGAAGTAAAGTGGTGTCTGTTTTGTTAAAAGGATAAATTAAAGTACAGTTAGTATTTCTGTAACATTAGCTGAAGATATATACTGGAAATAATAATGGTTGCTCCTCATGTTACGAGGATGGCCGGCCCTAGGGCCACCTAGGCATGAATTTGTTTTAGGTGTAGATTGTCGCTGTCGCCAACACAACAACCACGTCCTTAACGAGTTGCATGACCCAGTGTCAAGGAATAGTCCGAGAAGACAGGACAACTCGCCAACTGGCTAACCATTACCCCGGAACATGATCCGCATATTGATTAACATTCAGGTTCCCAATTACTATTGGGTAGCCAGATAAATGACGTAAAGAAACTTGCCCGTAGTTTCACCCTGTCCGGGGATCGAACTCGGGTCCGCTAGACAGCGAGGCGAGCATGCTGAACTGTAGTTGACCATCCGATGAAAGATTGTTCGTACATTTACCATTCAATTTTTGGGTCTAGTTTCATTTACATAACACCAGTAAAATTTACTTACTGAAAACGACAATTCGTATAATATTATATTAACATAATTTGAACTGAATACCGACTTGGAAAACTTAAATGTTGTTGTCCAAAGATAGACACTGTTTTGAGCGAGTTATATTCCGTTTATGTGATACTAGTGGAAATTTTGTTTGCAATACGGTATTGGTAATGCCGTTTTGTATCATGATTCCAGTAAATACGCCTGGAAGTTGCCTTTTTATAGAATTACATTAAAAAAATTATTACTTATATTTACACTGCGAATTAGCGGTCAGAGACTGCTGTGTGTGGTTTTCAGTTGGATTACTGTTTTTGAGGTCTTGAATATGCTCCTGTTGGGTGCTAGTTTAGTCGTTCCAAGTATACGGTAGTACTAACCGAGTATGTAATATATATATATATATATATATATATATATATATATATATATATATATATATATATATATATATATATATATATATATATATTTCATGTAAATCCACAATGAAAACGTGGATAAGGTAAATCTTGATAAAATCACACGGGAAAATGGAAACAACGGAGCTCCGTTGTTTCCATTTTCCCGTGTGATTTTATCGATATATATATATATAATACTTGCAATAAAGCAGTCTTACATTAAACCAATATTAATGTACCCAAGAATGACTAAATTAATTTATATTACTCTACTGTATAAAAGAGCGTACTCATCAGTGTTTACATTGGCTGAAGTGTGAAATCACTCTCGGTGAAGTATGTGACTGTAAGTGGACCATGTTATTCGTAGCCAAACAGCATTAATAATAGTATCTTCCTAATTATACCTTTTATTTTTGATGTCATATACTGTATGTATTATACTGTGCCGTATATGGTAAAAGTGAGTCCTAGCAATGAGCCCTTATGTACCGTACAATATACCACTTATAGTTTTCCCCATTCAGATTTTACACCGTCAAGCGTTATCCCAAATACAGTGTCAAAAGTGGCGTTCCTGTAGAGAAAGGATTAATGCTGGTCCTGTTTTCTATCCTGTAATCCTGCCCTAACTTACAGTATTTTATAGGGTCTATGTATTCACCTGCACTCCTACACCGGCCAGATAATAGGTTTATTCCCATACTTAACTTGATATTGTTGATCCTATCTGTCAAGTCTACTGCACCTGGAGACACACCCATTTCTTATTTCTCATATCCTTGTTGAGATAAGTACGGTTAATGCTGTTTACCTTTTTTTTCGGGATCCACTCGTCTTTCTCCTGCTCCTTTCCCTCACATCCGCCCTCTGAAAGTGTGAGACGGGGATTTATGCACTTTACAGTTCTTGATTTCTTTACTGTACAGCTTTTATCATTTTCCATTGGCTAGGGGAATTATTTTAAACACCATTCTTTCCCAGTCATGCATTCTCCTGTGTTTGTTCTAACTCTTCCTCTCAAACGAAGCCATAGTTGCTTTGAGAAGATAACAGAGGAGAGTTACAAGGTTTTCAGTATTACCTTAACCCCAGGAGCTTAATGGGGCACAATTTCGTATTGGCATAAATCAGAGCTTGACTCAGCCAGTGGTCCATTATGTTGAAAAAATTGAGTTGTGACACTAAGTGGGGTGAGATTAAGCAACAAGTTCCACTGTGTATGCGTGTGTATGGTCAATAGTGTTAAAAGAACAGTTAAAGCTTACATATTGAATGTAATTTAGTGTGCTAGTTAATTAACCTAGAAGCCAGTTGGTTGTTTGGATGAGAGTATGTGGTGGGTGAGGGGTAGGATGTAAATGAGTGTAATGGATGAAAGAGGGTGGGTGGTGTTTGGATGACTATGGTGGGGGAAGGCATTGGCCGTGTGTGGGGGAGGGTGTGGGTGGTGTTTGGATGACTATGGTGAGGGAAGGCATGGGCCGTGTGTGGGAGGAGGTGTGGGTGGTGTTTGGATGACCATGGTGGGGGAAGGCATGGGCCGTGTGTGGGGGGAGGGTGTGGGTGGTGTTTGGATGACCATGGTGGGGAAGGCATGGGCCGTGTGTGGGGGGAGGGTGTGGGTGGTGTTTGGATGACCATGGTGGGGGAAGGCATGGGCCGTGTGTGGGGGAGGGTGTGGGTGGTGTTTGGATGACTATGGTGAGGGAAGGCATGGGCCGTGTGTGGGAGAGGGTGTGGGTGGTGTTTGGATGACCATGGTGGGGGAAGGCATGGGCCGTGTGTGGGGGGAGGGTGTGGGTGGTGTTTGGATGACCATGGTGGGGGAAGGCATGGGCCGTGTGTGGGGGAGGGTGTGGGTGGTGTTTGGATGACCATGGTGGGGGAAGGCACGGCGGTGTGTAGGGGGGTGATCATCTGGAAGTCACGGCTGAGCGGGATCGCCACCGGTGCTGGCCGTGGGCTGCTGTGAAAGCAGCTCAGCTGTACGGTACTGACCATCATGTATCCGGGGAAGGAGGACTGTACGCACCCCGCCAGGGCCTCTGCAGGTGTATACGCGGCCCCTTCCTGCCTAAGATGCCCCTTGTTTGCTTCTGTTGGGGTTATACCAAGACCCGTAGTGCACGCATCATAATCACAGTTGTTTGTTGATTAATTCACGCTGGATAACTTGTACAAATATAAACTAAATGCGCTTTGATGTATTCACCAATACTTTCCCCTCATTGCAAATTAAACGTTGAGCGACTCCTACTGTGTGCATCTGTGTCCGATTACCTGTAGCACGTCACAATATTTTTTCTGATGTTTGTTACCTTGCCATCTTGGCATACACCTATTGATTTAAAATTTTTGGTTCATATGCCATATGCTCGTGGATGAAAAAACAAACAATCATGTACTAAGAACCTATTTAATTTATTTATTTTTAATTTACTTCAATTACAGTTTATAAGCCTATAGAACTTCCATTTTTTTGGCCTGTCTTATTGTTGCCGGCCCAGTACCTGATGAACCTGTCTCAGCCTACGGGTACACACTTCACCTGCCCCCCAAAATATGATTTCGGGTGTCTAGTTCTCGTAGATGTAACCAGAAACTCGGTCCGTATTGTCAGTCAACTATGTTTTAAATGCTTGTATCAGTCATCTATAGGCTGTGTGAATTAACACTGGAAGTTATTTATTGTGTTGTTCACTTTGGCACATTAATACCAAATGTTTACATAGTTGGTAGATGATGTGTAGTTGGGGAGGTGCGTTGCGTCATCCAAGGTCAACACCTGTCTGCCCTACACCATCTTTTTAAATAAATAAATATATATATATATATATATATATATATATATATATATATATATATATATTTTTTTTTTTTTTTTTTTATGCGAGGTGTAACGGGGTTATTGGTGACTAGTTTCCCCAGCTTCACCAGGTTTAGTTGTAATAAAGATACCACACGTAGCGGTAAAGGGGTCCTACCTCAGGTTATTAAGAGACCTCAATTTGTATATTTTTTTCTTTGTGAAAAAGTTAATATTGACCACCTGTGAGGGAGGACTGACTCCTGTACTGTGCCAGTGGCGCTGCCAGGTGGTCTGTCTCCACTGTTTATTTAGTAGGCCGGGGTGGGGGTGCAGGGTGGAATGGACTCTGGTGAAGGCAGAGCGAGAGGCAGTCGGTGGCGGTACAATACGACTGTCGGTAATTGTGGTTGGGAGCAGCCGGTGTGTGATCCAGCCACCTGACTCGCACTTAACACTGGTAACTCGTCTCTCACCATAACACCACAACCACGCTGGGAAGTCTTCCTTAGATGACAAACTTGGCTAACTGTCTTGAACTACATAGCTCGCGAGTAAGTTGTACCAATAGATGGACTCAAATTCATGTTGAATGCTTCAGTATGAATTTGAGTAATGGCATGTACAAACTGGACAATTTTGTAATTAAGAAGATTTGTAACCAGGTGAGAAGGTTGGGTCACCTTACCCTCTGACCTGACTACCGACCGTTGCCGTGCTATTTAAAGATTAGTAGGGTCATTACCTAATACCTGACCATTGTGGACCTGGTCTCACCCTCCTCTGTATATATACACCTTGATTTGTACTTTTCTTTAGTCTGTACTCACCCCTGAAGATCTGAATTACACGAAAGCGCTTGGGAACTTCGTGTTTTCTTCTTTCCTTGTGGTTATCAGCATATACCTAGATCACGCGCACCTACAGTGATTTACTTGCATATATATATATGTATATATATATATATATATATATATATATATATAGGCTTAAGTTACATCGTGTATGATACCGGTACAGTACATGGGAACGATCGCAATGTACAAAAACCCATGTTAAAATGGTTAAGTAGTAATTATAGGGTTACTAGCATTGTTTGACTATCTGTTATGCTACATTGTTTGCCGTTTCGTTTCCTGTATTGTCCTACGGTCTGACATAATTCACCGATTAATCATCATTTGCTACCGGTGTTGTTTTATTCTAACATGTGGGCGTGTTGTGGAATAGCACCGTTAACGAGTGATAAATTTCAGTGGTGATAAAATCTTTGTGTACCTTCTATATACAGTAATTTTTTCATCTTGTCTTCATTAATAAATCCCATAAGACATGACTTATTGACGTTTTCCATACATAAATTTAATAATACTTCAACTACAAAAATGTCAAAACAATCATTCTCCGTCAGATGTATATATACAGTATACAGGCTTTTCAGGACCTTTAAAAGACATCTTCTAAACATTTCAACGTTTTGAAGGTTTCTTGGAGCGTCAAATGTGAAAGGCTTGTGGTGGATCACTTTATGAACGGATTAGGAACGTCTGTACACTTGGAGGTCTAATAGATTCATTTTAAACACAAATGTTATGATTATTATGAGCTCTCCGCGGACGAGAGGGTTCATTGTGTTAAATCTCTCTCTCTCTCTCTCTCTCTCTCTCTCTCTCTCTCTCTCTCTCAAAAAAGAAAAAAGAAAGAACGTTTGGTAATTAATCCTTAGCCTCTGGTAACGTCTTCTATAGGGAGAGTTATGCCAACTGTTCAAGCAAATTCGATTTACAAAATGGCAGCTGATTACAATACCCTGGGAAAAACGTAGACAAGTAAGCTTGGTTGCAATAAATTAAAACTTAGAGCTTGAGTAAGCAGCGGCTTCTATACGTAGGACGGTTCACAGCATGGCGGCACCTGGTGGTATCTCCCCCTTTGAAGGCGTATATCTCTGTGTTCGGTACCGGGTATTAGCCAATATAGAACTTAAGTACTGTAGTTACTTCCAGAAGTCGTAGGTTAAGTTTCAGGCAGGGCGAGGCTTTGTAAGTTGCTTTCGTTATATTGTTTAGGTATTTAGTTATGGAGATTCTGAGAAAGTAAAATTGTATCTGTTCTCCAGCTGCAATATCATTCTCCTCTCCTCTCCCACGTTTCATTTTCCCTACTGCACAATAATCTATTTCTGTTAAGTTTATTTCGAGCTGTAACTAATATAGAGAGTAAACAGCAGGTTGATGTGGTGTACAGCGGGAGCCTCTACCATCGTTAGACCCCTCTCTCCTCACCATTCTGCCTTCTTTGTAGAGAGAGAGAGAGGTGAGTAGGAAGATTAGAGGTGGAGGATGGAAGTTATAGCTCTGTACAGGCACTAGACATCCTACCCTATCCCATATATGTTTTTTTTAGGGTCATATTCCACCGACCCTACTGGTGGATACTGGTCTAGGGAGGTCGTCTATTGCCCTTTCTCCCTCCCTCCTAGCCTATCTGCTTTCTCTCCCACCCTCCTAGCTTGTCTGTCTCCCCCTCACTCCTAGCGTGCCTCCCCTCCCTGCTAGCCTGTCTGCCTCTCCCCACTCCCTCTCCTAGCCTGTCTGCCTCCTCTCTCTCCATCCTAGCTTGCCTGCTTTTCTCCCTCCTTGGTTGTCTGTCTCCTCTCCCTCCCAGCCTGTCTGTCTCCTCTCTCTTCTCTCTCTCTCCCCTCTTCTCTCCTCCCTCCATCTTCTCCTCTCCTCCCTCACTCTTCTCCTCTCTTCCCTCTCTCTTCTCCTCCCTCTCTCTTCTCCTCTCTTCCCTCTCTCTTCTCCTCTCTTCCCTCTCTCTTCTCTCCTCTCTACCTCCTGTATAGCCTGTCTGACTCTCTCTTTTTAACCTGTCCTTGTTATCCCTTCCTGCCCCCACCAGGACCTGTGACCTACATAGTTTCAGATGGTTTCACGCCCTTACAGCTTATAAGATGAGGGTGATGTAAACTAATACAAAACATAGAAGTGATAGTCCCACGAGCTAGGGAGGTTAGCTGCAGGCCTGGCAAAAAAGGGGGACTCGGCGTCTCCACGTTCTGTTAGGGCAATGGCATGCTTAATGAGTGTTGTGTAAGTTCATCCCTTGACATCCACCGATTTTCGCCGGGAACAAGCGAGTAGTATGATTCTTTCTCGATAAATTTGAGTTTAGTGGTCCTTTCGGGGTGTGGAGACAACACTTATCCCCCATTTAGACCCATTTTTTTGTACATTGCAGGTTAGGGTTTACCTAAATGGGTCGCTTTAGAGATTCGCTTGTAATTTGTCATTCTATTAGACACACTGGTAATAATCTGCACACTAGCTAATCTTCCCACCTTCAATAACCCCATAATTCGATGTAGGCTGGTGATTACGTTTTCCCACATCACTTGTTGTTTAAAAAAGAAGATAATAAAAGTATGTAGGAGAAACATGAGAACGAGTGGAGTGAGGAGGCTAAGGGTGGTGCGGGGTCAGTGGTTATCGTAGGACTCGGCTCCTCTAGCATACCTGAGCCGTTAATTCTCCCGCCCCTTGGTGAACCACTGCTGGCACAGAGGTATAAGAGTGGGTGTCGGAGGGAAAGTCCTTTTGGAGGTAACTGGGACTCTGATGCAGTGTGGGCTTTAGGGGACGTGGCATAGATCCCTAGTGAGCCTCTGAACTAGTGGTGGGTATGGGTGACAGTGTGAGGGACCTTACCAACGTTTTAACAGTATGTTCATAATACTGAAGGGTGCGCCTTCTGTCCCAAGGGTCGCAAGTTTAGTTTTAAGAAAGTGCCCAGTCCACCCAGATGAAGATGTGGAGGTGAAGGCAGTTGAACGGAGTGCCAGTCACGCTTCATCCTTGCTTACCGAAGGCTTAGTATACTGTGGCAGTATTCACAATGTCCCTAATGGGCAGTCATACCAGTATAAACCACTTTTACTTTTAATGATTCTGAAGTGAGCAACTTAAGAATTGTGAATATTAGCGGGTAGTTAAAAAATATCAAAGATGCTAATATTTGTTTTCATTAGGACATCTAAAATATCAGTTGTCTTGCAGCCAATGATTAGTCGCCGATCTGGCAACGGTGTGTGTATCATTAAGTAAAGTTTTTGGTTAAGAATGTATTACCAGGTGTTATTCAAACTTACTTACAGTATGTCCGACACATCTCAAAGACTGTTTTGTTGACACCAGAATATTTCCTTGTTCTTTCTGTGTAAATGTTAATGGAGTTCATGTGTGATCTCTCGTGTCTCACTGTAGAAATATACAAGATATTGTTGGATATAATATGATCTGAATATTTAATGGTCTACTCGACGGTAGCCTAGATGAGCTCGCAACAGTAAAGTAAAAAAAAAACGCCCATTAATCAGTCGGTTGCTTTAGATTTGTACAAGACATTTATTGATTTGTACAGGACATTTATTGATTTGTGCAGGACATTTATTACATACAGTGAACACTTTGTAGTACAGCTCATCACGTAAATGGGGGAAATAACTATTCTTGAACGTCACTACTTATATAACGCCACCCCGAACCTGTTGTATTGGGTTGAAGTGATGTGCAGTTTGAACTAGGAATTTATTTTGAATGTTAAAGGCTTGAACAAAGGAACATCTTCACCTAGAAAGTCGCATGTTTTAACGCATACTTTATTTTCCCTGTACTCCAGTCCACGGAATTGGTTGTGAAAGTTGACCCAGCGAACACACGCGTTGATATTCACACCGGTACTCATGCTGATGGCTATAATTATTTTGTTTAATCTACGAGTAGCTTAGATCGTTTTAGTCCACTGCAGACTAGTAACATCAACTCAACAGTTTCACGAAGCTAATGTCTTCACTGTTTAATAATTTTCATTTACTCCTAAGTGGCCTCGGTGTTTAGTAATATACCTCATATAGAAGCTGTATGATTTACCTGTTAAGAGGTAAATGAAATTGTGTTTGGTGATTTTCCATCTGCTGACCATAGGCTCTTATTCTCCTATGCAAAGCAAAAGATGATAGTGATGCACTCAGGGAAGTAAGTTAACAACATTAGTTGAAAGTTCCTGGCACAAGGCAGTGCTGTAGTGGGTAATTAAACCTTCCATTGTGATTCGCCTATTAACACAGTTTTTCCCGGTACATATATTTATAGTTTGTATGAGTGTCTGTGTTCCTGTAAATGAATACAAGAAAAGAACGCCTCCGTATTTCATCCCCTACGTCTGCTTCGTTTTGTTATGTGGTTGTTGTAAATGGTGTTCGCCAAGCTTGTGGTGCCACGATCATTCTCCACACTGCGAAGGCCTAAGGAGACCTCCTCAGCTTACCAGGTACTCAATATAAAGTAACAGGGGCGGGATGCAAAGGTACTGTACTGCCTTACTTTTCATTCGCGTACATCTGACAATCAGTGTGGGGAGGCTCGTGAACCATGAATATACTAATAATAATTATCTGGTGGTTTCTCAACTCACTTTCTTATGATCAACCTCAGAATTCATGCGGTTTAGTAGTGTCCGGTGCCTGTAATGTAGTTTTATTATAGCTACTGATAATAACGACGCTGGAAGCACATGCCAATACTCGCCTCTTAATTTTGTAATAAATTCAATTTAATAGCAAATGCTTAACGGGAGAACGTGGACAACAGGGTTTTGACGCTATGCAGTACATTTTATCCGAAAACAAGGTGGGGTGAAGGTGGGTGGACCGTTAGGGGCAATGTTGGTACAGTACTGTATATACTATGACTATGGTAAGCAAGCAGGTAACGTGGCTGGCACTGCACTAGCCCGCCACCTTCGCTTCTCCATCTGTAAAGCCAGGTAAACATTCACGGCTGGGTAAATGGAGGATGTTCCGGGCACGAAACCGTTATCCTTAAGACTGGAAGCGGGTGTTGTATCCTAGCTTTTACGAGGGTTAGGTCTTATGCAAGTACACACAGCAGTGTGGTCACTACGGAAGAATGTGTATCCTTCTCCCAGCCTGCTCACCCGGCACCAACGTAACATCCCCTGCACCTTACTGTGCCTTGGACGAGGTGTTGAGACGTGCTGTGGAAAGAGGCGGTAAGGTCGCCTCATTCATCTTTCACATAGGTGCAACTCCTCGAGCGTAACCACCATGACTCGGACAAATGTGTATTCTCCCTTGAGTGACTAGGACCTACCAGAATGTATAATGGTATTCCGGTTTATCGTTTTGAATAGACGGGGACAAGTTTAAGGGAAAGAGGTTACTGATTATCATCGGTGTTATGGAGGGGAATAATGGTGCCGCCACCCGTTGAATGCACACACATGAGTGCTCACAGGTGGCTGAACTGATGGCAATAAGATATCGGACAATAACAAACAGGTGTGTAAAATGATGAGGAAACTGTCTTATACAACACCTTAGGAGGAGCGTCACGGGCGATGATATGGATGACATCTTCCAGCTGAGGGTCAACGACCTGACTCGGGGTCCAGGAGGGAAGGGCGGCGCGCTCCTACCGTAGACCGTGTTTACAAAACTCCTTGTAGCGTTAGTGTTATGATTCCCTGTGTGTGTTGATAACGTCACTGTACGCACGCTCTTTATAAAACTACCTGATTACATTTCTGGTTTGTGACGTAGGCCTCATTGGTGTGTGAGAGAGTGAGTCGGTTGAACCAGTAGATACTTTAATGACTTTATAATAGTAGACCCGTCAGAGTTTAGAAGAGTCAGAAGCGGGAAACAGGACGATAGGTCTCCACTTCAACTGTCACAATCCAAGTATAAGAAATAATGGACAATAGACAAACAGTAAGAACTTTAAGAATAATACAACACAACGTAAGAAACTGGAAGACCGAGAGAATTAACCTAAGTAATATATATCAAGAAATTGACCCTGACATTATACTAATAAACAGTCACGGTGAGACAGACAACAACATAAAACTCTTTAACTATTATGTAAACCAAAGAAATAAATCGGGCGAGAAAAATGACGGAGTAGCTATAGCGGTTAAAAGAAACTTAAAATTTAAACTAATCGATGACTTCCAGGATGAATTTCTAGCAATAAAAATAAATACAACTCAAGGAGACGTAATTATTGCTACTACTTATCTGCCACCGAGACGACCCTACTTACCTATAGAAGACCTATTAAAATTGGCTAACAATAGTCATCCGATGTACATCTTAGGAGACTTTAACGCCAGACATAGGATTTTTGACAATACAAATAATAACGTCGTGGGAAACGCCCTTAATCAATTAATAAACCTAGGGAAAATCAATCATCTAGGTCCTAACTTTCCAACCTGGAGAAATCACAATACACAATCGACACCAGACAAAATTTTTACCAACAACAAAGCCTTTTTCAATTACCATATAATACAAGGACCTCTCACAGGCAGTGACCATCTGCCAATTATACTAACACTGTCAACAAGCCCCATACAGATACCAATAAAAAAGAGACTGAAAATGAGTAAAACAGACTGGGACAGCTTCAAAGACGACTTAGGTAATCACCACTCGATTAACCTACAAGGGAAAACAACAGAAGACATAGACTCAGAAATGGACAGACTGCACTCAGCAATAAAAACATCTATAACCAAACACACTCCTACTTCACACTTTAGAACATTACCCAACAACAGACTACCAGAAGAAGTTAAATTAATCCAGACCCATTACAATGAAATAAACAGGTATATGGAAAGACACGGCAGTAACAGATGGCTATATACGACACAGACAGCACTACAGATAAAATTAAGAGACGCATGTAAGGAAGCAAACAATAAAAAATGGAATGATATTATAATGGCGGCTGACATGACTAAAGACACAAAAACATTTTGGACTTCCATAAACAAGATGATGGGGCACAACAAGCAAAAAACACCATACATTAAAGACCAAAATGGAACAAAACTGCACGAGGAAAATGAACAAGAGTCAGCATTCAAAAGGGAATGGGTAAAAGTTTTTAAAATATCAGATGAGGAAAATGAAGATTTTGATAGTGAACACGAAGAAAGGATAGAAGACGAAATGGGAAGACATATACATAGAATCACCCCAAGGCAATATATAGACTATAACTTATTACCTAATAATCAAATAATAACCATGGGAGAAATGATGCACTGTCTGAGGAAGTTTAAGGAAAAAGCCCCCGGGCTCACAGGTATTACACGAAATATGATCATGAATCTACCTGAAAACATTTTAAAAACACTATTAAACATTTATAACGCATGCTTAATAACTGGTTACTTTCCAGACAAACTAAAATATGCTAAAATGATATTTATTCCTAAGGAGGGTAAGGACAATAAGGAAATATTAAACTACAGGCCAATATCTTTATTAGAAATTACCGGGAAACTATTGGAAAAATTTTTAAATTCAAGTCTTATAGCCTTTTTAACACATGGGAAAACTAACAACAGACAACATGGAATTATGCCCAATAGAAATACCCTAACTGCAACAGCTATAATAACGGAAATAATTGCAATAGAAAAAAGCAAGGGTAACCAGGTCAATATAATTTTAGGGACGTTTCTAAGGCTTTTGATAAAGTTTGGCATTTAGGCTTAAATATAATATTAAAACTGGGACTTAACGAATACTTGCTAAGAATATTGTGTAACTATTTAGATGATAGGAGAGAACAAATTCAAATTGGAAACTTTATGGGAACTATGTTTAATCTTGAGAGTGGAGTACCTCAAGGAGGATGCCTTTCTCCAACACTATACAGTATACAATTTATACTTCAGACACACCTCAACCTACCCCCTTTAGCGAATATGTAATGTTTGCTGATGATATTACTCAAATAGCATCATACCCAGGAAAATCAACCCAATTTATGGCACTCTACACGGTAAGAGCGATAAAAAACATAAATGATTTTGAGAAAAAATGGAAAATCGGGACAAATAAGAACAAATTCAAGATAATACCAATAGCCAAGATTAAAACAAGTCCAGTAATAGTCGACCAGGAACTATACCCATACGACACTGAAGGCAGGATGCTTGGATTAAAACTAACAAAAATAGGATATATAACATACTTAAAAGATAAAGAACGACAGGCAAGAATAAGATTATCAAAAATAAAACGCTTTAAAAACCTTAGCATTAATAACAAAAGAAAGATTTATATTGCCCTTGTCAAATCAATTATGGACTACCCACCCATCCCATTGAACACCCTTAGTAAAACGTGCATTAAAAGGTTACAAACAGTACAAAATATAGCCCTCAGATTTATATATAACATAAAATATACAGACCACATCAATAATGAACAGCCACACAAGAGAGCAAACCTCTTAGCAATCAATGTAGAAATACACAACAAAGCTGCAAATATTTGGAAAAAAGTGACTGAACTTAACACAGAAACATATCAAAACTGGATAAATAATATAGGCAACGAAGAATTCCAAGAACACAGTTGGTTTAAATCAGCCAGGAAGAAAGTAATTGAACCATCTCCTGCTCCCAATATACACATAAAACATTAATAGAGAATAAAAGATGAGTGACCTACCAGCTCCACTAAGAACCTGGCAGGCCTCTCCATACAGTGTACCTTTAGACTAACACAACTAACACTTAACTAACACCTCAAAAAAAAAAAGTGACTACCCTCCCAGTTACACAAGGACCTGGGCGGGCTCACTAACTCCAACAATAATAAAAATAATAATAATAAGCAGCATTATATAAATAAACCAATATTAATACAAAGGTCTGACGACCCAAGGGAGCAGAACAAAGATAAAACACCAATAAGAAAGATGAAGCGATCTGGTTGAGCCCAGATTCTTTCTACTCCTACTGTATTTCAGTTTCACCACTTTTCCTTCAATCCCTAATAATCTTCTTTCACCTCATAACTAAAGACTTCGTATCGTAGTATGTATAGTCATGTTACAAGCAGCGTTACCCGGATATCATTCTCTGCTTCCTGTTTGAGATGCTTGGGTTGCAGGAAATTAATGGGAGAGGGGGTCCTTTAGGCTCGGTAACCCGTTAGAGGCAATACGGTTACAACTCGTGTGTGTGGTTTATCCATTCACAGATGGGTACACCGGGTGATAACCAGCAATCCTTAAGGTAGGAGACGAGCGTTATATTATCTCTGATTAATGTCAGTGAGCATCTTTGTGGGTAAGGTCCCAGATTTCCCACAGTTGTGACTGGTAGAAAATAGCGAAGTTAACATGAGCACTGTGATAGTACCAGTAGTCTATATATTACAATGTTTATCTTTAAACCCAGAGCTGGACTTGTTTAAAAAGTCAGTAAGGAGGTTAACATTGAAAAGTTGATACGACCCTTAAATATAAAATTTAAACTGACATTCTAGAAAGTAGCAAATGTAATGACTGTTCTTAATGTAAAAATCCCATTTAGTTAAGAACATTCAAATATCGATATACATTGGACAGAAATTTTAGTAGTATAGGATAGGGCCTATACTACTAAAATTTCCCATACTATGGGCTAATTTTTTCACATTTTGTTAAACAAAAGAACCATATATTTCGGACATTAACTTATTGTAGTTTGTTGTTCTTTAATGTTCTCAATATTAGTTCATTACATTTAAAATTAATGTTTTCGCCAGTTTTATCCATCATGGTAGGAAGACGAAGCACAATCAGCTGACAGGACCACTCACGGTACTTCTAGTGTAATTTTATAAACCATATTTACGGAATTGTATAAGTTGCAGTTGTATAATTTATTCTTATCGTGTGTTTTGACTCTTTATTGTATATGTTATCCCTGCTAATGAAACTATTGTACCGTACCTCACTATTCGGGTTAGCATTGTTCTTTTCACTCCGGGGATCATGATTAGGGAGATGGACGCATGCAGATGTAGTAGAAGGTATAAGAAAGCAGGGCGAAAGATATAGGCTCTGAGCCATACAAGTAGGGACAAAGGGAAGGGAAGGGGGCGTAGCAGCAGGTCGTTCGCCCCACCAGCCGCGTTCAGTCATCGCCCCCCCTCCTACAACTGTCCTGGGCTCCTCCCCTGCTCGTGCTTAAGGTAGGAACCATCCCCAGATTGTGCAGCGGACACCACCACCACCTTGGATCACGCCATTGCTAGTGTCCCACATTTGTTATTACGTTTTCTCTTTACCGCGAGTTTTGTAGACCACCCCTATTGTGTCTATCGTACGTTGGTGTTGAAACTTTAATCGTCTCTTCACTTTGCTGATACACTAAGGCTAAGCCATAGGTTGATCACTTTATTGGTTTACTTATTGTCAGTTCCCTCCCTACAACCCAAATACCACACCTGTCCCACCCCACCTGTCTCGACCCCCCCCCCTCCCTCCCGCTGACAACCGTTATTTCCTGTTGCTTATGATAGGTTACAAGCTGCGGTTATAGAAGAGAACCCCGATATATTGCTGCAACTGTTACGCCTCTCTCCCGGATGTGATCTTTTGCGGTAACCTCCATGCCGGAAGAAATGTTTGTTGTGTCTCGTAAAGGTATTTCCGTGAATGGTGATAAGTATTTATTATGGACACGTATACCCGTAGATGCCGTGTTACTTGAGGAGGAAGTAACTAGGGTGTCAAGTCAAGCGGTAAGGACGCTATGTCAGTACTCCGTGTCTCTAGAAAGTCACCAATTATCTACATGCACTGAGTCATAGTCTTAATTTTACAATGAATATTTTTTTTATTGTTACATGTGGCCCTCCCTAAACGCCGGAAAGCTTAGTTTACCATTTATAGTAGTACTATACTTCTCCCGTAGCCTGTTGTTGACCCTACAGAAGCCTCAGATATATATGTTGCATCAGTGTCACCTCAGAATGAACTTACTTACTTTGGGTTGTGATAGATGAGCCTCGTCAGTCAGTCCAAAAACTAATTTGCCCATTTTGAAAATTAACAACTTAAAAAATATTATACATGTAGTGTATAATAGAAGACGTCGTTTTTATTGTACTTAGAGAACAACAAGTTTTTTGTTGTCTTAGATTTCCACCTGTGTACTGTGTTATATATTATATTTTTGAAGTTTTAAAATGATTCGGAGAATTTATGGACATACTCTGTGTGTGTGTGCGCGTGCGTGCTTGTGCTTGCGTGTGTGTACTGACCGGGTAATATTTAGGTGTATAATCACCTTCCGTTACGTTCTTTGGTAGAAGTGATTTCAGAGTAGACATGTTTGCCTGCCAGTTTCTTTGCCGTTTTTTAGTGAGTAATATACAAACAATATGAAAATTACAAACTGACTGACCTCATTATATATAAAGTAATTTCAGTTTGTCACTCAAAAGTAGACACAGTTGCTGTTGGTTGTAAGCACCTGATCTTATCTTTTACTGAAATGCTGCACTAGTATATTCTAAAGTCCTGTAATACGTCTTATCAGCTGTCCCGTCACAGAAGCCAACACACGTGATGTCAACAAACCACCAAGTTAATCAGTTTATCCTTCAGCTTTATCAAGTTTCTCGTCTACCTTGAATTTCACGTATAAATATTACGACGCTTGTGCCATAGTTTCTGGTGGGGGTGGGGGTAGGGGCTGGGGCTGCTCTGCATAAATTTTTAACTCTAATAAAGAAAACCTCTTGGGAATATGATAACCAATATTGGTCTTCATGGAACTATATCTTCGCAGTTTTCCAGGTGGCAGCAAAAATGACTCGCATTTGCAATAACGTGAATTCCACCTGGTAAATGTTATGTAACGGAGATACGTTAATCCCTACGCTTAATTTCACAGAGGGAAAAAACAATAGACAAACACTTGGAACTTTAGGAAACAACTTGTATAGAGATGAAGCTACAAACTGTTTATCATGACAACTCTAAACATAACGCCATCCTACGACATTGTGCTGCGGATATATTGTCTCCTTCCCGAGTTAACACAGGTCTTATCATTTATCTTCTTATCGCTTCATATCTCTATTTCGTCATAAATTTTATTACATTTCTAGATAAACCGTAACTATTAAAAAACAGAACGTAAAGACATTCATTTTAGTTTTAAAAAATTCATCGTCACCATTGGGTGTGTGTGTGTGTGTGTGTGTGTGTGTGTGTGTGTGTGTGTGTGACAGTCAGTCAGTTGTCGGGCACTAATTTATCATTCAGGATTTTGCGACCAAATTCGGTTGACGAGGTTGATGGAATAAGCTTTGGGTCATCTTAAGTGGATTGGTTGTTCATAGTAACTACATGGTCATGGAAGCAGTCCTCAGTTATCGCCAGCATCCTCCCCCATATTGATGGTTGTAAGGTTAAGAAGTCCATCCAGTGTTGATATCATTATGTTCATACACCAATTAATTATTATATTAACTTCATTATTTATGACTGGTATATCTTGGGAATTGTTTTGCTCAGTGAATTATACCGAATTATAAAAATGGTGTGCCTTTCCTTACGTCTGTCTACCCAGCAGTTTTTGGGAAGTTGATGCCTCGTCGATTTGGAGAACTTCTTTTGGGGTAATAGGTCGGTAGTCCGTGTGGTGGCGAGTTACAGTGTTCTTGGGTTATTCCTTAACACTGGATCATACAGCTCGTTAACTTAAGGTGTGTTTGTTGTTGTGTTGGCGACAATATCTGCTTCTTAAATAAACGCCTAGTGGCCCCTAGCCCGGCTGTCCTTAAACACATTAGGGGCAGCCATAGGAGGCTGCCACAGCTAACAAAACACCCATGAATATAACTGGGTGGTCGTCAGTACTCCTTCATGTTTGCCAGACGGGAAGTTACGTGTCATTTTCTATACCCAAATTTCTTCGTGTTTTCAGTAACGAGAAAAATTCATACACAGAATAAAGAAATACGCATCTGTTGTATAAATAACTGATGGTGTGTGTCCAGGTTCCTCGGTGTAGTAAGCTGTGTGTGCTAATATTCTTGTATCTTCCTTATCATGATTTGAGCACAGATGTTCACCTTCTTAAAGAACATGAAGTATTAGAGGAAGAGTTCGACCACTGTCTCCCATCACTCCTAAAGTGGTCATGTTGGCAGATGATATTAGTCATTAAAAATAATTACCGAGGCAGAATTGAAGCGGAAATTATTATTTACACAAGCTTGGTTTAAGCTTACGATTTAAGTATTTGATAATAAACATTATTGCTTAAAAGATGATGATTATTTAGTTACAATTAGTTTTTTAATCATCGTACAGCTCAACACACTCTTTCTTCATGCATACTATTCAATGTTGCAGATGTTGTTTTGGCAAAAATATATGAAACATTATATAAACCCAAATATATGAATTAAAAAAATCTAAACGTAAATCTGTAATAGTGTGTTCATAGCTTTACCCACACAAATGTATTCTAAAAACTCTTGACGCGCACAGTCCAGTTCAGTAAAAGCTCGGAGTCTTTTTTTTTGTCCCTTTCAACACTGTCCGGTTATGTACGGTGACTCGTCCATGTAGAAATACTCACGCCCGTATTATTAAATATCTTCCGTTGAAGAGGGTCGTCGTGTTTCAACTCGAGTTTTAAACTAAACGAGTCCTGAGGGACACTACAGTACTTAACGGGGTGGTGTGGCGGTAAAATTAACTAATTCCAATATTATAAATTTATAATATTGGAATTAGTTAATTTTACCGCCACACCACCCCGTTAAGTACTGTAGTGCGGTGTCCCTCAGGACTCGTTTAGTTTAAAACTCGAGTTGAAACACGACGACCCTCTTCAGGGGGAAGATGTTGTTTAACAATATGGGCGTAGGTCTTTGTGGCAGGTTCTTTCTGGTGGTGCAGGTTTTACCAAACAAGTCCACCTGAACCTTTTTGTACACCGCCCCTCCCTCTCCAGTTTCCCATTCAGTCTCTCGAGAACTCCAAGTGGGTGTTGTGTTGGTTGGTCGTTTGCTTGTCTGGGCGATATTTCAGTCACTTTATGACCTAAGAAGTTGAAAGTTGTACACAACAGTAATCAAGTGCTCAGGCCATACCATTTTTAGTTTTGACTTATTGTATATTGCCCCCCCCCCCCTCCCCCGTCTTCAGGTATTGTTTGAGGGGGGGGGGGTGTACTGTAAAATGAACGTACCACATCTTGTTTTTGTTTCCCTTTTAATTCTAAACACTGGCCGCTTTAGAACTCTGTGGAAAGTTTGAGTAATTAGGTAAAGAATATCAGGCGGTATAATGAGTATTTGCGTGGTGTCGTATGTATGTTAATTTTAATGAGCTTTAGTCATCTGGCCTTCTCACTTCAGTAGCCTACTTGTGTAAATTTCTCATTTTCTGAAGTATTTATCCGATACTTTAATTAAACTTTCACTGGATGGAATTATTTACAACTTGTTTATATTGAAGGTTGAATATGGAAGTGTCTTATAGGCACATCCAGGATTTTCATAGTTTTGGAGAGGAAAAGTTAACGGGAAATTTGAGAAAATAGTCTTTTGTTTTTAGAAGGCGACAGAATCATATGGGTTTTAAATACTCGGTATGTATGACAAGTGGATGTGAGGCTACACCTCGACAATTTCGTAGTTATATCTTGGTGTTGTGTTTAGGGGCTTCAGCGAACAAGGACTGTTTTCACTTTTCAGAAGCCACCGTTTCTAAACTGGAAAACACAGATTTTCAAGGATTAAGAAAGATCTCTCGCTGTAGATACAACTCTCACCACCTGTCCTCGGGTTACTAGTTCACACCCGGTCCAGATATAGATACCGAACTATATTTAACGAAATGAGGGCGAGGGCGTGCAGTACCGGCCACACTGTATAAGTAAGTCTTTATCTATAGCGTGTTGTATCCGCATTGATCTTAACTTATGTAGGAGACAATTTTACTTCGTACTGTTAACCCTTTGGCTCGTGGAGGTTTCCCTTAGGTGAATAAGATCGTCTGGCGGTAGGTGGAATGAAGGTGCGACGTCGTATCGTGGTGCTCGTTCCTGTGTACCTGAATCATATTGGGTATTTAGTTGATTTATAGCGGATATATTAAATGATAGTCTGTAATTTTGTGATACATATACATATAGTTAGATGTATATACTATTTGGTACATGCTTATGGGGATATTGGTAGAAGGGTACGGTACAGTGCCGTTAGCGGGGGATGGGGGGGTGTACTGTAAATATACATGCGGTTGTTGCGGTAGAACGGTGCTCAACCAGCAACTGGGGTGTGAAATGTGCCAGTAGCCTCTCCGCCGTCCCACTCCCGTGCGCCACTCACCACACTTTATTTTAATAAAAGCCTGACCAAAACAAATGTTTGAGCATTTGAGTCAAATCCTTGTTAAAATTACATGCTTTTGCCAGTAGTTATTTTGAGATATTCACAGATGGTGACTGTAGCCCACATATGTTGAGGGCAGGACATCTGATACACGAGTCGTGTGTTCACACCTGGTGTTTAGCTGTTAAATGTTTCTCACCAGCTGACATAGTTTTCTCTGGACATGGATGTCTGTAACTGAGGAACAAAAGTAACGCAATGCGCTCAGGAGAGACAATTTAGGGCTAAGCAAGGCCTAGGTTCGTGAAGAACTGGTTGTTTGGGAGAGCAGTGGGAAGGGGATATGAAGCAGTAATGGATGAGGGATTAAAATACACTGATTAAGTAGCGGTTAATAATGATTGATAAAACAGGTAACGACTACTGTACAAAGCTACAAACCTTAATTTTTTGGTGTCCTCGAATCTAGTTATCGGGTAACCAGACAAGGGTCTGGCCAGAATATCTTGAAATTCAACATTGTGATTTTATAAATGCCGAGACGTAATATTGCTCTATGGGAAGCAGCGGACCAGTGGATACAGCGCTCGGCTTCTGTCCTGAGGGTCGCTGGCTCGATCCCGCGGCAACCTAGTCTACCCACCTGTAAATGGGTACCTAATTTTGCTATTACGGAAGTGAAGGCATTGAGTGCAGTGCCGACCACACTGTCTCATTGAGTGCCGATAAGTTAGTATACAGTGTGCTGCATCCACACACGTGTGAAGAAGGTATACACAATCTGAATTTACTGCAGTTAAGGTGGAGTTTTAAGATTATTATAGAGAGCAGTGTGGAGTGGCGAGTTCGGTGGCTGCTACTTTCATTTGTGAACTGTGAGGAAGGTTAATACAGTACTGCCCCGCCACCAGAAACTATCGTCATTATCCCTCCTGTTCCTAAAGCTGTTGTACAGTTGTTGTTTTTCGCTATCTTTTTTTTAGATAATTCGATATATCTTCATATTACTGAAAGTGTCTGATCAAATTTTAACTTTTTCGGAATGAAAATTTTACAATAAGCTTAGTTTTTTATAAATCCTCTTATTAAATGCTTGCAGGTTTTGCATTTGACCTAACCCAACAGTCAATATTAAGTACTTATTCTGTTTAATAATGCAAATAAAGCTAATATGTTTGTTCAGTAGACAGTACAGTATTGGGTAATTGTGCTCGTATAAAATAATTTTATTTCCTCACTCTTAGGCAGTCAACTTCATCGTAAAAAATTTTGTGAAGGAAAACAGATGCGTATTTTTTTTTTACTTAAATCTTTCTTATAGTGCTGAGAGAGACTCACATCTCAAAGTTTATCTAATGTTAACAATTTGTTAAACACCAGAATAGCTTACCGTAACTGAATAATGTTGATGAAAACAGAAAAATACCATCTTTGACGGATATTTTTACTTCAGAAATATAATACTGTACTGTACTGTACTCTCACAAACCCATACATCAAGGACTAACAATTTCACGTTCTTTTTCAAGCCTTACGTTGATGCATATCTGCTTTGTATTAATCTCTTTGTAAGGGATATTCATGAAAATAATTTGTTCCATCTTCAATATTTATCAATTATAAGAGACTGGGGCTACCTTAGGTACTCTTATGAATATGATGAAATTCTTTTGTCATAAAACTTAGTGACAAGCTTTGAAGGTTTGTCATTCCCAAGGCGCTTTCTGATCTTTGACTGGATAAGATCTAAGTTTTGGTGATCTATTTGTATTCTTTAACCAAAATATCAACGTTTGTAAAGTTCAATAATGAAATATAGGAAAAAATTCAAGTATCACTGATTGTACACAAGAAAAAATACAGACTATACTTGTATTGTAGTCCCTTTTACGAGATTTTTTTGACCTGGATACATTACTTTAAATAGCACGGATGTTCCAAAAGTCGTATTTTACATTTTTAATTTATATCACATTTTCTGGGCAATGGAGATTTTGTAAATTATTGTGGTTTTGAGCCGAGAAGAATTAAGATGAAAATATATTTTTTTTTAGGTTAGATAAAAATTAGCAACGCATTGGTACTATGTTTTGTACGCATTTAAAGATTAAAAACCCTTCTTGGAGGGAGGGAGAAACTTGCTGAAAACAGTATGGAGGGAAGGGAAGGAGGGAGGGAGGCATAAAAATGAAAGCTCTTCTGCACACGTCTACGATCTCACCTTTAAATGTCAACTTAGTATCACCGACACTTGACTGTATAAAATGAGGACTGAAGTTTAAGTAAAAAGTGAAAAGACGATGATCTGGCACATTTGTCTCTGCAATATATTAAATTCAACCGTCTGTTTAATAAATTTATTTTCAGATAATGTCAGTTACAGGAAAAAACTTCCCCATTATATGTGTATAGGCAGGGGGCATTAATACAAGCATACGCGTATAATATATCCAACACACAGAGAAGAAAACATCCTCCTCTCCATTTATAATTTGCAGTAGTAAATTCCTATACAAAGCATATTCCCTGCTAGTCTTTCCGCCTTTCAGCATCTAGCGTCGTATGTCGGTAAAAAATCGGCTTAATTCCTATATTGCATCTTGAAAGTAGTAAGAAGAAGCATGTATTCCTAGTGCCGTGATAAGTTATTAGACCTTATATTAACTGTATCCTAAAACTGGTAGTGTGTAAGCAATGGTTATTATGCGCGATTGTCAACCAGCTTGCACTATGTGAAATTGCATTAATGTGACGGTGCTCCATGATCCTGGCAGTTGAGGCACATGGAAGACCTCTTTGTTCCGAGTATTTAAAAGAAGAAAAAGTATCGGCTTTTGGTTGAGTGTTTCGTTTGTGTTTTTAAACACCGAAAACACAAACACACACACACACACACTGACAAGTATCGTAGTGTATTTCATGACTTGTAACATGGGTGTGGCAACAGTTACAGCGCATAATTATATAATAACTCGCGGGGTACAGCTATATTTTGTGCTCATTACAGAAATGTTTCTCATTGAGGCTAACTGAATATATCGAGATTTTTTGTATATTCAAACGTGGTTTGTGAAATGCATACAACTTATTAAGCTTAAGTTGTCTTTCTTTCTGAACATGACATTTTTCTTTTAACCTGATGGTGATTTTAATGAAGTGGGGTGATAGCATGAAAGGATATGGGTCAAGTGAAAGGTGGAGAAGGTGACTTGTATCACAGCGGCACAAATCATTGTCGCCTTTTGCACGAGTTGTTGCCTTAGCCATGACCGTCATCATATTTATGAAAAATCGGTTTTGCATTTTATTGTGGATTTTTAAATACTGTTACTTACATTTTTATGGGGATAGTTGGTCGGTTGTAGTTACTATCTACAGCGGTAACTCGTTGATACTGCTTTACTTTAACTAAGATGGATGACCAAAGGCACACGGCAGCGATGATCTGTGTTCTAGCTGTTTTACTTGTACACCTTAGATAAGAAAATTGAAGATGAATAATTTAGGTATGTACTGTACTGCATGTAGTAAAAGATGGTTTAGTGCGCTACTTATAAAAACATTTAATTTGTATGTGAATGAAGATATATGAGAGGGTGGGCTTGGAATTCCATAGACGAGAAGTATAAGGAATGAAGGAGACAACGGGAAGTATTGTCTTCAGTAAAGGAGCGTGGCTGCTGGAAGGATGGCGAGGTGCGGGAGTCGATGACACTCAGGTTTCTTGAGACACCTTGCTTGAGACTATCCTGATAGCTTTTACGTTGTCCGCCAGCATTTCGTTTGTCGTTCTTTAGAGGACTATGGATTAGCTGCTTTGGCACTACAGTTATCCATGCTGGTAACGTGGTTGTAGTTGGTCATGGATAATGTCATCCTCGATGCTCCTACAATTGGTGAGAGCGGGGATACTGGAATTTGTCCTCTTGCCTTCCCATCTGTTCCAGTTCTGGCATTGATGTTAGCGAGAAGTACAGTCATATTTTCTCTGGGGATAGACGTCAGCATTATCAAAGTCAGCATAAAAGGCCTACCTTACGGAGGACAATATATGTATTTATCCAACACGATGGCTGCTTCATAGAGACGAACTTCTCACAAACGTTGTGTCCATTCAGCTGTCACATGTTTAAAAACCCTTGTTGTCAAGTGGAGACGACTCGGTGCTCTTGTTGGGTTACTTTACCTGTAACGTTAAGGAAGAAAAATTTGAAGTTTCACACACACTGAATGCTGTAAGTGGGACATGGGACGCGTGTCATCACTTTCTCTGTCATGGGAAAGGTGAAACTTAATCTTGTCTGTAAAGTTTTAGGGAGCAGGTTGTTAGTGAACTGATCAGAAAACTTAGTTTTGTGAATATTAAAACAAACAAAAACAGTTAGAACAAATATTTCAAAGGAACAATTGATTGGCTGCGTTGTTCAGCACCATGACCACCTTGACTGACTGACCCACTAAACGAATTCTTCCAGTTCACAGAGCGGGATCCTCACGCCAGCAACTTGCGTGATCCACAGGTTCATTTACAAATGGATCTGGTGATTGTTTCTCTGTCAACCTTCTTAATACACTAATGAGAAAATTTATTTTAAGTAGAGAGTTTTGGTAACATATTTAAATTGTGAAGAAAATCCTTTATATCGAGGATCCGTTTTGTGTGAAACCTCCATCTAACGAGTTATATTGAGATGAAAGTCCATTTTGTCGCTGATTCGTTAAATATGAAACCAACATATGAAGAATTATATGAAGAGGCGTCCGTTATACAGGGTGTTCCGTAAATACCTTTCATAAATCAGGGTATGTATTCCTTAGACAGAAATAAAGATAAATGACTAT
Organism: Homarus americanus; assembly: GCF_018991925.1. Classification (NCBI taxonomy): domain Eukaryota; kingdom Metazoa; phylum Arthropoda; class Malacostraca; order Decapoda; family Nephropidae; genus Homarus; species Homarus americanus. The sequence continues at coordinate 5,702,608 of NW_024749779.1, forward strand.
ATAACCAAATTGTCAATTCTGAATAGTTTCAAAGTTACAGCATATGAGAGGCTTGGAGGGAATGTGATGAAACCTACAGTCACCAGAAATAAATCTCCTTGAATTCTTTTTGTGGGGTCACATAAAAAGCAAGGTGTATGTTACATTAGTCCCAAACCACAAGGAATTGTGGCGCCGTGTGCAGGAAAGTGTGACAAACATTCGTAACACCCCTGAGTCTTTGAATGTGTGCGACGGGCTGAAGCCTGCATTGACCAAGAGGGGCGGAACTTTGAACATTTGCTCTAAAAGTTAATCCCAGTACAAATCATATGGCATTATTATTGTTAATGAATGACAATAACAGCAGTGGAGGTTTCATTTACACCCCATATACTGTAGGTTTTATCATATTACTACCAAACCTGTCATGTGCTGTAACTCTGAAACTATTGAGAATTGACGATTTGGTCATTTAGCCATTTGTCTTTATTTGTGTCTCAGGAATAAACCCCCTGATTTATGAAAGGTATTTACGGAACTCCCTGTATAGAGGTTTCACTGTAGTATGATGGTACTCTGCCTTAGTTGCCCTATATCTCGAGTACGGTAACTAAATAACATATGAAAATTAAACAGAGTCGAAAACTTGAAGTGTAAGGGGGAGCAAGATCTAAGTAAACCAATAAGCGTGTCCGAGGTACCCAAGTAAATATTGGAACGAGAGTTTTTTTATACAACTTTTATTTTTCATTTTACTAAAATATTTTATTTTATTTAGTGTGGCTTGATATTTCTTTAACCCTCTTTCCTATTTTTTCGTACCTTCTTGGTTATAATTGTCTTACGACTTGGTGAACTTCTTGTACTCTACGTGACAGGGAGTGACGTACGTATGAAATAAGTTCTTAATGAAGCGTTTGCAAGTATTAACTCTTTATTGGCGGAAGACGATAAGCTGGTGTAAACGTGTGCAAATCTGTCATACGAATCAGTGAAGTCTTATGTAATTTTAATATTTTTTAACCGTGATTTTTTTTACTTGATTTGATTTAACCTTGAAATTGCTCGTAATTGTCCTTTGCACCATATTTTTCTGTGTTCTTAATTATCTTCTTAACAAAAGTGTGACAAAAAGTGTAAATAATGGTGGGTGAGGAAGATCCGTGTACACTGTTGGAGTCAGTACCTGGAGCGTTACCATTCTGACGGTTCTTATTACTTTTTTGTGGAAGAAGGTGGACAGCGGCGAACCATAGCGTGCTTTTCAGTGGTCTCGTTTGTGACATCTGTGGGTTTTAAGTGCACGTGATGTGTGTCTTATGTCTATGCACCTATTGTCTGTGTACGTATTGTGTGTGTGTGTGTGTGTGTGTAGTTTTATCATCCTCGTTCTCCTCACCATCAAGGCTGGGATTATGAATAGTCCTGTCCTTTATATCCGGAAATATTTGTTTATTTGGATTTGTCATCACGTCACAGATGACATAGACTTCAGGTCAGTACAAGTAAAGGTAAGGTTCAGTATATCTAGTTCAGTGTAGGTGTTAGGATAGGCCCAGAATATAATTAGGGTGCTGAAGGATAGGATATAAATTGAGATTCGGATGATTTGTCCTCTCTTGACTCATCTGGCTCCCATGTACTGAAGCAGCCATGGCTCTACTTCCGCTATTCGTATTGGCGAATCAAAACACCAAATCATGTGCTCAGAACTCCGTATGTCCATCTAGCGTCGAGCGTGTGTGTGTGTGTGTGTGTGGAGAGAACAGCGGGTGTTGGAGTAGCAAGAGTACCTGGTGACCTCAGCTAAGCCTTTCTTTGGGAAAGTACGCCTGCTTGTGTGTTTATCCCAGGATGGACAATAACATTCGCATGTACTATCGGCTCGACTGTTACCACGTTAGATTTTTTCTTCCGTACCAGATCCTAACCTAACCCAGACCTTATGTACATTTCATATTAATTAAAGGAATATCGTTGAAGAAATTATATAGGTATGGCTGTTTGTCCTGGGAAAAGCACCACACTTGCCTAAAGGATACCTCACCTGGGCCTGCGCGATTACCTCTTGCCATAAGTTTATCTTCCTTCATTTTATTTATTTAATTTTTTGGGGTAAAATATGTTTGAAAAATATTGCCATAAACAGCATGTAGTAACGCTGTACTGTATGCGGTAAAAGGTCAAATCAATGTGTAATTTATATGCTATTATTTTTATTATTATTATTATTGTTGTTATCATTATTCTTATTTGTATTATTATTTATTATTATTTATTATTATTATTATTATTATTATTATGTAAGGATAGTAATTCCTGATATTCTCCCAAATTTGAGGTGATTGTATTGATGATACGAAAGTAATATAGGAGATAAACTATATTTTGTAGTAATATTATTTCAAAATTACGATAACTATTTGCTTAAGAACGTTACAGCGGGTAATTTTGACAAAGTAAAGTGGTTAGGCTTTTTGTAAGTGGTAATGTGCCTCTGTATTTGTTACAAGAACGGTTATTACATTTTGTGGGTGATAGCATACTTAGCTGGCCTAGTAATAAGGCCAGGGAGGAGCTCACCCGAAGCCTACTTGGTAATGGCTGAGGAAATGCATTCTTGTGGCGCACACCCACCCACCGCTGTTAGGCTTATCTCACCACCGACCGATGGACCCTCCAGATAATCAACCCGGACTCTCTTCACAACACTAGGTATTTGGTATTAATTGGTAGTATAATATTCGCTAGTTATGGGGTATTATCAGGGATTGACATTTTCTAAACATGAATATTTGTCTCAAGAATTTTAGTGTGTCTGGCAGCTTTAATTTAATACTAAGTACTTACTAGAAATGTAAGTGTACAATAAGTATCTTTAATTATCAGATTCTGGAGAAATATTTGGTTTACTTGAATGTTTCGAGTTTGTTACCGTAATCACTAATGCTGATAAGTTCTCCATAATTGTTGTTTGGTTGTATATTACGTAATAGTTGTTTAACAGCAACACTTTCTTCATGCCAAGTGCTATACTACTCACCGTGGCTGAGTTAGATAACATGACACGTGTTGGAGGAGTAATAACATGGTTTCTCACAATTCCACCAATTAGCAGATGGTTGTGGAACTTAAGTGTGAAGAATAGTACACTTTACTTCTTGCGAGTTGTTTTAAGAACAAACGATATATGACAAGAAAAGTGTGTGTGTGTGTGTGTGTGTGTGTGTGTGTGTGGAGAGAGTAGTTCCTCGTTTACGACGTCAGTGAGAGCATCAAGTCGCACACAGGTAATGAGTCTCCCGTCGCCCAGCAGGGAGGCGGCCAGACAGGCCTGGTAGATACCACAGTAAGGGAGGACAGTGCTCCAAGACACACACCATCAGAGGACCTGGTGACCTTGGCGGGGTCAGTCATGGTGTCTGAACAGTATGTGAACCCTCTCACCCCTACCTGCCAATTTTCACTCTCGCCACTGCCCCCTCTACCCGTGTCCTGTGTGATCAAGTGGCCATAATAACGGGGTTCGAATCATCCGGAATTCTTAATAATTATAAATAATTTTTTCTGCTACGCTTAGATGGGATTTATTATTATTATAATTATTATTTCTTATAAGAACATTTTCTATTGTTTGCTCATGGTTGACACTCGGTACTACTATAGTATGCGGTCTACCGAGCTGGAGTTGGTCTACAGAGATATTTGCACTATATATAGTATGCGGTCTACCTAGCGTCCATTAACTGGAGAAGATTGTGGATAATCTGATCCACCGTGGTCACAGGTGATGGTCATTAATACATGACCTGAACTATGGTTAGGTTACGTTAGGTGAAATTACTTGTAACATGTAAAATTAAGTATGTGACATTGTATATCATTAAAGAATGTGACGTAAAATTGTTACACGTAATATTCAAAGTGTACATCGTTTACTCAAGAAATTGTTTAGCACATAATTTTGTTTATTTAAAAAACCAAAAGAGACCGCAAGTTATAGTGTAAATATCACGGTATACTATAGTCACACCTGACACTGTATT